>NC_057721.1:35392981-35400131 GCF_004010195.1 Chiloscyllium plagiosum
TATATATAAGTTCTATCCTTTTATTTATTTCCTCTTTCTTCTGTGTTCCCTTAATCTTTCTCTGGCATTATAGATGAGAAGAGCTGTGTGGGAGCATATGCAATATGAGTCAGACTTAAGGCCATAAGACGTAGGAGCAGAACTGGGCCATTCAGCCCATTGAGTCTGCTCCATCAATATATCATGACTGATATGTTTCTCAACCCCATTCTCCTGCCTTCTCCCTGTAACCCTTGATTCCCTAACTAATCAAGAACCTATCTATCTTTCTTTTAAATGAACTCAATGATTTGGTCTCCGCACACCTCTGTGGCAATGTGTTTCACAGATTAACCACCCTCTGGCTGAAGAAATTCCTCCTTCTCCTAAAGGGTTGTCCTTTAACTCTGAGGCTGTGCCCTCAGGTCCCAGTATCTACTTCTAGTGGCAACACCTCCTCTACGTCCAATCCATCCAGGCTTCTATCCAAAATGTGTTGGGCACAGGCAAGGAACCAAGAGTCAGCATGCAAATGAAGAGGCGGATAAGCATTGATTCCTGGACGAATCCAGTGATAACAGTGTTCTAGGTGGGAAGAGAAACCAATGTTGGAAGAGCTCCGCCTATAGTTAGCTTCATTTGTGTGGTAAGGAGAGCTGCTTGCAGCTGAACAACAGGGGAGAATGGTCAACCTTTTCAAAGGCCGCAGAGAATTAAGGAAGACAAGAAGGGAATAATGAAACATCAACTTTGGTGAAGCCAAATTGGTACGGGATACACAAGACTTGGTGGCATTGTAGTACTACCAATTCTACAGAGAACTGGTACAGCAGGACTATATTAAAACACAAATTGGGCTTGAACAAGTCATTGAAATGAGTTTCAATGTTCTTTGATGGAAACAGAATTCAACAAAGTCTTGTAAATTGTAACAGCATGTCATGCATTTCATTATCTTGCTATCTAGGTAGATGGAGGGTAGATGTTCAGGAGTATATGAAAGCAGCTGATGACAACGCTAATGATGCTCAAGATCAGACTTGCCGAAGAACATGAAGCAGATAAAGTGGCTACTTTTATTTGTCAGCCAAGAGCCATGCTCATTCAGGATTCACCTTCACAGATGAATAGAATACCATTATTTAAAAGTCTCACCCAATTAAAGATTTGTCTTCTCACACCACATTCTCCACGGTCAAAGTAAAGTCCTTTCATCTAACAGCTAATCATCAGGTCCTTAACCTGATCAAAAAGATTAGCCATTAATAACACAAGACAACTTACTTTAGGGAAGATATCTTATACATCCAAATGATTTTCCAGCATTGGTAAATTAATCCTTTAATTGGAAAGCTATTTAAATGCTGTTGTGGGTCCAGGAATAGACCAATGATCTAGAACTAATATGTAGTTGAAAATCAAGAGAATCGTTCTGCAATTTAAGGGGCTAAAATGATGACATTGCACTTCCTGAAGTTTTACTACAAATGCTGTGAACCGAAATGGTGGGCTGGGATCAATTCATTGAGATGATGTATTGCTTCTGATAAAACATGTGAGCACAAATCAATTTCTCATAAACTGCAATAATGCTGTGGATTCTGAATGAAGTCAGTGCGGAAACCATGTTAAATTACTTCAGATTTGCAATAAAGCATGATGTTTGCAGCTTTGTTTTTCCTTCGCTTGTCAATTTTCTCCATTCTTTTTTCTCGACTGCTGAAAGCTTTCATTGAATTTTTCTTTCAATTGTTGTATGCTTCAACATGAATTTGGGATGGAAGATATAATAAAATGGGTCTTAGCAGGCCACCACTTCAAAACTACATGTACCAGGTTGGAAAATGATCGATCCCCTTTAAAGTTCACTCAGTGGTACATCTAATGCATAGATTTAATGCCTGATGTTGGGACTAATGCCCAAGATCTGTTGGATGCCATGTTCTTTTGAGATAGTGGGCATGTGACCAACTGACCTGCTTGAAATAGTGGTAAATTGCTTTATTATGCAAATTCAAGGCCTACTACAATAATTGGATCCAGACATACATTTCAAATATAAATGGGGGTCAGATGCATTTTGCAATCTCTTTAAATGCATCAAATCTTGAACAGTCTAACCAATGATCCTGAAAGGTGAACACAGCTCAAAGACTGTTTGTTCTGGATGCAAAAATGTATAATTAGCTACAGACTATGGGCTTGACTATAACAGCCTCCCTCCTCTTTTCCCACCCTTATCGAACAGCTCAATGTATCAGGACCAGACCAGTGAATCGCATAGAGACATTGTTTCGGTTCAAGTCACTGCTTTTCTCAAATTGGGACTGATGGTGAATTTGGCGAAAGTGAGGACTGCAGATGCTGGAGATCAGAGTCAAGATTAGAGTGGTGCTGGAAAAGATCTGAGGAGCAGGAAAATCGACGTTTCAGGCAGAAGCCCTTGTGAATTTGGCTCAGGTCTTGCTTTGTGGTCACGAGTTTTGAGTGATGATAACCTTTCCCTTGGTAGTCTTTCTCATGTAGGAGGAGAAAGTGAGGACTGCAGATGCTGGAGATCAGAGCAGAAAATGTGTTGCTGGAAAAGCGCAGCAGGTCAGGCAGCATCCAAGGAGCAGGAGAATCGACATTTCGGGCATAAGCCCTTCTTCAGTCTTTCTCATGTGTTGACTGTGACAAAACTTTTTCATTGACATGGAAATTTCAAAGGCATATAAGTGGCGTGAATACTTGACTAATGTCTGTCACGTGCATTGACCCTTTAAATGAGATAGTCTTGAGTTCCAGCAGAAACCCTTCAGGTTATGTACATTGACAGTGGGATTGTTACTAAGGTTGTATCTAATTGTTTTGAAGGATGTTTTTTACATGAATAAATTAGCTTGAGATTAATTTGCTGAAGGCGATAATGATAAACAGGATATTGAGGAAGGCAGTATGAGAGGTAGTGTGAGTTTAGCGACACCAGTGCCTAAACTTGCTGTATCCAATCTCATGAGGCTATTGAACCTCAGTGTGCCAGTCTTGGTGTTGATGAAGATTGCACTGACCTCCTTTATCACTTGCCTTCTTTATCAGTTACTGTCTCTTATAATGCCTGCTACTCTCACCGACTAACAATCTTATTCTTCTGGTCCTGACTTCACTTAACAACGTCTCTACAGATACATCAGCTAAACTTGAAGCCCAACCAAAACTGAAATCGATATGCCCTTATCCCCATAGCTGCTGTTATTTCAGACATTTATACAGAATGCTAATGCTTCTCTTTTATTAACTCTGACGTTTTTAAAGAGTGTACCGGAACTAAATTTCCCTTTCTGCTCGAAATAGTAGTCATATTAGGAATGACTTTAAACTTCAAACTTATGCTTTGTGTTTAATTAGGTAAATTGTTGGAATTCACATGGGTGATTGGTATTTTCAATTCAACACCAACTTGTCAACAGGAGGAGAATTCAGCCCATTGACCTCTTGCTGAGGTATGAATCTGAGACATCAGTCACTCTCTAGCACCTTAGATATAGCATTCTCATGTGTTTGAGATTTGCACTCACAACATAGAATAGAGCTGGAAAGGAGGTTCATGAAACTGATTCGAGAGATGATGGGTTTGTTTTCTGAAGAGCGGTTGAGTAGTTATGGCCTATACTCTCCAGTGTTTAGAAGAATGAGAGGATACCTAATTGAGGCATACAAGATGTTAAAGGGATTGACAAAGTAGACGTAGAGAGGATGTTTCCTCTTAAGTGACAATCTAGAATGAGAGGTCATAATTTTAGGATAAGGAGTAACAGATTTAAAACAGCGATGAAGAGAAATTACCTCTCTCAAAGATTGTGAATCTGTGGAATTCACTACTTCAAGGTGCGGTGGGTGTTGCGACATTGAGTACATTTAAGGAGGAGATTGACAGAGTTTTAATTCATAATGGTTTGAAGGTTTGTGGAGAGTAGGCAGGGAACTGGAGTTGAGGCTGAGATGAGATTAACTCTGATCGTATTAAATGGAGGAAAATATCATGGGGCTGAATTGCCTATACCTGCTCCTAGTTCTTATGTTCTCTTGCAAACTGGCATTTTCTTGAACTGAATAGTTAAACTTGGTACTAATTTAGGAAGGCCCCTTCATTTTTTTGCAAGGTATTTTATATTTAATATTTTTCATAGTTCCCTTGATTAAGTCTGACCATGTTGTTTCCTGATTATACTTCTGACCAAAAGGTTAGCTTCTGTTAATGTTTTCTGTAATAGCTCCTAAGAGGTGCTTGAAATCGACTTGGAATGGTTCCAGAGAAGTACCTGTTCTCCACTCAGAGCCCATTAACAATGGTACAGCTGAGACCAGGAAGTTTCTAGGTGGGAGGTGACAGCTACTGATTAACATATATCTTCACAGACACAGTCCACAAAGTCCCTAATTGCATATCTCAATAAGGGTCCTTTGGGGGATTTTCTTGTAAACCTTAGCATCTCCATGTTTCATTCTATGTCACATGTAGTATTATGTATGTTACAAGTGTAAGAATCTCAGTTATGATACTTGACAACAAGTGCAGTTTTCAATTTTAATGTTTTATTGCCTTACACACTTTGTAATGGTACTGATCTAATAGTTGAAAATGCGTCCTTTGTTCTAAATATATCATTCACACTGTTCACGGCTGATAGATTGATGGCACTTTGAAACAGCTTAGTTCATTTATTATTTTTTCAAGGGCAATTTAAGTTGACAGATGTTGCACAAAGGCACTTAATCCTGGACTGCTTAGAATTATATGGAATATTTCTGGAAAAGTTAAATGGGAAAAACAGCAGCCAGCTTCCTGGCAATAAGATTTTTTTACCTGATTATCTAATTTAACCCAGCGAGAATTTTCTTTCAGCCCTGGAAATATAACACTTGCACAAATTTCTTTCAGTACATTTCTAGTTTAATGTGCATTTGGGGAGTTGCAGAGCGGATTTAATTCTCTGTATTAATTTAAACTCAGAGGCTTGAAAGCAGAAACTATATGAAGTCTATAAGATGCTTACACTGAAGCTAATGCAAGTGCAGAGCCATTAAACATATTATAATTATGTTGAAGTGCAAAGTCTGTACTATCACCTCTTCTCTCTTCCCACCACCTCACCTGTCATTTATGAATATGAGTACTCAGCAGCTGAATCTCTGAACAGCGCGAAAGACTGTGCTGGTGTATTGGGATGAAGCAGGATACTAAAATTAAAACAAAGGATAAGTGTTAGAATATATTGTCTTCCAAAGTAAGGTTGGTAAAGGTCACCCTGGTCCCCTGTTGTGACACAGGACACATTTTTATTTTCTTATAGAAGGAAAATACAATAGCTGCTGGAAATTTGAGATTAAACAAGAAAAATGCTAGAAGCATTGTTAGTCCGGCAACATCTGTGCAAGAAAAAACTGATGTTTCATCTAATGGAAATCGCTGACCTGAAATGTAAACTTTGTTTCTGATATTGCCTGATCTGCTGAGTTTCTACATTTTCTTACAACTGATACTAATTCAGACTCTTAAATGCTAATCATTCTGCCCCTGTTTGAATGGGCTGTGCTGGGGTCCGAACTTTATGAGGTGGAAGAGGACTATGCGTCTTGCGGCCTCTCTCTTCACGACCACTACCTTTTATGGTGAAAATCCTTGCAATAGTTTTGCTGCTTGTCAGTAATAGTTACTTAGAGCGTTGGAGGGTTTATTACAATATACTGAGTTTACTCACGTCTCATTTTCAGAGGTCAAGGTTTGAATGAGAATTAAATTGTTTTTCTATTTAAAAGGGTGACCAGTCTCAACATTTCAAACAGATTACCTGTAGATGGCACTGTCAGTGTAGCATTATGTGCGCAGAACCTAGATGTATGGGCACTTCAAATTTCCCAAATCACTTAAGTGCCCTGATGAATGTAACTTTAACCTGCTCACTGAGCAGTGAGGAGAACACTCACTCAAAGTTAGTGGGGTCAACTTATTACATATGCATATTAGGTCCCAGTAATGCTATTAGATTGTTGACAGTTTTCACCAGAACCCTCAAAAGGGAGTGGCAACAACATTTCGTAAGGTCAGCACAATGAAGAACTGCATTGCAGCCAGCAGAAAGCCAACAATACAATTCGAAAGTTTTGTTTTCAACTGGATCAGGAAGAACTGCAGTAATTTCCATCACCATCTAAATGTTGCACTCTATACCAGGAATCACTCAGAGGGGTCATCCTCTTTCAAGTTTTCTTGGCCCATAACAGACCTGATTACTGGTGACAAGGGATATCCCTCCACAACCAGCTGGTGACACCTCTCAGCAAACCTTAAATTGACCCCAGGGAGGGGTACAACACTACTCACCATTCAACCAGTGCCCTTGGCGAACAGGGCTGTTAAGGTTCTGATGCCTGGACCAGTCAGGTGGTGCCATGTAGTTTATCCCAGACAAGGAGTTCCACATTATAAGGATGTGCTGTGCACTTCCCAATCTGCCATTCAAGGTGGGATGGGGTAGCTACGCAGAAGGTGCAGGAGCTAGACGAAATTTCTAAGGAGGGGGATGAGGTTGAAAATTCCTGAGATGCGCCAAAAGGACTGTTAGTGACATAGTGACAAGACAATGATGCAGTATACTTGGGTTGCCAGAGAGAAACTTATAGCCTTCTGCTTCCAGGATGACTAATTTGGTGGAATCTCTTTTATTCCTGTTAGTATTTCATCTGTGCAGTTGGCTGTGTACCCTATGCTTGTATTATTCCTTAAGGATTCACTTGTCTTCTATTTGATTGATCAATGCATTAAAATGGTGACTTGCCATTTCAAGTGTAGTTCTGAGATCCTCCCTTGCCCTGAGTTAAAGCAGTTGGGACACAGTGGGCACTTCCATTACATTTTGCTCCTAGTTTTTTTTGCTAAAATAGGCCTTACATCAAAGAGGTAAAAACAATGACTGCAGATGCTGGAAACCAGATTTTGGATTAGTGGTGCTGGAAGAGCACAGCAGTTCAGGCAGTATCCGAGGACAGCAAAATCGACGTTTTGGGCAAAAGCCCTTCATCAGGAATAAAGGCAGTGAGCCTGAAGCGTGGAGAGATAAGCTAGAGGAGGGTGGGGATGGGGAGAAAGTAGCATGGAGTACAATAGGTGAGTGGGGGAGGGGATGGAGGT
>NC_057721.1:35400359-35417426 GCF_004010195.1 Chiloscyllium plagiosum
CCTTGGATAGGGGTGGGGGAGGAGGTGTGGGCGCAGGTTTTACAGTTCCTGCGGTGGCAGGGGAAAGTGGCAGGATGGGAGGGTGGGTCGTAGGGTGGGCATGGAGCTGTCCAGGTAGTCACGGAGGGAACGGTCTTTGCGGAAGGTGGAGAGGGGTGGGGAGGGAAATATATCCCTGGTGGTGGGGTCTTTTTGGAGGTGGCGGAAATGTCGGCGGATGATTTGGTTTATGGGAAGGTTGGTAGGGTGGAAGGTGAGCACCAGGGGCGTTCTGTCCTTGTTACGGTTGGAGGGGTGGGGTCTGAGGGCGGAGGTGCGGGATGTGGACGAGATGCATTGGAGGGCATCTTTAACCATGTGGGAAGGGAAATTGCGGTCTTACAGTGGAATGTCCACTCCCTGATAAATTGGAGACTGACTCTACCTGCAATCTGCAGGATACCAGGAGCCTACACATAACCCTTGCAATGCCTCATTCTCACTGACAATGCTTCCTCCATCCTGAGCTTTGAAATGCAGGTCTGCCCCCTCCAATCAGCTCTGCAATGCTGATAAATTGCCCTTTTCTCACCCTACACCTTTAGAGAGCCCTAAGCATGGGTCAGACCATTTCCTCATGGAGCCTGTAGACACATGACAAATTCAACCCTTTCTCCCATAAAGTCATGTGTGGGGTCCTCTAGTTGGACATCCTATGCTCTTGCTACTCCCCTCGATTTTATTGTTATTGCTATTGTCCCTGAAATTCATCTTCATCTTGACTGCAATCTCCAGTTCACAGAGGTACGGTTCCCTGTTGGATGAGGCAATCACTCAGCTGATTATGAGAGAAGAATCAAGGTGTGGTGATTTAAATACAAAACATCCTTTCGCTGGCTGAAGATACTCCACATATTTCACTTTGGAGAACTATGTTTGGTCCTACAAGGATAGTAAGACTAAAACAGACATTAGAACAGTGAAAGTGAAGTCAATTTGTAAAATAGTTTATTCTGCACATTGAATTAATACCTGTGCCATTGATCTGCCTTCAAGTTATTTCATCCACTCCCTCCCATAATGTCTCTGTATAGACCCAGTTTTCACAGCTGGGTATCCAGGGAGCTGACATTCCTCTACATCATGGACCACTCACAAGTGCCATTCTCTGTTATCCACAGTGCAGGTCTGAACACCTATCACTGAGCATTCTGCAGGACCAGAATCTCCAAAGCAGCAATTACTCTTTTAATGGAAGCAGCCAAGAGCTCACATGTCACATCCACCAGAGCAGTGAGAACATGGACAGGCTCCTCCAGCTTTTGCTCTAGTCTACCAAGGGCCGCTGGCATATCTGCCTGATATTCAGGCAGGTTGGTCATGTCCCTTACAGCTGAGTGCAGAGACTCATATTCTGCCTGCAGCTGAATAGTATGGAGATTCAGACTGTTCTCTGATTGTCAGAGACTGAGGGCACTTCTTCCCCTATTTGCAGCAGCTTTGTCAATAATGGGCTCATAATTGTGACACTCAGTCTACCCTAGCTAAGCTACCCACAGTGATGACAGCCTTTTTGTGAGTAGAGGCTTCAGGTCAACAGCCGACCAGTGCATCCTCTGAAGGCTTACACCTTCCTCCTCAGAGGTGGTGCTGAGGGTCCATGATTGTGGCCTCTATCATTATGCAGAGCCCTGTGTGATGTAGTGTTGAATACTGCATTTCTCACCCACTGGTGTCTCCCTGTCACCACAGGAATGGCGTTGGTCTTTGATGGCAAGCTCAACGGTCCATCCCTTTTGGGGCGAGGGTCTTGATATCCCAGGCAAAAATGAGGACTGCAGATGCTGGAAACCAGAGTCTAGATTAGAGTGGTGCTGGAAAAGCACAACAGGTCAGGCAGCATTCGAGAAGCAGGAAAATCCACATTTCGGGCAAAAGCCCTTCATCAGGAATCATTCCTGATGAAGGGCTTTTGCCCGAAACGTCGATTCTCTTGATATCCCAGACCCACTAGCTTCCCGTTCGTCCACCCTGACATTCTTGGACATCCTTGACTGATTGTGGGCTAGTTTTGTTTTTCTGCAATTGTAGAGGTTGAGTGTGTTGGGAATGGGAGTAGAAGCAGCTTGTGAGTATGTATACCCAAGTAAGGTGGTGAGCCACCTCAGTGAGTGAATCAGAAGGGTATTGGGCAGGGAGGTTCATCGTTTGAGAGGATCAGTGGATATGTTCCCTCGAGTTTACATTATATGTGGGATTCTGAAACTTGCAGGCAATGAACATTTATCAAATGCTGGTGCAGAGGCAAAGTTAGATGGAGTGTGAGGAAGCAGAGAGAAGACTGTGTGACTTTGCACACCACAGTGGAGCATTGACATTTTCCCAGTGTTTCTGCCCTCCCCTTTAATGTGGGCTGGTGACATTGACCTGTACTACAATCTCAGACTTGGCTGGATGGGTCTGATGAGAGACCCTCCTCGTGCAATTATGCAGGAAGAGGATGACCCTTCTGCTTCTGACTTTACCATGGAGTGACTGGAGCACAACATCAGTGAACCTGGGAGTCAACCAAGACTTTTTAGGAGGCATTTCTGGGATTCTAGGGGTGACCACTACGTATTAGGGGATGTTCCTGGCTTGGATTCAATGAAGTCATGTCCAGCTGGCTTTTAAATATGGTGCCAGAACATTTGACCCTGGATGGTCCTATCAGGGAAGAAATTTAGCAGCTTACTTGCACAGAGAATGAACTGAGAAGCATGTGATCAGGTGAGATAATTCACTTAGGTCATTGGCAGATTTGATGCCATCCAACATGCTTGATACTAAACTTTAACTCCAAAATGGAAAATGTTGGCTAAAAATTCTTTTGTTTTACTTTGACTTGGTTGGGGATAAACAAAATGTTCATAGTAATGATTTTTTGAAGGAAAGGTTAATCTGGATTTGCTTTCAGTTGTATTCAATTTCATGTCCAATCTTTCATTTTCTTTCCCCCCTCTTCTCCCAGACCTCTGCCCTCCAGTTTTCCTCATCTGAAGTTTATATGTGTACATCATATATAAGAGAGCATAGTAGAGAATCAAAAAAGCAAAGCTTTCAAGGCAGTATACCTGCACCCTTCTCCTAAGTCCCAGAAAATATGATGAAGTATGTATATCTACTGCACTTCTAAAATTATCACTCTGGACTGCTGCCAGAGTGTGGCTTGAGAATACCACTCCATCCTGTCCTAAAGCAGCTTCAGAGAGGTAAAGCCTGTCAGACCATGTAGCCTAGTTATCCAGTGTTCCCTTGGTACATTTCAAAAGAACCTGAATCCTATTTGTGGGGAAGCACCTTTCCAGTTTATTCTTGACACCAAGCAAAGTTTCCTGTTTCCATAACTCAGGCTATTAATTTGTTCCTCATCCTTATCATCTTATTAACTTGCATTTTTCTGCCTGTTCTGTGTAAATAGGAATGTGTTTAGGTGTCATCATTGCTTAAAGTCTGAAGACAACAGAAATATTTAGTTGGATTCAGTTTGTCCAAATCTTGCATAATTTGAGATACCGTATTATAGTATTCACTCCAATGTTCTCTGTTTGTGAAGGAAGTGACCCAAGGTAACAGGAAAACAAGGAGTATATGAACAATAATAGGTCATTCCGCCCTTTGAGCTTGCTCTGCCATTCAATATGATCTTGGCTGATCAGCCAACTCAGTACCCTATTTCTATTTTCTCCCCATAGATCCCTTTGATCCCTTTAGCCCTAAGCACTATATCTAACTCCTTCCTCAAAACATTCAATATATGGGTCTCAGAGGATATTTCTACTCATCTTAGTCCGAAATGGCATAATATGTTTCCTCAGATTTTGACCCTTGTTTCTGGACTCCCCAGTCATTGGGAACATTCTGCACTTAACCTGTCTATCCCTATTAAAATTTTATAAATTTCAATGACATCCCCTCTCTTTCTTCTAAAAAGTAGAATCACTACAGTGTGGAAACAGGCCATTCGGCCCAACAAGTCCACACTGACCCACGGAAGAATAACCCAGCCTGACCCATTCCCCTACCCTATTATCTTATATTTACCCCTGACCAATGCGTCTAATTTATACATCCCTGAACACAATGGGCAATTTAGCACAACCAATTCACCTAATCAGCACATCTTTGAATTTGGAAGGAAACCCATTCAGACACAGGGAGAACGTGCAAGCTCCACACAGACAGTCACTCGAGGCTGGAATCGAACCCGAGTCCCTGGTACTGTGAGGCAGCAATGCTAACCACTGAGTCACCTCGGATGCTGCCTAGCCAGCTCAGAAGCTGCCTGGGGCGGCACGGTGATTGCACTTGTTTAAAAAGGTATGTTTATTTTAGAATGAAATCACGCTTAAGAAACATACAGCAGATTTGTTGAGAAGGCAATAGAAGTTTGCGATTTATGGCTATTTTTGTTTTTAACTAGCAGTTGACTTCATATGGGGTGCTGTTATGGCAGCAGATAAAATTTCAGCAGACTGTTACCATGGTAATAATATTGCCACACCTCCAGCAAGAACATGTCTCCACACATTTAATTACTTTATTTATAAAATGTGTTATTACCAGAGGCTTATTAACATTACGTATCCCCACTGAAAGTTGCAACCAAGTTCTAACTAATGCGTATCATTGACATCTTATTGAGACCCTGAAGTATTTTAAAATATATTATTGTACAATGTCCATCATTAAATGTGCAGCAATAAATATGTTCTCCTCTGATACAGCAGTAAAGTTGTTGTTTCATTGGTGCAAATTATCCTGATGAATGCAAACAAAAGGTTTCAACAAAATGTGCTATTGGAAAACAATACCCAAATCCTACATAGAGAAGAACAATACGTTAAAACAAAATATTCATCTTAGAAAATTAATTCTTTCAGTCAAAGACAAGTAACAGCAATTATTAGTGTACAAAGTAAATGCATGATTCAATATATTTTAAATAAATACCATGCATTTATAGGTATACCATTAATATACATTTTGAATTAAACGCTGATTTCTTGAGCAGGGTTTTCAGGGGCCAATTGGGCAGCAACTTGGGTGGGGTGTTACTGTTACACAGGTTTGTAGATTGCCAACATTTTGCTGCCCTTGATCTATTCTGTGGAAAGCTGGTCATGGGCAAGAGGTTGGGTTGGATGCGGGAGGTAGTCGGAATAACAATGTATACTTATTGGAACTAGAAGCCAACTTATTTTTTATTAAAATATTGATTTTATTATCTTGAAAATTAATTAAGATTTGAATAATCATAAAAACCAGGAAATAAGAGGATAGATGTTTCTAACAACAAAAATTGGTCCCAAATTCTCTGGCTGCAAATTTGCCTTTTGTGCTTTCTATCATTTAGCTAATTATACATTTTTAAATTTTGTATTTCTAGCTTGAAAAGATTTGTTTTAGAACAGTTTACAATGTAAGCCATTTATTTTGTGATCTGACACTTGCTTTATTGGGGAACGAACATTTTGTCTCTTTCACAGCTAACATCTATGTTATTGACAAAATAGAATGTAGTATAAATTGGGAAAGTTTTTCACTGCTGGATACTGTGTGCCAACTCATTAATCAAGGCACCTGAATATGATCTGCACAATACTAAAGGTCTTTTCATTTGTAGCTTTGGTAGAGTATGTGTCATACTACGTTCAGCTGGCATAGAATTGAATCTGAGCAGGTTATTGGAAATTATCTCGAGGAATAATTCAGTGCCATAAGACTCTTGGCTCAGATCTTCAGTAGTAGTGAGGTGACAGGGGCAAGTGCATTATAATATTGCGGCTTTGATTTAATGATGCATGTTCGATGCCAGTAAGACTTTGGGTTGGCACCTTGATACCCAAAGCTACCACCTTTGTTTTGTAAAATGAAAGAACACAGAATAAAATGTATATGTTTCATTTCTCCCCCTGCTCTTTGACAGATGGTGATTTTTTGGGGGGATTGATTCCACTGGTTAGCGGAAAGATGGCATCCCATTTTAAGTTACATATAGGAAATGTTTCTTCAGATGTTTAAGAGAAGAGTTAACAAAGCAAGAATTGCTCCTGTAGAACAGGAGTCTGAGGGATTGTAATGGAGAATAGCAAGATGACAGAAGAATTGAACAGATATTTTGTGCCGGTCTGCACTAGAGGATATAAATAGTGCCCTGGAAATAGCTGTAAATTAGAAAATGAAAGGCAGGGAGAAACTCAAGAAAATTATGATTACCAGGGAAGAAGTGATCAGCAGATTGTTGGAATTGCAATTTGACTACTTGCTGGGTCCTGGTGGATTTCATCTTGGGATCTTAAAAAAAGTAGCTAGTGATATGGTTGATGCATTTGTTTCAATTTTCCAAAACACATTAGATTGGTGAAAGCTTCCTTTAGATTGGAAAATAGCTAATGCAGTTCCTTTATTCAAAATGGAGGGAGCAGAAAGCAGGACATTGTAGATCGGTTAGCTTAACATCTCTCATTGTGAAGATGTTAGAAGCTATTACTAAAGCCATTATAAGTTTACAGTGATCAGGCAGAACCAGCGTGGTTTTGTCAAAGGAAAATCATGTTTAAATTTTCTATTGGAGTTCATTGAAGAAGTAAGTTGTGCTGTTCAGAAAGGGGAACCAGTATTGTACAGTATTGTGCTGTAGAGAAAGGGCAACTATTGTATTTCAATTTCCAGAAGGCATTTGATATGGTGCTATATTAATAGTTATGATGAAATATTTCCATGAACAGAAAATTGACTAATAGAAAGCAGAAAATAGGAATGAATAGGTCTTTTCAGGCTGGCAGAATGTCATGAATGATGTGCCACAGGGATTGGTGCGATGGCTTCAACTCCCTTCAATTGATATAAAAGATTTGCTTGAAGGGAATGAAGGTAGGTTAGCAATGTTTGTTGATGACACAAAGATAGAGAGGAAAGTGAGTTCTGAAGAGATATAAGGAGCCTATAAAGGGATATATGTAGTTTAAATGGGCAAAGATCTGGCAAATGGAGTACAATATGGAAATGAAAATTGTCCATTTTGATAGCAAGAGTGAAAAAAACACATTATCTAAATGATGAGGGGCTGCAGAGCTCTGAGACACAGAGAGATTTGTTCATGATTCATAGAAGGTAAATGTGCAGATACAGCAAGTAATCAGGAAAGCCGGTTACATGGAATATTTTGATTTATTGTGAGGAGAATTAAATGTAAGAGTAGGGAAGTTATGCTTCAATTATACAAGGCACTGGTGAGAACTCATCAGGAGAACTGTGTGCAGTATTGGCCACCCTCCCCTTCTGAGAAAAGGCTAGACAAGCTATAGGACTGTATCGTCTTGAGCTTAGAGAAGTCCAAGAAGATGCAACTGAAACATATAAGATCCCGAGGAGACTTGACCGCATGTGTGCAGAAAGGAAGTTTCTTCTTCATAGAGAATCTCCAACTAGTGGTCATAGATTGAAAATAAGGATCATTTAAGACAAAAATGAGGAAAGAAGTTCTGTCAGAGGAATTTGGAAATCTCTTCCTCAAAAGGCAATGGATGCAGAATCCTTAAATATTTTTAACACGGGAGTTGATAGATTCTTGATTATTAAGAAGATGAGAGATTATTGGGGATATACAAGAAATTTAAAATTGAGGTTAAAATCAGATCAGCCATTATCTTATTGAACAGGGAGCAGGTTCGAAGGGCCAAGTGGCGTATTCTTCTTCTTTGCAAGTTTGTTCGCATATTTATAGTTAAGTAATCCTCCCTCATGTCAGATTTGAGTCTAATTCCAGTTCAAAACTGGAATGGTATTGCAATGATCAATGTAACACAAGGCTTGAATCAAGGAGTTATCTTGCCAGTGTACTTCACCCTCAATCAGAAGATTGCAGTTTAAGTCTCTCCTGACATTTATGCATATAACCCAGGCTGTCATTCTAGTAAAGTACACAGGGGATACTATCCTCTCCAATGTACCACCTTAACATTAAACCAATAGGCTGTCTGCCCTTGTCTGTTTAATTAGGAAGACATTAAAGGTCCACAGCACTAGTTGACAAGAATCCTTCACATAATCAATGTCATGAGATTATTGCAGTTTTTGGGTGCTTCTGGAACACAAATTGGCTTTCTCCCCACAGATGCTGCCAAACCTTGCTGTTCTCCTGCATTTTCTGTTTTTGTTTCATAACTCTGATATCTGGAGCTCTTTGTTTAGTTGTGTAAATTGACAGTTCTGTTTTCTACATTACAATAAAGGCTAAACTTCAAAACAAATTGTTTAGCTGTAAATGTGTCTGTGACAAGCAGAGGCAGTGAGACGCATCGTATAAATACAACTGTTCCTTTCCTTACTTCACAAGCTGATATATTCAACCATTAAGCCACCAGGAAAGCACATAAACAACAGAATTTTAAACCCAGAAAGTGTAGAATAACCTATTAATAAAGTTGAGAATTGAGCTTCACTTACCTGTTAGTCTCCCTTCATTGGTTTCCAACTTTGCCAGCATTACTTAAAATGCATAAAGCATGACATGACCTTGGAAATTTTGATAGGCACTTTGATAGTGCTGTAGTAAGCATTCCACACCACCTCCATAATCATTTAATGAAGCAAATTCTAGAGAACAGCTTAATTGAATATAGGTGCCATTTGTACTACAGATTTCTAATCAGTTGTTTCAGTATGCTTGAAAACACTTCTTTAAAGGCCTTCAAAGTGCAGCTGATTAACTTTCTCTGCTTTTAACTGACAATAAAATTCCCAAACATCACCAATCCCTGTGGAGATGGTCGTGGATTTCCCAGTGATCAGGTCCTAATCCTTCTCCTCTCTCTGTTGCCTTGAAGTGTCCTGGATGAAAGAGTTTGTGCAGTCTCACTAACTTCATGGTGGATGATAACTTACATTTAAAAAAAAATTACCCAGAATTTGATTCACTTTGCTCCAAATTTGTCACATAGAGAAGCTTTTAGAAATGGCTGTGGTTGGAAATTTATTTGAACAGCATATTCTGCAGTTGGAATTAAGGCACAGCATATCAATCATCCTCATGAAATCCCTGGGAATATTTGACACAAAGATAGTATGCAGAATGTTGGAAAAGTGTCCATTTTCAGCCCTGATGTTGTTTATCTTGATAAACAAATAGGAAGGTCACAACATTATTGAAGTTTTTAAAAATGCCTTTTGGTGGTGCATGAAGGTACTCTTCACTTGTAATGTTTGATCGTAATTGATGGGAAATCAGTTTTGTGGAACTCCTGCATCTGGTCTCCTGACTTATATTGCTGTTATCAACGGAATTGGACATGGAGGATTTGCTAATATTTGAGAATTTCACCGTCAGAGCTGAAATCATTCTATACGATATGAAATCAGGATATCAGCTACCTTGACAGCAATGGAGGGAGATTGGTCCTCAGCTATGTGTTTTTCCAAAACTTTGATTGACATCTCACACGAATTCAATAGCATTTCATAAGGTCTGCTGGTAACAAATTGACCCATCAGAGTAACATTTTTTCTGCTTTTTCCTTCAGTTAATACACTATTTTTAAATTATAGGAAATGACACTGCATACAGAAAGGAGTATGAGTCCCAGTGACACAATGATTTTCATGCTGTGGTTTGTGTTCCAGAATTACCTGTGCTTTGACTCAAACCGTTCTAGTGCAGTTTTTTAGATTAGATTACTTACAGTGTGGAAACAGGCCCTTCGGCCCAACAAGTCCACACCAGCCCGCCGAAGCGCAACCCACCCATACCCCTACACATCTACCCCTTACCTAGCACTACGGGCAATTTAGCATGGCCAATTCACCTGACCTACACATCTTTGGACTGTCAGCATATTCTGCAGTTGGAATTAAGGCACAGCATATCAATCATCCTCATGAAATCCCTGGGAATATTTGACACAAAGATAGTATGCAGAATGTTGGAAAAGTGTCCATTTTCAGCCCTGATGTTGTTTATCTTGATAAACAAATAGGAAGGTCACAACATTATTGAAGTTTTTAAAAATGCCTTTTGGTGGTGCATGAAGGTACTCTTCACTTGTAATGTTTGATCGTAATTGATGGGAAATCAGTTTTGTGGAACTCCTGCATCTGGTCTCCTGATTTATATTGCTGTTATCAACGGAATTGGACATGGAGGATTTGCTGATATTTGAGAATTTCACCGTCAGAGCTGAAATCATTCTATACGATATAAAATCAGGATATCAGCTACCTTGACAGCGATGGAGGGAGATTGGTCCTCAGCTATGTGTTTTTCCAAAACTTTGATTGACATCTCACACGAATTAAATAGCATTTCATAAGTTCTGCTGGTAACAAATTGACCCATCAGAGTAACATTTTTTCTGCTTTTTCCTTCAGTTAATACACCATTTTTAAATTATAGGAAATGACACTGGATACAGAAAGGAGTATGAGTCCCAGTGACACAATGATTTTCATGCTGTTGTTTGTGTTCCAGAATTACCTGTGCTTTGACTCAAACCGTTCTAGTGCAGTTATAGCATTGCATATTAGTTTTGCCCCAAGTCAGAATAGCTTTAAGAAAAACAGTATGTGAGTGTGTCTTTAAGAGACATCAGGATATAAAGGTCTCAGACTCCATCTTAACTAGGGCCACTTGGAGCATTACATACTACTTCTTGTAACAAAATAGATAATATGGGCTGAATTTTATCAAAACGTTGACTGTCGGTTTCAGGGTGTTTTGTTCCGTGAAACCTAGTTTGTTCATTCACATAATTGTCTTCTGCTAACCTCATTACATATACACCATATCTCTATTGTGCCATACTCTGTCTATCTTGCATTCACCAATGGCACATGAGTTTGCTAGGCAGCTACTCAATGCCAGTTAGGATAGGGTCCAATGGTATTGGCATTAATGATTTTATTCAAATGCACAGACACAGGAGCAGCAGGAAGGTTTCAAAGAGGCTCTCAGGAGGCTAAGTATTAGTTTGGAGGAGTCTGCCAGTGCATTCTGTACCATGCTGGCTCACGAGAGAGGTTGGCAGCTGTCACAGAGACCCAGGTCCAGCACACTCAATGTTTGCTGGATATTTGCACTCCATTGCTTTAGCCACTAGTGCTCAGCACCAGTTCAAAGAAACCAGTGAATAAGGCACCTTGAACTCACACCATAGTCTTGTTGTGTACTCCAGTTGTCTGGGCCAAAGCAGGTGAAGATTAAATGGCCTCCTCTCTCTGTAATGGATTGATCCCCCAATCCTGGTCTGCATTGGAACCTGATGCTGCGGAGACATCTTATTGATTTCATTGGCCACACCGGAAGAAGGTGTTGCATTCTAAACAAGTCATGGATCATGACATGTACTGATCTGTAGCTCTAATAGAGTGTAGTGCCACTGCCCCTCTCCTATCAATACAGCATACTGTGGAAGATGAGTGACTGTGAATATCCTGCACCTTTGCCAAATCACTAGGCCACCTTTTGCTGGACATTCTGCATCAGGAAGTTGCTAAGCATCAGCTGGATGTTGATGCTGGTCATGGACTTAAATACATATATGTTCCTCATCCATTCATCTCGATGGTCTTTGGATAGTTGATAGCATCTTCTGTACCTGGATCAACTGGGGACACAAAGAGCACTATTTTCAGTTCATCCAGTGTCCTAGATCAGATATTGTCTGACAGACTGTAGTTCACTGGCAAACCATTCAAAACATGCATACTAAGGCAGAATGACACATACCACATTGTCATTCCCACTGGCTTTGCTCAACCAGTCAAGCAAAACAAATTGTATTTATTACCAAATCAATGATTAACAAAAGATGTATACATTGTATTTCTGCATTTCCATGCAGCACCACTGAAGGAGAGTTTACCAGCCCCTGCACAATCTATGCTTATAAGACATTTTTTTAGATTAGATTAGATTACTTACAGTGTGTAAGCAAACCCTTTGGCCCAACAAGTCCACACCGACTCACCGAAGAGCAACCCACCCAGACCCATTCACCTACATTTACCCCTTTACCTGACACTATGGGTGATTTAGCATGGCCAATTCACCTAACCTGCATATCTTTGGACTGTGGGAGGAAACTGGAGCACCCGGAGGAAACCCACACAGACACTGGGAGAATGTGCAAACTTCACACTGACAGTTGCCCGAGATGGGAATTGAACCCTGGTCTCTGAATGTCCAACAACTAATTGTCTAACCATTTTGAGACACAAAACAATCTCCTTCAACGATAGAGGAGATTGAGAGCAAAGTCTGAATGAATTTAGACATACCAAACTTTCGTTCTGAAGTTGCCCTGACCCAAGGACCAGTTGTGAAGATGTTGGAGAAAGGGGAGGTGGCAGGGTGAGTCTCTGACAGTGACGTGGAGCTCCTGGTCAAGGGAGTGGTAAAAATGAGGGCTGACCTCTTCCTGGACAACTGGCAGAGGAGGCTGTGCCACCAAAACAGGACAGCCTGCTCCGAGGCTACCATGGTCCAGACGAATATTTAGCAGTGCCATAAGAAGATCAATGACCATCTCCCCTGTGCCAGGGTAAGTGCTACACCCTTTAGTCTGGCACCTCACACTCACTGTACCTCTGCTTCTGCACTGACCTCCAACAACCTTATGCTCTACCACTTGCACTATTGACTGCAATATTTTCCCTCACTCGCCCTCACCCTCCCCAAGGTCCTACATCATTAACCCTGCATGGCCTCTGCATTGCCTCCTTGCTCCTTTGGAAAACCTCACCACCTTTCAACCACCTTCACAAGCAGCAACAGCTCTACTACCCACTCTCTTCTCATTCAATCCCTTCCTTTCTCTCATTGCAGACGACAGCCTGTCACAGGCCAGAGTGAGACCGTATGGTGGATGGGTGGCAGACATTTGGATCTTCATGCCGTATGAGGTCAGAACCCTGTTCCTCACAGGAGAAGACTGAGACTGCTCACGTAGGGAAGCTGAGACATCTATGTCTCACAAACTGATTGTGTTACCCTCTTCTTTCCAGTGAAACTCTCAGTAGCCGTGTGTGAGTCTCATTCATTACAAACCACTTCTAAACATTGGCCACCATGCCTTCCCTCTCTTGTGAATTAGGTACTGCCGACATCTCCATCATTTCTGTAGTGAAACGCTGTCTCCCCATGCCCCACAAGTCGCCCCCCTGACCTTGGAGGGTAAGAGTACCTAGGCCTCTGAGGAAACATCAGTAAGGCAGCCACCTGCACCTCCCACCAGCTCAGGTATGGAGACGTCAGTGAGAATTTCAAGCTGAAAACATTTGTGAGCACATTCTGTTGAGGGCTTAACTGCCAGAACTCTGCAGCTAACTAAAGAAGAAATGCCCCAGGCAGCTAGCACACAGGGCGACTGACAGAAGCCAGGCTCCCACTCTATCCCTGGCAGGACAGGACCCTGCAGTACTGGCAGTCAGGGAGTTCATGCATGTATACAGGGAGGAGTGGGAGAGGCCAGCAGGAATGTGGTACGCAATGACCATCATTGCAAAGGACTTGCAGCTGTATAGAGAACCGCATGACTGTTTGTCTGTCTGTCTGCTTCCATGCCACATACAGCTATGTCCAGCCCACTCAGGGTCTGCTGGAGAGTGCACACACTTGCAATGCATTGCCTCAGCCATGGGTCCTTAGAACTGTAGGCATGGTACCAGGGTCCAGGAACCTGGCATGTATTACATATGACTCTTCCATACAAGGAGACAGGGCAATGCTAGGAGGCACTCAGCCGGAGGAGGAACCAGTAACCAGCCCTTTAGAGATGTCCACTCAGGAGACCCCTGAGGTAGCTCACCACTCCACCTTTTCCCTGCCTACATATCTCATACCCTTGGGAGTTGAAGCCAAGAAAGATCGATTTGCCTATGGCAGGAAGACCCTCAAGCTCTGGCTGACCAGTATTCAAACTAAAGGCTGCACATTTCACAGTCTGCATTAACCCACCGGACTGGTTGCTATAAAGCCTCTGGACTGACCATTATCCACTTTCCGACTGCCTAGGCACTGACCCCTGACCAAGAACACCTTAGTGATAGGTGTCATGGGAGCAGGATAGGTAGTTAGGATGTGAATTTGGCAGAATACAGTGAGAAAGCTTACTGACCCTTACAATGAAAAAATATCCAAAAATCTTCAAGCAACTTGCATTTAGCAATCAAACATATGATTCAGCTCTTAGTCATTAAATATAGTCAAAGTTGAATTAGACTGACTCTTGACCCACCTTGTGGAGTTCAGTTAATGCCACAATTGGATGAGCCATAAACATATTGAATGACAAGACAGGCTTTGGGCCCCAATAGCCCACTACTGCTCTTCGCTAGAGTCACAGAGTCATAACGTTCGAGCCAAGATCAGCTTCCAGTCATTTCATTCTCATCCATGCCTCTTACTCTGCTTCCTGTAGGTCAGTAATATCCTGGCTGTTAAGTCTATTTTTCTCTCTGGAAATACTTCCTGACCTGCAAACTGTATCCAACAATTTTCTGTTTTTATTTCAGAAAAGTTACAGTTGTTTTCTTTGGAAGCTAGGAGATTGGGAGATGATTTGATTAAATTTTAAAGTATCAACATATTAAAATAGTGACATATTTTCAGGATATTTTGAGAAAGAGAGAATAACTGTTTTCAGTGACTGATGAGTCTGAAACTAGGGACATAATCAAATAATTGGAAAGAAATTTTTCAGTGGTGAAAGCATTTTTATACAGCAACGATGGTAGATGTTTGAACCTCGCTTCCACAAGTAGCAATTGATTCTGGATAAGTTGTTAAATTTCCAAGCTGAGATTGATAGACTTTTGGTATTTAGGATATATAACAAAGATCAACTATGATCTTATTGAATGGTAGAACAGGGGGATTAATGGTGTGTCCTCCATTCCTATGTCGATGATCTATTAAATTACATTACTGTTTCTAAATCCTCCACAATCAGCTTCATGGGGCTTACCATTGACAAGAGAATTATCTTGACCATCCATATAGATACCATGGATAGAAGAATAGATTAGAGGCTAGGAATTCTGTGATGTATGACTTAACTGCTGAACTTCCACAGCCTGTCCAACATCTTCAAGGCACAACTTAGAAATGTGATGGAATATCTTACATTTGTCTGAATGAAATCCAGCTCCAATTACATTGTAAAAGCTCAAATCTTTCAGGAAAAGCACCCTGCCTGACTGGCTCTGCCTTAAACATTTCCTCCCTCCAGCAGGGTGTACAATGGCAAGCAATATACATCCATCCACAAGATGCACTGCAAAATCTTGCCAAGTCTTCTTCAGCAGTACTTTCTACCTGTTCCAATCCAAGTCACACACCACGCTAACTTGGAAGAAAACACGATTACATCACTGTCACTGGGTCAAAATTCTGGAACTCCCTTTCAGAGCCATAACATTGGAATAGCTTCACCACATGGAACTGCAGTGGTTTAAGGAGCTCACTACCACTTTCTCATGAGTTATTAAGAATCAGCAATAAATGTGGCTTTGCCTCAATTCACGTTATTTGTTTAAAATAAAAATTGTGATGAATGCTCAATGTTTGTGAATAGAGTAAGTTACTTATCCATCAAGTAATAGTTTGAGTTGATTTTGTGGACAATTAAGCAAATCTGTACAAGTACAGCTTGTACAAATGATAGTGCAATTATCCTGCCATCAAATTAAAAGCTCTTTGTTAATACGACCGACATTTATAGAGACAACAGTTGCAGCATGACTAAGGGAACTGTCAGTTCTTATCATCTTCTTTTTCAATATTCATGAAGGAGGTAGATATATTTTTAGATTTTAAAGGCATCAAGTACAGGGAGAAAGCGGTAATATAGCATTAAGTTAGAGGATCAGCTATGATCATACCGAAAGGCAGATCAGGCTCAAAGGGCCTACTCCTGCTCCTAGTTTCTATGTTTTATCAAAATGCTTATCTTTCTCACACTCCAAATCCTGAAACTGAAAAATTGCCCTTCCAACTTCTTCTTCAGTCAATTCTATGCTTTGTGATTGGTTATATATGCCATTTCCCCAATGATGGTAATAAAATTAACATCACCGCACAAGTATCATTGCAGAAATTGATTTACGTCATAATGAACTTTGTGAAAAATGTTCCACATGTTGCACTATTACAGACTATGAACCTATTATTGCCAATATGAATAATTTTATTCCAATGACTCAGTTGCACTATCTGAGGGGGAACTTTGTTCTGAAGTATCACTGGGAAAATCCCAGGTTTGAGTTTGGCTCTGTGTAAGGTTGAGTGAATCCTTAGAAAAGTATAAAGGAAGTCGGAGTATACTTAAGAGGGAAGTCAGGAGGGCAAAAAGGGGACATGAGATAGCATTGGCAAATAGAATTAAGGAGAATCCAAAGAGTTTTTACAAATATATTAAGAACAAAAGGATAACTAGGGAGAGAATAGGGCCCCTTAAAGATCAGCAAGGCGGCCTTTGTGTGGAGCCACAGAAAATGGGGGAGATACTAAATGCATCAGTATTTACTGAGGAAAAGGATGTGGAAGATATAGACTGGAGGGAAATAGATGGTGACTCTTGCAAATTGTCCAGATTACAGAGGAGGAAGTGCTGGATGTCTTGAAACAGTTAAAAGGTGAATAAATTCCCAGGACCTGATCAGGTGTACCTGACAACTCTGTGGGAAGCTAGAGAAGTGATTGCTGGGCCTCTTGCTGAGATAGTTGTATCATCGATAATCACAGGTGAGGTGCTGGAAGACTGGAGGTTGGCAAACGTGGTGCCACTGTTTAAGAAGGGTGGTAAAGACAAGCCAGGGAACTATAGACCGGTGAGCCTGACCTCAGTGGTGGGCAAGTTGTTGGAGGGAAACCTGAGGGACAGGATGTACATGAATTTGGAAAGGAAAGAACTGATTAGGGATAGTCAACATGGCTTTGTGCATGGGAAATCATGTCTCACAAACTTGATTGAGTTTTTTGAAGAAGTAACAAAGAGGATTGATGAGGGCAGAGCAGTAGATGTGATCTATATGGACTTCAGTAAGGCATTC
>NC_057721.1:35417968-35448075 GCF_004010195.1 Chiloscyllium plagiosum
TACAAAATTATGAGGGGCATGGATAGGATAAATAGAGAAAGTCTTTTCCCTGGGATCGGGAAGTCCAGAACTAGAGGGCATAGGTTTAGGGTGAGAGGGGAAAGATATAAAAGAGACCTAAGGGGGCAACTTTTTCATGCAGAGGGTGGTACGTATATGGAATGAGTTGCCAGAGGATGTGGTGGAGGCTGGTACGATTGCAACATTTAAGAGGCATTTGGATGGGTATATGAATAGGAAGGGTTTGGAGGGATATGGACCGGGTGCTGGCAGGTGTGACTTGATTGGGTTGGGATATCTGGTCGGCAAGGACGGGTTGGACCGAAGGGTCTGTTTCTATGCTGTACATCTCTATGACTCTATGACTAATCTTAACTGAATTGCACTTTCACAAATACGCTGAGTGACTGGAAAAGGGAGGAATAAAATCAACACGGGTTTTGCTCTGATTGTAATCCAATAGAAGGTATGAGCATGTGAGTTAGATGTAATTTGTTAAACCTCTCGTCCACACTCAATGCCTGATCTTACACATGAAGGTGAGCCATAGAATGTAGAGCCTGAATTTAGCCAGGACCAATAAAATTCTACATTTGTATGAATCACTGTCTGGAAGAGAGGTTGTGATACAATCTTGAGGGGAACAGAGAGGATAATGACAATGACAGATTTGCTTTCATTTGGAAAATAATACACAAGGTTTATTCCTAACTTCAGAATTGATTAAAAAAAAAGGGCCAGAAAATAGCTTGTACTTGCCATTTCTGGGAAATGCTGATGGTTCTGAAGGGGTTAATGTTGAACACTGCATTTAGCTCCACCTGACATGTTGATGTCACACAGCCTTAGATAGGGAAACCTGAAAAATAGCTTTAGATCTTAAAAAGGACAGATGTGTCATTAAATCTCCCAATTGTCTTAGTAACAATGTCAAGCTAAGGAAACAAAATGTAATTTATTTCTATTATGCAATAACTTACAATCTTGTTCAGACAAAACCCTCTTCTTGTTTTGTCTCATTGATGTGTCCCTCTACCACTGGAAGTTAATAACCTTTTAAACACAGTTAAAGAAAGGAATATGCTAACAGCATCATTCTACCACAAATACAACATGGTGATCGCTGTGGGTATCATTGCTTAATACAGCAAAGTTGCAACAAATATAACTACAAATACATCATGGTGATCAGTGAACAAATCCATCAAAGCTCAGAAAAGGTGTTTCCAGAAGTCCAAGTAAGTTTATAGTGAGTTTAAAATCTTCACTGCTTTAAGAATTACACTTCTAAATAACCATCAGCTGAAAACATTTGACTCGCCATCAATCAGCAGGAAATTATAGAAAGGGATAAACAGCACTTCGAGCTGAAGGCTTTACTTTAGATCTGGTAATAAGCCTGGGTGGAGTTTAAAGGTGAGTCACACCTGGTAAATACTAAAGATCTACATGACAATTCCAAATTAGAGGTTTAATTGGGAAGCTGACATATTGGAGCTCTGTGAGTCAAGTCAAAAATTGCAGCTGGACAAAGGGGAACCCTTTAAGTTAATGGTACGTAAAAACAGGCTGAGAAAGCTGCAAGAGAAAAAGCAATACTTACACTTGCAAATGAATGATGCCACTTGACTGAACAGACATCATAAAACATGGCTACAGTTGGGAAATTAAGGATTATAGAAGTACTTAATACACAAAGGTTCACTGCATTGGGAATTTATGCAGTTGGATTGCGGTGTCAAGGGTGACTATTTATAAACTAACCTAGACAGAGTCATACATAAGATAGTTCTGAAGACTTTTGAGGCTTTGGTACAGAGCTAGAGTTTAAGAAATTCTCAGCTTTTTTCACATGAAAGCAGGATATCTCAGTTTTTCTGTAAAAGGTGGGAGACCATGACTTTGAATGGAAAAGTGCAAGCGCACTCTTAGTAAGCAATACATTGGTGGGTTCAACAGTAGTGGTGACTCAACATTTGATGGCAATGTCAGATTGAATTCTTGGGAACACTAGCTGACTGAATAATAGAATGCACTGGCAGACACAACACTGGAAGGCAGCAGCAAGTTCAATATTGGAGATTACTGCAGATTCAACACTTGATGAAAGCAAAATTTTGAAGATACTGGAAATCTGAAAAAAAACACTGGAAAAATTCAGCAATCTGGCAGCAAGGAAAGAGAAACAAAATTAACATTTCAATTCAAAGACCTGAAAAGTGGTGGTTTCTATGTGTTGTCAGGAAGGAGGAGGAGCAAGTAGAACAGATTGTAAGAAAGGTGGAGTTGGAGAGCATACTACGAAGTTGTGAAACTTAATGTTAAGCGCTAGGAGGTGTAAAATGTGTAAGCAGATAATGTTGTTGTTACAGTAGCTTGCAACATGCTTTGGTGGAACACCAACAGCACAGGATGTGAATGTTATCAAGAGGGTAATATGGGTTATTGGAATAGCAAACAACTGGAAAATGATGGTCACATGGCATGTAAACAGACCCTTTGGTCTAACTCATCAGTGCCGGCCAAGTTTCCCAAACAAAACTAGTCCTACTTGCTGCACTTGGCCCATATCCTCCTAAACATTTCTTATTCATGTACCTACCTAAACATCTTATAAATGTTGTAACTGTGTCCACAACTGCCACTTCCTCTGGAAGTTCATTCCACATCTGAACCGCTGTGTCTTTTTTTTAAAAAAGTTGTGCCTTGTGTCTTTTTTTAAAAAACCTTTTTCTTCTCACCTTAATATGTCCCTTAGTCTTGAAATCCCCTACGCTAGGGGATTTCACCTAATCTACATCCCTCATCATTTTATAAACCTCTGTAAAGTCACTCCTCAACCTCCTATACCCCCATGGAAAAAGTCCCAGACTGTCCTTATAACTCAAACCTTCTATGCCCAGTGACATCCAGGTAAATCTGCTCCAGTTTAATAATATCCTTCTTACAGCAGGGTGACCAGAACTGTACACACTATTCCACATGTGGTCTGCCCAACATTCTTCAGACAAAGGAGAGGTGTTCTGCAAAGTAATCGCCCAGTCTGTGTTTGGTCTCATTTTTAATTGGCCAGTATAAAGGACACCACATTGTGAGTATTGAATACAGTTGATTTGATTGAAAGAAGTACAAGTTACATGCTTCAGATAAAGGTGTATTTGGTGCCTTGATCAGTGAGGAGGGAAGAGGTGAATGGGTATATGTTATACCTTATGTGATTGCATGGGAAGGTGCTGTGGGGAAGTAAGCAAACATTAAGAGTGATGGAGGAGTGGATCAGGGTGTTGTGGAGGATGCGGCCCTTGTGAGTGTGGACAGTGGAGGAGAGAGGAAGGTGTGTTTGATGGTGACATCCTGCTAGAAGTAGTGGTAATGGCAGGGGATAATCCTTTGAATGCTGAGACTGGTGGGGTGGACACTGAGGATGAAAGGAAAGTTATCATTCTTCTGGGAGGGTGGTTAAGGGGTGAAGGCAGCAGTGCCAGAGATAGCATGGACACAGTTGAGGGCCCTGTCAATCACAATATGTGGCAGGGGAGGGGTGGGGTAGGGTTAATCCTTTGAGGAAAATGGGAGGACATTTCAGAAGCAACCTGGTGGAAGGTTGCATTATCTGAGAAACTGGGAGAATAGAATGAAATTCTTATAGGAAACAGGGTGTGAGGGAGTAGGGTATTCTCCCAATATAATCATGTTGGGATTACCATTACAACATTACCACCAGCATTAATTTTGCTGATATTTTATTGCTCTTTCTTATTGAATGCGCAGCTCCAACAAAACTTGTGATTCCTGTTTGATTGGCATCCTATCCACCATCTTAAATATTCACTCCCCTTGCTCCTGGCACACAATGGCACCAGAGAGTACCATCTATAAGATGCAGTGCAACAACTCCCCAAACTTCCATCAGCATCATTTTCCAAATCTGGACTACCAGTGACTAATAGGGCAAATGCAGGAAACCCATTGGACCACCAACAACTGTGAGGTCTCCCTCCAAGCCCCACACTACACGACTTGGAACTATATCAGTGTTCCTGGACTAACACTGAAAGGCATGAGGGTATGCCTGGGCCGCATAATGCAGTGGATTAAGAAAGCAGCTAGCCTCCACTGTTCTCTGGGCTAAGTAGGGATGGACAACTCTTGGTGGCTTTGGCAGCAAACCTCACATCCTGTGAAAAACTGAAAAAGAAAATGTGGAAAAACAGACATTTTTATTTATTCACAGCATTCTATAAACAAGTTCATTTGAATCACTCTTGTTTCATATAAAAACTGTTTTCAGTTTGTGTTCAATGGAAAAGAAACATTTATAATGATAGATGTGCCAGCAGCAATATTTGTGTGTCATGTTTAAATTTTATTTTGCCCTGAGAGTTCAGAAGATAGCTCTAGGGGGCGCTTTCACATCAATGGGCCATTTACCTGTGAACTGATGTCCATGAAGTATTGCTTGATGTGAACATTAGTAGTAGCTCCTTAGAGGAGGGAGCATATAGATCAGTCCTGTGATAAAACGATGCCTGGCAACAGAAAACAAATATCCCAGTAACGCTGTCACTCTCTGCACAATGCTTTTTTAGCAAATGTGTACAAATCCCAAATGCGGAGAATAACATCTTCTTTACAAAATATGGATGCTGAGTGCTGAATTTTAGGAACATTGAAACAGCAGGATGTCATTCAGCCCATCAAACCTGGCCTGCCATTCAAAATGCTCATGTCTGATTGAACACTCAGTGTTTTTTTTACCTCATAACCTTGTATGCCACTAGGAAACAGAAATCTATCAATCTTAATCTTAAACATACTAAAAGACTGAGGTTTCTCAGCCTTCCGTGGTAGAGAAGTCCAAAGGTTCACAACACTTCAAGTAAAATAAATTCTGTTAATCTTGTACCTAGGCGGCATCCCTCTAATTCCTATATTGTACCCGTCAGCTCTTGACTTCCCAACCAGGGAAAACATCTTACCTGTATCTAACTTGTCTGTCCCTTTTTAATTATATTGTAAATTTCAATGAAATCACCTGTCATTCTTCGAAGTTCTGGAGCAAACAGACCCAGTTTGCCCAATCTCTCTCTATATAGGATGGTCTGGCCATTCCTGGAACACAGCTCATGAACCTTTGTTGCCCTCTCTTTATGGTGATAAAATCTTTCTGACATTGGAGATGGGCGGAGAGAAGGGAAGAATGGCGGAATGCCAGTGGAAGGTGTTAGGAGGGAAAATTTATGTGTTACCACCACCTTGGCATTTTGCCATCGGAACACTTAAGCTACTTCCTGCACTAGGGGACATTTTGTCTTCATCAGAAGTGCCCACGTGCTTGGGGTGAGACCACTATGAAAACTCTGAAGACATCCCAGTGGGAGGTATTTGGGCCCTCCTTTATGGGCCTTCCATTATTTATTTAATTAATATTGTACTTGTATCTGGGTACAGTGAAAGTGGTTAGTTTCACCATGTTTTGGCACCATCTTTGATTATTGAATAAGTTGTATAAATGGTAAAATACTGAATAAATTGATATTAAATTGATATGAATAAAACTGAAGCAGCTTCAAAAGTTCATCATTATCGCTCTGTAGACTTCACCCTCTCTGCTCCTCCAGTCATGGCCATCCGACATCCTCCCTGGGGTCCCGGCAATGTGCTCCTTTTCTGTCACCATCGGTGCTGTTTGTTCCACAGCTGCTGCCTCTGAGCTGGAGATGGTCACGCTGCGTGGGTTCTGCACTTCCTCCAATGTTGACCTTCCACTGAAAGTGTCCTGGCTCCGAGTCGACTGAATGGGCTCTGGCTCATGTTCCAGTTCTGCCACCCAAGATGGATAAACACAGGCCTCCAGCAGGAGAACATCAGGTGGCCACCCTAAGGCAACCAAAACAAAAAAAACTTTATTGTGCCGGCAAGACAATGATGAAGCTGTGCAGGTGTGGCAGATCCCATTGCATGAGCAATGAATAGCCAAGCCCCATGCTCAGGAGCTGAATGCTGCTGACGCTGCCATCACCATCTTGAAGGTGCTGCTTTCTTTCTTGGCATTTCAATCAGGGAATGCTCCCAATGGAGACAAAGAGCCATCATTCAGTCCTGACTCTGTCATTGCCCTATTTTTTTCCCAGTCACCCAATGTGGCCTGGTTTATTCTGTGAAGAGGGAACCCCATATGCAGCAGCTGCTGCTGCAAGCGCCTGGTTTGTTACTAACCCAAAATGTTGACAGGAGTGGGACTTCAATCCAAACATTCCTAGAGGCTGAAACATCAATGACTCAACTCAGGTAAAAACAATGACTGCAGATGCTGGAAACCAGATTCTGGATTAGTGGTGCTGGAAGAGCACAGCAGTTCAGGCAGCATCTGAGGAGCAGTAAAATCGACGTTTCGGGCAAAAGCCCTTCATTGGGAATACAGGCAGAGAGCCTGAAGCTTGGAGAGCGACGTTTCGGGCAAAAGCCCTTCATTGGGAATACAGGCAGAGAGCCTGAAGGGTAGAGAGATAAGTGAGAGGAAGGTGGGGATGGGGAGAAAGTAGCATAGAGTACAATAGTTGAGTGGGGGAGAGGATGAAGGTGATAGGTCGTCGGGGAGGGTGGAGTGGAGAGATGGAAAAGAAGATAGGCAGGTAGGACAAGTCAGGGCAAGTCATGGAGACAGTGCGGACCTGGAAGTTTAGAACTGGTGTGAGTTGGGGAAAGGGCAAATGAGGAAACTGTTGAAGTCCACATTGATGCCCTGGGTTTGAAATGTTCCGAGATGGAAGATGAGGCGATCTTCCTCCAGGCGTTTGGTGGTGAGGGAGCGGCGGTGAAGGAGGACCAGGACCTCCAGCACTTCGGCAGAGTGGGAGGGAAAGTTGAAATGTTGGGCCACAGGGCGGTGTGCTTGATTGGTGTGGTTGTCCCAGAGATGTTCCCTAAAGCGTTCTGCTAGTAGGCGTCCAGTCTCCCCAATGTACAGGAGACCACACTGGGAGCAACGGATACAATAAATGATATTGGTGGATGTGCAGATAACAATATCTGAACTGTCCCCCGGAGTCTTTGATGTTTTGGAGAAATCTATTTATCTCAGCCTTCAGCACATTAATGATGGAATGTGGGCACTGATGTTAAAGGTTCAGCCCATTCTGAGTTCCCACATTTCTGCCATGGTTCGCTAAACCCTGATATTGTGCATTTGGTGTTCTGCCTAACATTTCTTATGATACTGTACTTACTGCTGTCGGTTAGCGTGTTTGTCTGTGGGATGCCGTGATCGTATAATGGTTAGTACTCTGCGTTGTGGCCGCAGTAACCTTGGTTCGAATCCGAGTTACGGCATTAATTACTCTATGTGTTCCAGTCATTTGTGAATCACAAAGGCAGCAGTTGTTTTAACGTGGTGATTTTCTTCAAGTTGATGTTTTTTTTCCTTCAAGCTCTGGCCGCTCACATCACGGTGTTTCATATGTCAGAATTCAAGTCCACCCGTTCTCAGAGATTTCTTCCCTCCTGCGATCACTAATCGAACTTTCCATCCCATACCCCCAGTTCATTAATTTGGAGATGCCGGTGTTGGATTATGGAGTACAAAGTTTAAAATCACCCAACACCAGGTTAACGTCATCCAGGTTTAACTGAAGCACTAGCTTTCGGAGCGCTGCTCTTTCATCATGTGTTTGTGGAGTCATTTCCTATTTCACTAAGGCATTGCAGAATCTAATACAGACTCTCACATTGACAACAATCAGTCTGTGTGGCTGCAGTCACTGTTGCTGAGTGAACGTGCCCCAACCCGACCATCGGGACCTGCAGACCTATTGATCCATTTGCACAGGGCGGTGTGGTTGATTGGTGCTGGTGTCCCGGAGATGTTCCCTAAAGCGCTCTGCCAGGAGGCATCCAGTCTCCCCAATGTAGAGGAGACCGCATCGGGAGCAACGGATACAATAAATGATATTGGTGGATGTGCAGGTGGAACTGTGATGGATGTGGAAGGCTCCTTTAGGGCCTTGGATGGAGGTGAGGGAGGAGGTGTGGGCGCAGGTTTTGCTCTTCTTGCGGTGGCAGGGGAAGGTGCTCAACTCAGCCAAGCCACTTCACTTCCCCATAGCCACTGATTTGCCTGGGATTGATACTGAATTAGAAACTTAAAACTATGATCAAAAGGATGCCATTTGACATCTCCATCCTGGTTCAAATAAAACCATGGGATGGGGATGCCACTGATATCAGTGTTTATTTCTCGATCCCAGTAACATCTGAGCTGATGTTTGTGAGTGGTTTAAAGAATTTGACTAGCCACTCATTACTTGGATCTTTTAATCCTTTTTGTCTTGCAATTGATTACAAACCCGTCCCCACTGACAAGGTCAGTCTTCCAGCTACAATAACTATCACTGTGACAAAGCACCTGATTCCATCACTCCCACTGAATCCTTGAGCTTCCAGCACAGAGTTCTATTCAACCCTCACCTATCCTTCAATAATATATTAACATTGAAGATCTGTTTTCCTGAGCTGTAGCCCAGCACTGCTGCCAGAACGATTGACTGTGCTACTGAGACTGAGACTGTCTCTAACCCTGATTGAGTCAGCAACTCCTGGGAGTGGTTGCTGTACTCAACTGGATGGTGGCTCCGGCAGCTGCTTCATACTTGGCTGTTACCAGCAAAACATTTTGTGAGTGTACTGTCCATGATGGAGTGGACTGCTTCCCAGGTTTAGCCCCAGTGATTACACTCAACTTCCTCCAGAAAGCATACTTGGTCTGAGCAACATTAAGGGTGTGAACTGAAAGTATTATAGAAGTCATCTATTTCTTTGCACCTAGTTACTTAATGAAAAGTACAGCATATTTTGGCTCTGCATCATACCACCTCTGTGGGAAGCCGTTTACACTTCTAGTGTAGCCATGCCTGTTTCGCATTTTGAATTGCGTGAGGATAATCTGAATACAACAGTGAGAGTTGGTACAGTTCCAAAATGCTCAGTGGAAAGTGTTTCCTCTGTGAGTATCACCTCATAAGATATAGCAGCAGGAAATGTGTGAAGAAATTGACACCTTCTTATTGCAGCAGGACACCTTATTCTGTGCAATTCACTTCTTGTATTGGCACAGGCTAGGTTTAATTCTGGTAAGGAAATGCTGCGATTGCAGTCTAGAAATATCAATATCTCAAATCTGCAAATGATATGAAGACATGATACCCAGATTTGATGAATGGATACCTTCCTTCCCTTATTCCCTGCTTCCTCACCCCTGTCATACTGCAATTCTATACTTCAATGCCTAACAATAGCTGTAGATTCTATGTACTTACAATAAAGTGCATAATTTTATTGTACTTGTGCAAATAACTCTAGTGAACAGTCCAAGATGATGAGGATAGGAAATAATAATATCACTTTACACACTACACACCAATATTTACTTTGTGGATCACTGCATGAACTTTACACAGAATAGTAATTTGATTCAGCATAGTTTGTTTGGATGACAAACTCCAGATGGTCTGTAAGATGAAACTGGATCTTTATTCTATATATAAATGACATAATAATGCATTAGTATTCACTGTAAGTGGGAATACATACACAGGGGCTTGCTATTCAGCTCTAATCTCATTACTTTCAACAGAGTGGATTGACTGATATGGTTGGAAAAAAAAACTTTTGTATGTGCATGATTGCTGCATCACATTTTTCACTAAAACCGCAAACAGTCTTAAAAGGGAGCTGTCTTTATCAAACATTTTGTGGTGAGTCTGTACCTTTCCCTTTCCCAAAGGTTTCATGAAATGAAACAATTTATGATGAAACACAAAATATCTTTGCTATATCCCCTCAGTAAAGACCTCGGACATACTGTAGTATCTTTCTGGTAGGGCCATACATGTCATATTTGTGATTTTGTACAGGACCTAATTTTACCAGTTGTCATCCTGTTTGTTTGTGTTGATTAAATCAAAACTTAACTCTAATCTTTCACCAATATTTCATTGCACCAATCAGAGGTGGTGGGATTAATGTGCAAACAACATCCATAAGAATTCTCACCAATCCTGTCTTAGTTGCCTCTACTATTAAGTACTGAAAATGTGTTGCTGGTAAAGCACAGCAGGTCAGGCAGCATCCAAGGAACAGGAGAATCGACGTTTCAGGCATAAACCCTTCATCGATTCTCCTGTTCCTTGGATGCTGCCTGACCTGCTGAGCTTTACCAGCAACACATTTTCAGCTCTGATCTCCAGCATCTGCAGACCTCACTTTCTCCTCTACTATTAAGTACCTTTGATACAAAAGAAAAAAAAATAAACAGGAGCATCAGGGCTTCTGTTCACTCTGAGGGAGCTGGACCAGTGTGGGAAAGAATCTCCTCTTGATTGCTTCAGGAGAAGGGGTAACTGATTCTAAAGAAAAAAAATAAACAAAAAAAATTAAGTACCTTTGCATATAACTATTGTTCTAAAGGTAGGATATGGTTGGTGTTCAGTTTCATACCACTGTTTTGGTATCAACACACGCAAGAGGCAAGTGACCCGATGATTGAGAGAAATCAGGCTTGGTTGCAAATTTGGAAAGCTGCTAGTGTTTGTTGAAATCTTCATAAAAAGCTCATCTCACCGTGGAAGGCTTTGTATAGAGATCCTCAAATAAGGCTGGAGGTTGGAGGGAATTGTCAGGTGTTAGTGAGGAGGTGAATGTGTGTGTGTGTGTGTGGGAGGAGGGGTTGCAATTGTCTCGCTATCCATATTTGAAAATAAATTTGAGCTGTTATCTTTGTTCTGACACCTGGTCTTTTCATAAAATTAATAATTCAAAAGGTGTTCTTCCAGACATGTTGAAACCTTAACTAATTAATTCAAAAGGCCGATACCTGTTTAAACATCCTCCTGGTAGATTTAACATATGGGTTCCATGGTTTAACAGTGCAACTTGTGTGAATTGAGCACATTTATTATTACATTGGTATTCTTTGCACCTATTTCAAAGTTAATAGAAGTAAATCTCAACTTTTTTTGTGGCAAATGATTGTAACTGAGTCTACTGCTTTGCTAATGCTAAAAATGGCAGGGACAGCTGCTGAGGTAAGCAACATCCCTGAATTGGGGAAACCCAATCAAGGAAGTACCAATAGGACAACATGAGTTCTGTCAAATCCCTGTTTTGCCCAGGAAGTCCATAAGAATTTCAGGGTAAGATGCTTGTAACCATTTAAAGAAAAATGTTGCAACCACATACATAAATACAGCAGCAACTGCTTTCTGAGAACAGTCATTAGGTGAAATTTCTTTTAGAGTGACACCTTCCAACATTTCAATTTATACAACAGCTAACTAATGCTATTTCTACAATATGTATCACCCACACAGTCCAAATCAGAACATTAGTCTTTCATTGTTCAGTCTACAAAGAGTAAAATGTGATAAATCAAAGGAAATTAATGTTTTTTAGCAATGAATTTCTAACCTCTAACTGACATTGATATGTTATAAAGAATTCTGAAGTACTTTTTACATACAACTGGACAAATAAATTATAGATGGATAAATGAGGACTAGCTCAGATCAGAAATAGCACAGTTTAATGCACCTTGTAACACAACATAAGAACAATTAACTACTACTGACAACTGTATAAATTTCACCCTGACTTAACATTGTAAACCTATAGCTCCAACATTAAGTAGACCATTGATTTCTCTCTGAGTACTATAATGCCTGAATGGATGGATTCAAGGATGCACATTACAAAAGCATGGTGAGAGTTCAGGTATTAATCAGCATCCATGGGAGATAAAATAAATGAAATATTTTTGAGAGGGCTGGGTGTTGAAGCACCCACCAATCACTGCTGTCCAAATCAGTCTTTTGTCACAAACTGAAAAAGAATGTGAAAAGAGAAATTAGCATTTGGTAGGCCACACTGGAAATTGAGCAAGGTTTAGGATGTATGGTTACTCAATATCAATTGCTTCCAAAAGCGTTGTGCTACCTTTGTATTATCTACTATTACACATGATGTTGAGTTGTTCACATCTCAGCTTGAATCCCCAAGTTCAGGTCAGGGAAGCACCTCTTAATGGTAGCTCTCAACACATAAAACCACTTAATGGGGAGATACATCCTATGTGCTGCTGCAACAGTTTGTGGAAAGGCATCCAAATGGGAAGAATAATGTATTATGGTGTTTTAGGAAAGAGCTTTCTCCAAGGTTCTATGATGATGTCCTGGTGGCGGAGGGAGAAGAGATCTATTTACACAGTACCACAAGGACCATTAGGTAAACTACTGGAGGTCTAAGTGCAGGAACTAGGGAGGGGAGAGATATGAGTTTTCTACAGGGAGCCAAGATGTTTTCCCACACAAACTTTGAGAAGGCAGTAGCATCATTCAAGTCTGAGGACCTGGTTGCAATGCAACAATAAACTCACTTACCCTGTGGGATCAAGGCCAGTGGATGTACCTCCAAATGCTGTAACCCACACTCTCATTGCCGAGTTACAATTCCAATTAATCACCATATGTCTTGCAGTCACAGCTTCATCTTGACCTCACATATTTATCACTTCTGTAAATCTCACACCCACATTTCAACAGCTTTCACACACTAGCAGCTACTGAGCCATTGCAATTACATCTCCCAAACAGATAAAACATCAGTCATGGATACACTTGCCTCGTTCTACAGGATAAGGTTAAGGATGACTGGAAGGAGGAGTTGAATGGTGAGGATGGATACAACTGCATGTCCTTACCCTGATGAGAGTGATCTGATTGCTGTTATTGTGACAGCCATCACAGCTAAAGGTACCTAGAGGGACAGAAACCTTTGGAGATGACAAGATCCACATACCTAAGCTTTTTTCTCACATCTCACTTCCCTTAATCCCACAAACTACAGAAGGTATCAAGATGCACCTCTCTGTATTTCACCCCTCCCCTTGCTAATGCAGCCTTGTAATATATCCTGTCACTAAGAATTGTAACCTGATTAAGCTGTGGTGGAAGTGAAAGAGGTGAAGGAGGAAGAAGACAGTAATGAAGAAGAAATACATTTCCGCACACTCAGCATCAGATCAGAACCCATATTACTCTTACTTCAGAGGATAGAACAGCAATGGAATCTGTGTGTGATGAATCTGCAGCTGTGGGGTAGGGGTCAATGATGGTCCAGTTACTAGCTCACTGCACGGGGAAGTCAGAAACAAATTCTGCCAAAGAGGACTCAGAAGTGGACTTTAACATTTGTCGAAGAAGCCAAATGGGTACAGATAATTAAATGCTCAGTTTATTAGCCAGCTTGACAGAGAGTCTGTGTTTAATGCCAAGGTGTATGGAACAGTTTGCCCCCAAATTGGCATAGGACTTTGCCACAGAGCTTGAAACCCTTTTGTTTTAGCATGAAAGCAGTGGCCAACTTAATAGCAAACTCAGTCAATGTCCGTACTGATGCCAGTCAGCCAGCCCAGGCTGCCACCACTCACACTGAGATGGTACAGGCTACACTCAGCTTTTCGAAACTTTTGAGTTTCCTGTGATCAATCTGAAAGACCATTTCCAGTATCCCCCACTGCAAGTCAGCACCATTGCAGCAGCTGTGCTTTAGCCACTGGGGTCACTGTGTAGGAGCAACACGAAAGGTAAAGGGATATTGATAACATGTACTGAGGGAATGCAGCAAGGTTACTAGTTGATGTTTGTATGCAAAATGGCATTGCTTGATTTCCAAATTTGGTTTGGAATGTTTATTTTGTGTTGCATTTTATATTTACAATGTGATCAACCAGCCACCACGATAACCAATAGAAAGAGGGAAGAAATTGAAGGGGTTTTTGGTTACTGGTGAATTGAAGTCACATTTCCTGTTACTACAGTTGTGTGAATCACAGGGAAAAGAAATATATTTCTTCTCCTCTTTGTGCTCTTCAGATGTTTATTGTATAGCTGCTGATAAGGCTTGAACCCTCCTGGGAGGGTTCTTATTGAATGGTCTTATTGAATGGCAGAGCAAATTTGAAGAGTCAAATGGCCTACTCCTGCTCCTGATTGTTATGTTTATAACCTACAGGGTCAGATATTGAAGACTGATACAGACATGATGGTCAGAACAGACTCTTTCCGTGCTGTTCACTCTCTAAGGTTTTGATGTTTTTGGATATGGAATTTAATTCTGGAGTTACAGAAAAAGCCAGCAGCAATCAATTAGCAACAAACTGATGATAGTAGTTGATCCCTTTAAATGGGAGAGGTTGTGCAGTATACAGCAAACCACCATGAAACTTGACACCCATTCTGCCAAGTACTGCAAATAATCCAACAATAGAAGTATTGTTTCAAAACGTCAATAATCTTTTTAATACACATGAAAGCAAGATTTTCCTTGTATATGTACTGCACCATTGCACAAAGCTTTTGTGCCTAAGTCCTGAGCCACCTCAGCAAAGTTAAGCCTCGTCCTTTGGTCTGTCTTAGTGGTTCAAAAGCAACTGACAGAGCAGGCTGTTTGCACAATGATGGCATCATGACTGCTTTCAGAATATTGGATGTGTATTGCTACACTCTGCATTTTTGCATTGCAGCTGGATATTGAGGGAAGGGAGAGGAAGTCATTTTGCTTCCTTTCTTGGGAAGAGTTAACATGCACAGAGTCGATGGCATACTGCACCTTAGGAAGCCTGCTGGCCTCATGTAAACAACTCCTTCAATCCCTTATTGGTAAGAAAGAATTAAACCGTATTTGTTTATTTGAAAATACAGATTCACAATGATCTACCTTATGCCACAATGGATGGGAATCTGAGAGGTGTTGCAAATACCAATTACTCCAGTCTAAAAGGAGTCAGACACAGAGTAGTTCAAGGCCACAGACACCTGCAATGCCTCCCTAGTCCTAATCTGAAGCTGCAGAGGTTGGTGGGTTTCACTGACCACCTCCTTACCCAAATACAGATATCTCTCAAACTTTTCCTCACTCTGACTCAAGTAATTGAATTAGTCCCTGTGTGGAAATTATATCATAGAGTCTTTTCCCCTCCTCCTCCTCTTTGAGTAACTTATCTTGCTCAGTATGACCTCTACTTAGACATTTTGGGTGAGACCTTTCAGTCCTCACTGGGCAGGGAACTTAATTAGCCCTGATAGTGGAGGACTGGAATCCCATCACCTTCTTATCTTTCCCCAAGTTAAGTTTGAGGTGGCAAGTACCAAGATCCACCATTCCAAACCATTGCCTATTCAAGCTCTTAAGTGGTCAATTAATGGCAACTTAAGGACTTCACCTTGCATGGACTGCAATTATTTTAGCTCCAAATCAGACAAGAAATCCTTGGCTTTCCTGACTGTTTAACCTTTGTAGGCAGGCCAGCAGATGGTGGAGAGTGGGTCTCTTGATCTGTGCTGATCGAAGGGAGTGAATCTAGGGAAGGGGTGCCACTGAAACTCACCCTTTTGTCCTTATATTTGACTGCTGCCATCCCTTCATTGTGATCATCCTCTTCCCCAAATAAAATTTACTTTTCTTATGTGTGATCCTCCGTCTTGGGTGTCCTGATGGTGCGGCAACCACCTTCTCTGCTTTTTCAAAACCTGGAGCTTCCAGCTTCTCATTGGCCCACAGCTAGTAGAAAATCTGTTTGCAACCAATCGGCTGCCTGATTGTTGCAAGTTCTGACATACTTCCTCATCTTTGTGGGCTGCAGGTTTCCCCTGCTGTAAATCCTCACCCTTCCAGACTTGGTTTGAAAACAGGATAATCCTGGCCCTCATTATTTTTAAAGTGGAATGTATACTGTTGCAGCCATGTCTGGGAACAAATGGTTTGTGAAAAATCACTGAAATCAGGCTACTCCTTTAATATAGATATGCAGTTAAAATGCTGCAACTGGGTGCATATTTAAGACAGGATAGAAATGTGGTTCAGAGTAGGTTTAGTAGATTGATACCTGGAACAACTGAATAGTTTACAGGCAAAAATTGGACAGGCTGGGTTATTTTCATAAGTGTTTAGAAAGGTGAAGGGTTATTTACTTGGAGTTTATAAGATTCTGAATGGTCTTGATAAGATAGAGGTGGATAGAAGGTGGTGAAGCCAGGATTGTTGAATTATTTTAAGGTGGCAGTTTTTTTGTTAGAAATGTTGGTGGGATGGATGGGAAAGTGGAATTCTGATTACAAAGTGATCAGCCATGATCTTATTGAATGGCAGAGCAGATTTGAAGGGTCAAATGGCCTACTCCTGCTCCTGATTGTTATGTTTATAACCTACAGGATCAGATATTGAAGACTAATACAGGCATGATGGTCAGAACAGACTCTTTCCGTGCTGTTCACTCTCTAAGGTTTTGATGATTTTAGATATGGAATTCAATTCTGGAATTACTGAAAAAGCCAGCAGCAATCAATTGGCAACAAACTGATGATAGTAGTTGATCCCTTTAAATAGTGCTGATGTGGTGGTGGGGGTGGGGGGAAGGTGATTAGCCTCATTCCTGCTCAATATATGTTCATCTTTGCATATTAAAGACACAGCATTAACTAAGCATTTGAATTCCAAAATGGTTGTGCTTATATTACATTTACATTTCAGATTGATTCATGTCATAATTTGCCTACTCTGCATAATTATTGTAGACAATTCCGACATTTGGTTAACTGCCCTCACCAGAATTACCATGCTGACATTTTGGAGTTAAATCACGCTTGTTGCTAAGGAACAAAACTTTGCTGCCTTTACCTTCACTAACAATGTTCATTTTTAACAATCCTTTCCATCTAATAGTATGTTGAGAGGTTTGTAGATTTTTCTAAATACAGCGTGCAATCTAGACCTCACCAAAATTCTGCAGAACAGTGACAGAATTATTTGATAGTCATTTTTCTGACTTTGAACGTTTCACTGGTGAAAACATTATTGTACAAATGTAAAATCCTGTTATTGTCAAATCAAGTTTCTTGCCACTTTTTCGGTTATCAACCAAATAGTGACAATCCTCATTTGGCATCTAATAATTAATGAGATAATGCAGGTGTCAGACCATGTTTTTAAGTGAGACACATTTAGGTACTTGTACAATTCTTTGTTGCTTGTCTTAATTTTTAATTGTCTTCCTTATAAGCTTATACTGCCAAAGATATCTTTTTAATGAATAGCTTGTTCAGCATAGTTCCAACTGCTCCAAATGAAAACTACCAGTATTTGTTCTGATGACTGGTAAAGCTTGACACAAAGCACTTTGCCTTTATTTGAAATGTTCAACATCAATGTCAAATTTCTTACAAACCGAAAAGCTTCACAATAATTATGAAAGAAAAGTCTCTTAAGACTAAACTTGAATTTTCTGATCAGTTTGATGTCTCTAACCCATCTGATAGAAGTACCAGACGGAAATGCAGAACTATGTTCTTGCTTAATTTTACAAGGGTCTGTAACAAGACTGGGATTATTGTGTGAGAGCATTACACTTTCACCTCTGGATTCTGGAGTTGGATCTAATTCAGACAGCTGTTTACTTACTGCTGTAAGGCTACTAACTGTGATAAGATATTCAGTCTTTACCCATTTTGCAATAGCTGTGAACTGACCATGCAAAACTGCGTACAGTCCTACACTAATTCTGATTAAATTTGTACAGAATGGCGAGAGGGAGAAGTAATGAGTATGTCATTTCCCTTTTATTTCCTGAATTTCTTTTGAAGATTCCTTGTTTATTGCTATCTACAGTTACCAAAGTTGATGTCCCTATTGGGTAATCATTTAGATTTGAAACTGAAATCATTACATCCCAGGAATGAAATGAAAAATAGCTGCATTAATTAAAATCTAATGAGCAATGATACTTGCATATCCCTTGGTGAGATTATAAGTTTACTTATGATCCAACAGGAAAAGTTGGAAATTATCACAGACATTGAACAAAAAAAGTGAGCAATTTGCTAACCACCTTTTTCAAAAAGGCAGTACATTTTTAAAACTGAATATGTAAGGTACTTAAAACAGACCATACAGCACGTTTTAAGAGGATGGAAGCAGTTATCAATGGGTAATTGTGGGAGCAAAACTGCAGGTTGATGGCATGTAATTATTTGCTGGTGTTGGTAGTAGTGGTATTATCCTTAGACTGCTAATCCATAGATCAAGGTAATATTTTGGGACCAAGGTTTAAATCCCACCATGGCAGGTGGTGAAATTTTAAATCAATAAAAAATCTGGAATCAGGTGTCTAATAATGACTATAAAACCATTGTCAATTGTTGGGAGAGACCCATCTAGTTCACTAATGTCCTTTAGGGAAGTAAGTCTGCCATCCTTATTCGGTCTGGCCTAAATGTAATTCCAGACCCACAGCAATGTGGTTGGCTATCAACTGGCCTTTGGGCAATAAATGCTGGCCCAGCCAACAAGGCCCACAAGCATGTGAATGATAAAATATATTTACAATTTAAGAAAACAATTTAACAGTGTGAATGTTTGTATAACATCACTCTGCTGGTTGGTTATATCTAAATATAAAATCAATTTTCAAAGTTGTTGCAAAAAAGTTCACAATCCCTGGGAAAAAGCTATAATCATATATAAGAAAGTGGGCATGCAAATATCAACTGATGTGTGGAATTTTGTAATATTGTAAGAGATTAATTCAATAAGGCACATTTTAAGACGTTCAAATGGCAGATTAAATGGATCAATTTATAAGTGCCCTTTTTTGGGGCAGGATTTGTCCATTTACAGCTATTATATTTCTTTCAAGATTCTTAAGAAGAGCGTTAATGCAGTTCATTTCTTTTAAACTATTCAAAGTCCTTCACCCACTGATTCACTGGCTGGAATCTTCACAGGCTCTGAATGATGTATGCTATGTTGGGAAATCTGTGAGAATCACCATGATAAGTTGAGTGAGGCTTTCTTGACAGCCAGAGCAACATGTTGCAATTTCCAACTATGTCCTGGATGTCATGACACCGTTCGTGCTAGTGATCAGCGAGACGTCTATTAAAAGGGATTGTTACTCATTATCACCCTCATTATTATCTAATCTCACCACATTAATATGCATGTTTTCATTCTACCACCTGCCAAATAGAAATTGGATACTGAGAATCCCGAATATAAAAGCCAAAGCAGGTACCCGCTGACTTCAACTTGCTCCTTGCTCCCCTGGCCCTCCACTTGGGCACAAAAGTCTCTGGGTATTTTCCATTGGCAGTGCCATGCACACCCTATGTTCATGAATGCAGCCATCTGATATATGCCAGTCCCTCCATATCATCATGGGACATTTCCAATATCCTTACAATAAGCTTCTGCACTTTAATGCTGTAATTTTGAGTGCATCTGCTGCTACAAGGAGACGTTGTATACAGCTACAGTTTATGGATTGGTTCAGGCTGCATCTCCAGGCTGTTCACTTACTTCCTTAGTGCTCATTCAGTTAGTGCCTTCCTAGATGCTGACTGCATCCCTGTATTGCTTTGCCTCACTTTACCTTCTTCAGCCAGAGTTTACAGTGGCACAGTAGTTCTGTTGTGCCTTACCTTTTAGTGCAAACACAAAGCCAGGAAGCTTGTTGTGTGCTAACCTCCCCCAATCAAGGGGATGGACATGCTGCTGTATGGCATCATGCTGTCAATCTCACACTTGCATCATGTATCTGCAGTGTATGTGGAAAACATATGGCATGACCTGTGGGCAAATAGCCAGGTCTCATAGCCTCAGGGAGTAGTCCTTAGTCAAGTCAAGGGAGATACCTTTTAGCACAGTTATCCAAGGGCAGCTTTCAGTATCAATCCAGAGGTTTGGGGACAGACATCTGAATGCTTGGTGCAGGTGAGGGACTGTATGTCGGTCAGCCCACCGCTTGTCTTGGTTCTTTCAGCCTTATTATGGAAATGTTTACTCCAGGAATGAGAGAAAAGGAGGGATTGAGTGAGTTGGAAGTTATCAACACAGCTGTTGCTGCCGGCGCAGGTAGAGAAAGGTGGTGAGGTGCCCGAGTGAATGAATAGGCAGTGCTGAGGCCATGCACAATTAATGGTGTAGGGTGTTGGGTGGGTAAGACTGAGTGAAGGAAGATAGTGCATGCAATACTGAGAGTAGTGCAGCATTAGCCTTGGTGAAAGATAGGTGCAGTACCAGAGAAAGAGGAATGCAAGGCATTGGAGAGAAGATGGTGGCACTTTCCCTGGGTGAAGTGAAGAAGGAAACCGCGTTTTTTTCAACCTTTCAGGCATTGAAAGAACTGACTGCATCTACACTGATCCAGATTCCAGGCTCGGGTGTCATAGTCTCGTCTGTTGGTCTTGAGGGAAGAGGATACCCCTCCTCTGCACCATTCAATTTACCAGAACCTCCTGGCCACAAAACAGGATGCCAACTTTCCCTTATCTGCAATGTCCAGCACAAATGTCCAGAAACATGCAGGACAACTCCAGATTGAGAGTGTTTGACTGGTCTTTTAAAGATGTGCCAGTGTCACGGATCCTGAGATATCCCAGCATTGGCAAGTTATTCCTGAATATAGGGAGTGGGAGAATTGGGCTAACATCGAACAACAGGGGTGCCATAGAGGTGTGGTAAGTATTTAATGAGGGACCTTTAGGACAATAGTATGGCAAAGCTTCATGGACTTGAAAGAGAAACCCTCCATGAAACTGGGCAAAATTGACACTTTGTCAAGATGCAGTAAGTTCCAGCCCACTCACTCACATTACAACAAACCTTACACATTCTAACAATGCAAACATTCTTTCTGATTACATTTCAGTCACCATTCAAATACGTACTTTGTTTTCTTCTTATATTCAGTGTCTTGGAATGTGTGATTCACTTGCAACAACATTTGTTGCTTATTCCCACTTGTATTTGAGGAAGTAATTGTGACCTGCTTTGAAGTTAGAGGAAAGATGCTTTCGGATACTGACCCATTGACAATGGAGGAGCAGTTTTAAAGTTCCAAGTGAGACATGGAGAGGAACCTGCAGTGTTGGTGTTCCCATGTGTTTATTACTTTTGTTCTTTAGGTGGTAAATATTATTTTGTTATGTCTCACAGTAGATGTGTGACATATCTTTAAGGAACATGCTCATGATGCAATCACTATATTGTGCTATGATCTAAACATATAAAACATACAATCTCCATCTTACTGAGCTCTGTTCTCCTGTAGCATGCCATTTTTGACAATGCATCTAAATTTCTCAGTTAGAGCCCAAACATGCAAGTTCCTGTAATACATTTATACATAACAAGTATAAAAAGGGCACTCAATTCTTCTGTATTATGTGACCAAATCTCATCCTTGTGTTACAAGAGCTAACATAAGTATCAGAGCATAACAGTGACAGATCATCAGTGTGTTTAATCATGTAATATTAATTACAACCTCAAGTCTTGCTGGTATGTATTGACAGATGTTGCAGTTTAAGAAGCTTTAATGAATTGTTGTAGGGCATCTGAAAGATGGCGCACCTCATTGCCACTGTCCACTGGCGATGGGAAGAATGAATGTTTAACGTGGGGACAGGCTACTAATCAGTCAGGTTACTTTATCCTAGATGGTATTGAACTTCTTGAATGTTATTGGAGCCAAATATCCAGGCAAGCAGAGAGAATAGCATCAATTCCTGAATTGGGCCTTTTAGATTATGGACAGGCCTTTGGAATTCAAGACTTGCATTCTTTGTTGCAAAATTCCCTGTCTCTCGCCACATCTTTTGCCATTATATCTATTTGACTGGTCCATTTCAGTATGTAGTCAGTCATAACCCCAGAATGTTGATGGTGCAGGTTTCAGAAATGGGTAATGTTGTTGAATGTCAAAAAGAGTTGGTTAGATCCTCTCTTCAATGAGATTGGTATTTTCAAAGTTTGTGAGAAGATTTGTAGCTCGGGTGCTCGTTGCTGTGGTTCTGTTCGCCGAGCTGGAAGTTGCAAACCTTTCGTCCCCTGTCTAGGTGATATCCTCAGTGCTTGGGAGCCTCCCGTGAAGCGCTTCTGTGGTGTTTCCTCCGGCATTTATAGTGGCCTGTCCCTGCCGCTTCCGGTTGTCAGTTTCAGCTGTCCGCTGTAGTGGCCGGTATATTGGGTCCAGGTTGATGTGTTTGTTGATGGAGTTTGTGGATGAGTGCCATGCTTCTAGGAATTCCCTGGCTGTTCTTTGTTTGGCTTGCCCTATAATGGTAGTGTTGTCCCAGTCAAATTCATGTTGCTTGTCGTCTGCGTGTGTGGCTACTAGGGAATAGCTGGTCGTGTCGTTTCGTGGCTAGTTGATGTTCGTGGATGCGGATCGTTAGCTGTCTTCCTGTTTGTCCTATATAGTGTTTTGTGCAGTCCTTGCATGGGATTTTGTACACTACATTAGTTTTGCTCATGCTGGGTATCGGGTCCTTCGTTTTGGTGAGTTGTTGTCTGAGAGTGGCTGTTGGTTTGTGTGCTGTTATAAGTCCTAGTGGTCGCAGTAGTCTGGCTGTCATTTCAGATATGTTCTTGATGTATGGTAGTGTGGCTAGTCCTTTGGGTTGCGGCATGTCCTCGTTCTGTTGTCTTTCCCTTAGGCATCTGTTGATGAAATTGCGAGGATATCCGTTTTTGGCGAATACCTTGTACAGATTGGTATTTGTGTATCACAAATGTTACTTACTCAGTACTACATACAGGCATGACTGTTTCAGTCACTGAGAAGTTGTGAATGATGTCGTACACTGTGTGAATATCATCAAACATGCCCACTTCTAATGTTATCATGTGTCTATTGGTATACATAAAACAAAAGTCATAGACTCCAGTGTGCAACAACCCATTGCATTCCAAATGATTCATTTCGCTTGCAGCATGCCCAGCATAGCTCATCATCCAAGCTGAAATATTTAGATGGCATGGCTGAAGTAGATATGCTTGGTTAATCTTAAAGTATGAAAAAGCAAGAGTACATGGTCTAAGAAAAGGAAAGATAGGAATCAGCTGGTTACAGATTTTTGTCATTCTTTCGTAGATGCAAATTTTATGACCTCTTTGTGATTTTATTTGAAACCACACCATTTGGGCACCAATATTTTGTTCAATGATTGAAAAGTGTCATATACATTGCAAGTGGGAGATGACGGTGATAGGTAGAGTGGAGGGTGGAGCTGATAAGTGGGAAGAAAGATGGGCAGGTGGGACAGTTCAAGGGGTTGGTGCTGAGTTGGAGGATTGGATCTTGGATGGGGTGGGGGAACGGGATATTAGGAAACTGTGAAATTGATGTTGATGCCATGTGGTTAAAGGTCCCAAGGTAGAAGATGAAGTATTCTTCCTCCAGGCGTTGAGTGAGTTGGATTTGGCAGTAAACCTGGTCCAGGACTTGTATGTCCTTGATAGAGTGGGAGGGGGAGTTGAAGTGGCCGGCTACAGGGCAGTGTGGTTTTTTTGTTGCGGATGTCCCAGAGATGTTCTTTGGAATATTCCACAAGTTGGCGTCCTGTTTTCCCAATGTAGAGGAGACCACATCGAAAACAATGGACACATTAGATGAGGCGTTTGGAAGTGCAGGAAAATCTCTGCTGGATGTGGAAGGATCCACTGGGGCCTTGGATGGAGATGAGGGTGGAAGGTGTGCGCGCAGGTTTTACATCTCGTACAGTGGTAGTGGAAGATGCTGGGAGTGGAGGGCGGGTTGATGGGGGTGTAGACCTAAAGAGGGAATCACGGAGGGAATGGTCTCTGTGGAATGCTGATGGGGTGGGGAGGGAACTATACCTCTGGTGGTGGGGTCTGACTGTAGATGGCGGAAATTACATTGTATCCGGAGATTGGTGGGGTGGAAGGTGAGGATCGGGGGTTCCATCCTTCTTGCGGTTGGAAGGATAGGGTTCATGGGACAAAGGGTGGGAAGTGGAGAAGTTTTTATTTATCTCCTATTTATTTCTCAGCCCCTTTCCCCACCTCCCACATTCCTGATGAACGGCTTAAACCTGAAATGTCAATTCTCCTGCTCCTCAGATGCTGTCTGACCTGCTGTGCTTTTCCAGTGCCACACTTTTCAACTCTGATCTCCAGCATCAGCAGTCCTCACTTTTTCTGAGTCATTATGTTGAGCTTCACTGCTTTCACTGCTTTTCTGATATCTGCTCTCATGCAGATCACTGGACCTGTTGTGCATGTATAGAAACATGGGTATGACTATAAGCAATACAAGAAGAAGCTGCTGCTCTCAAGTGAAAACCATACCTAGCTCCTCTTGCCCATCTTCATGCAACTGAAGAAATGGCAAAATATAAGCAGGACAGCAAAGTCATTGCAGACTTTGACACGTTGGAGAAGGTTGCAGAGCAGTCTCGGGACCTGGAAAGGAAAATAACTGCCTATGTTACGGCCAAGAATATTTCAGTATCACCCAGCAGTAAGTTATCTCACTCATTCCAATATCTATGGTGTCAGCTAAAAGAAGCAACATGCTACATTTTAGAACTAGTTGAATGTATGTAGTGAACAACAGCAAACAGAGAAGCAACAAATACAAGGCATTTTCACACAATATATTAAATTCAGTTACATTTTATTTTAACTGTGCCAAGGTGCAAGTAAGATGGGAACAGTTAAAATGAATAGCAGTTAATGCAGATTCCACTATGGGTGATGCATTGGAAAGGTCTTGTACCTGGCCAATAGTTTGAGCATATCTGATTCGGGAACTTGCTTGAATGTTTCTTATTTATGCACATGACTGCAAGGCATATACAAACTTACTTTTACTCAACAAGAACACTTGCACAAATCATGCTAAATATGCATATCTTGACCCATAGGCCTCTGATAGGCTCAAATAAATCATAATCTTTCTGGGCTACTTGTAGGTTTTCAGCTTGTATAACGTTATGCTGAGGGAGCATTGATGTTTCAGCTAAAGCACTTCTTTAGTACCTAGAGTAACTTTCTGACTGCAGTATTAACAGTTCGAACCAAAGTGTATATATACACAAAATTAAAAAAAGGACATGAACTTCAATCTGGCAGAAAAAAGCATTCTTGCAGCCATATCAAAATAATCAACAAATACTTACCATTAAACAGGGTATTTTTCACAAGCATACAAGATTAATTATTCCATAGTTAGTCTGTACTATAATGTACTCCTCTGCAGAATTAGACAGGATTGAGTAACTGTAGAAATATATTTCTGTGTTAGGTAGCCTAACCTGGGTACAAAAAATGCATTAATCCAAAGAAACATAACAATGCATATATGTAACAGTCACATATAAAAATACTGGACTGCTATAACAGGAAATACAGGTCTGCATGTCTCAGTCAAGGTTGTTTATTTGATTTTCTAACATCTGCTTGAGTTTCTGTCATGTTCAGGGTTTCTGATCAGAAGTATCAAATTTTATAATGTATTTTGATTAAAGCCATTTTTCTAAAAATAAAACCCCTCATGTTTTACTATAATGACAGAACAAAATAAAAATACTTGTGTGCTTTTGTAAACTGATATCCTTATACTTTGGTGTTCTCATAAGAATTATTTTGTGTATGCTGAAGAGTAGAATATCATCTTCTGAATATAATACCATCTTCTGAACATAATACATGCTCAGGAGTAGAAAAGCAATTCCTAGCTGATATTGCTGACAGTGATTTATCAAGTATTAAAAGCCTTTAAGATCACGTAAGCCTTTCATCAGATGAGAGGATGCTAAAGTAAGTATAGTTTTGGTAATTTGTCATTTCTTGATAAAGGAACCCATGTAAAGCAAAAATTGTAGACTTTAATTTCTTCTGTGAATCCAACTAAATACAATGCGTAATTCTCTATTTGTTCTGATTTTTCTCCATTTTGATGACTAAATATTTCACTGATATCCAATAGATTTATTTTGCTATTACTTATTACAAATAAGCTTAACATTCCATGGGAGTTATGAGTAACGGTTGTTAAACAGCTTGTTTGTTCTGCACTACAGTGCATTAATTCATCAAGGGTATTCATTTTAAAGGCTTCACGTTGTCTTTGGGGCTATTTGAGCCAATTATTGCACTGCTGCAATGGGTTGGACTGCTTCCAGCAGCAATAAGTTTATTTTTGACAACACCTACATGGTGCACACCAACATGTGGTAAGTTGCATGATGAGATTATTCTTCAATGACAATATTACAGCATCTCTCCAATAATTTAAGTGATTTATTTGCCCTTTGAAAGAGAACTTCCCTAATTGTTATATATTGCCAAAAGGCTGAAAGCAGGCTCCTGTAATAATTACTTTTGTTTGCATTTGGTGGTGCAGTGTGCTATGCAAGACGTACCTACCATTTTGTTGCTTGATGCATTTCTGCTGGCTTTTCCTTCAGTGTGGAATTAACTGTGAAAACGTTTTTATAATGGCTTCCTTCAGGCAGGAGAATGAATGCAAGCATTTTCTCTTGAATTCTGACTGGCTCAGCTTTCTAATTCATACAGGAATAACATTGGAAATTTATCTGCTAACACTGTCTATTTCTGGTGTTTCAAAAGACACTCATTAGGAGTATCAAACTGCGGAAATTATTGTAAACTCCCTTGTACAAGTGAGACATATAATGACCTGAGGAGTACTGATCTTAAGCACCTTTTACACTGTGACACTGCTTGAATTACTAGGTGGAGAAACAAAATATAATTTTGATGTCCCATCTGTACTGTTGACCATTTGTGCAGAGTTGATGATGGAGAGACCTTCTACTGTTGACCATTTGTGCAGAGTTGATGATGTAGAGACCTTGTATTGTTGACCATTTGTGCAGAGTTGATGATGGAGAGACCTTGTACTGTTGACCATTTGTACAGAGTTGATGATGGAGAGACCTTGTACTGTTGACCCCATTTGTGCAGAGTTGCTGAAGGAGAGTCCTTGTACTGTTGACCCCATTTGTGCAGAGCTGATGATGTAGAGACCTTGTACTGTTGACCATTTGTGCAGAGTTGATGATGGAGAGTCCTTGTACTGTTGACCATTTGTGCAGAGCTGATGATGGAGAGACCTTGTGCTTGGTTTCTCAGCAAAAAGGATTTTGACTCGCATTATCCTGGAAGGTCATAAGATGTGGGAAACAAAGCTAGGCCATTCAGTCCATCAAGTCTGTTTTGCTATTCAACGAGATCATGGCTAATCTTATTATCCTCAACTCCACTTTCCTGTCTTTTCCTCATGACCTTGGATTCTCTTCTTGATTAAAAATTTGTCTCTCTCATATACTTATTGATTAAACATCTGTCTGTCTCATATACTTATTGATTAAAAATCTTTCTGTCTCATGTGCTTATTAAATGAATATGCTTAATGACCCAGTCTCTGCATACCTGTGTGGTAAAACATTCCACAGATTCCCTGCCCACTGAAAAAAGAAATTCCTCCTTATCTCTGTTTTCATTGTGTGAATCCTTATCCAGAGATAATGCACTGTTGTCCTAAAATCTCACATGACTCCTCCCTATATACTAAGTATTTACATTGTTATAATATTGCAGGTCTAGACATGATATGGATTATATGCTTATTGATACATTATGCATAAATAATGTATAGAGTGAATACACTGCACCATCTGACTCCATTGTACTGAGAGAGTGCCAGAACATCACATGTTGTAGTGTCATGTAACTATCTTAAAGGTACAGGCTGTTCTGGTATGGAATCAATAACTCAACAGATATGGATGAGTTGAGGTTGTTGAGATGGCTCTGCCTTATGTTCAGAAGATACCAGATTTGGAATGATAGCCTCAGAGAAAATCAGGGTGACTGAAGGACCCGACAGGGCTCAGGAGAGTAATATTGGACTTGAAATGTTAACTTTTACTCTCTCTCCGCAGATGCTGCCAGACTTGCTGAGTTCCTCTAGCACTTTTGTTTTTATTTCAGAAGAGATTGAAATGGTAAGGACACATCCAATGAAGGCTAGAAAATCTCATTCCAAGGAGGAAATTTGGAGTGGGCTTTACTAGGACAGAGGAAGAGGAGGGATGGATTTGAGGGGATCGAAAGGAAAAGACCTTCAAAGGAAAAATAATGGAAAGCAGGAGTGGAGGATGTGTACAGTGCACTATTATCACACCTAGCGGTGTTAGAAAAGCATGAGTAGACAAGGAAGATTTTGAATGAACAAATACCCCTATTAAAACAGAAAGAGAGGAAATTAACTTCAGCAAATCAAGTATTTGCCATATAAGACTACTCCTCGTAATTTTTGCATTATACTTTCTGGTGAGCAGCAGTTTCTCTTAATTCTGCTGAAACTGGCTTTCACTTACTAAATACATGTTTTACTCAAAGTGTATCCTTGTCATAGTTAGATGTGAGGTAGAAGTTATTCAAAACAACTCAAAACAAACTGAACTATGAAATAAATGAATGTGAAATTGGTAATAATTACAGGTTGTCAGGGGAGCTGAAATACCTTCAAGTCACCATTTGCAAAGCTGTTGCCTTGTGATCAGCTTATTCATCTACATCTGGATCGATTGACATCAACCTCACTGACTGCCTACTCAAACTGATCCAGATAATGTCCTGTTTAGCTTTACACTGAATTCTCAGTTGTATCTCTTATCCCAAATGTGACCATTTAAAGAAGATGTCATGTGCACAGGGCTATTTTGATGACCTGTTTTACTGCCCTGTCACTCAAAATGTTAAGCTGTCATTGTCAAACATCATGTATTCAACTTAGGGACCCAACATTTGGCAGGCAGGTAGCCACTGGACGTTATTCTCTGTTTTTGCTTCCTGTCACCCTGCCCCCAGCCCCCATTAGCTTTTCTTTACCTTTTGGTCTTGGATCTCATGATGATCCTGGATCTCTGATGGATGCATTAGGATCAGGAGCCAACACTGCCATTGGCGCTGGCAACTCTGTCAGTAGGACGTTAACGTGGGAAATCATCTCATTGGTGGAACACCTATGTATCTAAACCTCCATCAGGCCTCCCTCACAGAACTGACCAGAGCCCTCTGCTGCCTTTCTGACTGCTGGATGAGACCCTTGTCTGCCTGATAATATTTGAGCCCATGTTCTGCATCTTTATTGTCATCTTCATCTTTCTCCACTGGCCAGGATTGTTTCCATTCTTGGATATCAGAAATGTAGACAATATAAGGACTGGATTGTGATGAAGAGAGTGGTAAATGTAAGCATGTGTGCTTACTCATTTTGAAACCTCTGTACGCTTACTGAAAGCTTTGTGTACGCTCTTGCATGTTCAACTATGCTTCCAACTTCTTCATCACTGATTCAGTTTTTGTTTAAATCAAAGCTCCCCCCATTGTTGCCAGCACAATACTTAAAGGGGAGCAGATGCCTTGGGTACTTGTGTTATCAGGCCCCTACTGTTGTGTGTAGCAAATGAACAATGTGGGTAGAACTGGCTACTTGCAAAAGTCATTTAAAAGATTGGACAACACTAATTTATTATGTTGTGTTACTTGCAGTGCAACAAACAATTAAGGACTCTTATGGTGCAGTTGTAGTGTCCCTACCTCCAGGTTAGAAGGCTCAGTTCAAGTCCCACTTGCTGCAGAGATGTGTAATAACAGGTTGACAAGAAAATATAGCTATAATAAACTGGTGCAGAGTTTATTACTCACCACAATTCCTGTCTGTCTTTTCAGGTCTCATCTGAGTGCTCCACCTTAATCTTTTGGTCACAAGACCCTGCTTTTAGAACTCACTTACGTCTTGGTTTATTTTTGTTTGTTGTCAGGCCATGCCCAGTGGAGGAAAGGATACTTTTCATCCTTATCTTTAGTTGCTTTGTTTCCTGCTAAGGATTGCTTGTATAACTTCTCAGACACATCAGAGGGTCATGGAAGCGAAAGGACACGTTGTCCACCTGGGAGACAGAAAGTGATGGTAAGAGCTCAAGGGACGGAAATGTGTTGCTGGAGAAGCGCAGCAGGTCAGGCAGCATCTAGGGAACAGGAGAATCGACGTTTCGGGCATTAGCCCTTCTTCAGGAATGAGGAAAGTTTGTCCAGCAGGCTAAGATAAAAGATAGGGAGGAGGGACTTGGGGGAGGGGCGTCGGAAATGTGATAGGTGGAAAAAGGTCAAGGTGAGGGTGATAGGACAGATTGGGGTGGGGGCGGAGAGGTCGGGAAGAA
>NC_057721.1:35448357-35519993 GCF_004010195.1 Chiloscyllium plagiosum
TCTGACGGGGGAGTCACGGAGGGAGTGGTCTTTACGGAATGCTGGTAGGGGAGGGGAGGGAAATATATCCTTGGTGGTGGGGTCCGTTTGGAGGTGGCGGAAATGGCGGCGGATTATGCGCTGTACATGGAGGTTAGTGGGGTGGTAGGTGAGCACCCGTGGGGTTCTGTCCTGGTGGCGGTTGGGGGGGCGGGGTTCAAGGGCGGAGGATCGGGAAGTGGAAGAGATGCGGTGGAGGGCATCGTCGACCACGTCGGGGGGGAAATTGCGGTCCTTGAAGAAGGAGGCCATCTGGGATGTGCGTTTTTGGAACTGGTCCTCCTGGGAGCAGATGCGGCGGAGTCGAAGGAATTGGGAGAATGGGATGGCGTTTTGTCGAAGGAATTGGGAGAATGGGATGGCGTTTTTTCGAAGGAATTGGGAGAATGGGATGGTGTTTTGTCGAAGGAATTGGGAGAATGGGATGGCATTTTGTCGAAGGAATTGGGAGAATTGGGAGCTCTTAAGAGCTCAAGGGAGCCAAGGAAATTTGGATAATTGGATGCAGAATTGGTAAAGCAGCAGGATGCGGAGGGTGAGGGTCGAGGGTGTTTTTGTGATTGGAACTCTGTCCAATGGTGTTCCACAGAGATCAGTGTTGGACCCCTTGCTGTTTGTGGCATATACAACAATTTAAATTTCAGTGTAGGAAGGTTCACCAGTTCATGGATGATACAAATCTTGGAGGGGTGGTAAATAGTGAGCAGGATAGCCTTAGATTACATGAGGGTATAGATGAGCCATTCAGATGGACTGTGAGTGGCAAATGGGATTTGATCTTAATGAATCTGAGGTGATGCGCTTAGGCAGGTCGAACAAGTCAAGGGAATACATGCTGAATAGTAGGACATTGGAAATCACTATGGATCAGAAGGACCTTGATGTTCATGTCCACCAACCTGTTTAAGTATCAAGACAATGACTAAGATGGCATATGGGATAGTTGCCTTGCTGGAATATTGGTTAGACCACAACTGTGTACAGTCCTGGAATCCACATTATAGAAAGGATGCGCTTGCATGGGGGGAGTTGCAGAGGAGATTTATCAGGATGTTGCCTGGACTAGAGAGTTTTAGTTATGTCATGAGGTTCGATATATTCAGGTTGTTTTCCATGGAGCAGTGGAGACCAAGGGGGGGGGGGGCATGTTTGAGATCTATAAAATCGTGAGGGGCACAGATATGGTAAATGGGAAGAAATCTTTCCCTTTGATGGAGGGCATGTAAGGAGTAAGATGTTTAAAAGGAATGTGAGGAAAATGTTTCTCACCCAAAGGGTGTTGGGAATCTGGAGCAGACTGTCTGTCTGTATGGGTGGTAAAGGCAGAAATGCTCCTAGCGTTTAAGAAATGTTTAGATGTACATTTGTGATTCCAAGGCATGAGATTATGAGCCATATTCTAGAAAATGGGATTAGAATGATTAAGTAGTTGTTTTTGCCCAGCACAGACTTACTCGGCAAAAGGGCCTTTTTCAGTGCTGTTGATCTCTATGGCTCTATGACTCTCATGACAAAGAGACAACTGAGGTTGCTTAACCCGCAGGTCACCACACTGATTCATTTTTGTCATCACACCTAAGTAGTAAAAAGTGCTAAATTCTTTGTGCTATATTTCAAATTTTGTTAATAGCATGGAAAAGGATTTTACCAAACACTCTGGTGTTGCAATGATGCTACTTTAAATCCAAGTTCTCGATGCAAGCATAACATATTCTGCAATTCTTCGCTTTTCTGCTCAGCACACTAAATTAGTTCAATTTACAGACAATTTTAGTTTGTCAGCAGCCTATTTTTAATGAATGCAACAACTCTTATATAATAATATTTTCTGTTTTCATTTCACTTGTTTGAAGAGATAATTATATAATTAAATGGTCTGCAGTGAAAAAGTTTGAAAAATCATATTTGTAATTTCAGATTTATAAATCTTCCTGGGTTAAACAGTTTGTTTAATCAAACCCACTAAAAGTCATTTAAAATAAATGAGAGGAGGACAGTCTCTGTATGGCACTGTTGTACCATTACTGCATCAAAATATCCTGCTCTCCTTTAGGTTAACCGGAGAGGTATGAAGTGTTACACTTTACTACATATAGCAAATGTTTTTTCAGAAGCATTTTTGTGGTTAAACTTAAAAATTTTGGAATAACTAGCAAGAATTTGTCAAATAAAAAACTAATCAATGAACAATATTCTGACTTAACTGGATGCTTCAAAACACCAGCAATGTTTAAGGCAATTTGCATTCAGTGATAGCATTCTCTGTAAGGATGGTATTAAATAAAGTGAATGAGAATGTGTGGGAAAGTAGGAATTTTTATAATTTTGTTATGTTTTTCATTTTGTTGTTGAAAGCAGCAGATGCCTTCCTCAAAGGCTACTGAGCTATAATAGAAATGTATTAAGCTAATGAAAGAGTTAAAGCCCTTGTTCAATTAAAGAAAAGAAACATTTTACATAGTGATTGCTTAGTGTAGCATCAGATTGACTGACGCTATAATATCTATGTTAGCAAGATGCAGTTTGAGATTCTGCTTTCTATTCAAGCATGGTAAACTGCATTTTCTCTGGAATCTGTCTTTTGTAATTAGACAGCTTTATAGCTTTCTTGACAGTTGACTGCAGGAGCAGAAACCCAGAGAATGTCAATGAAGTGTGGGTTATTAAAAGCTTCAAATGTTAGTCTGGGTTTCTGGAATGATTTTCATGAGAAAAGAGTTTAAGAGAAAAGAATAAGCAAATCTTGAAATTCAGGAATAAGATGTTACCAATGTTGCAGTGTTCCATTATGTAATCTGTCACAGTTTATTATTCTGGAAATGAATGGCAATAGACTATTGCAGGAAGCAACATGCTAAACAATAAAGTGCAAATAATTCCACAGAGTGAATCTTTATCACAGAAATTACATCTTTGTTGCCACTACTAATTCACCTGTTTATGGTTTCACAGATTCTACATTTGCTTTAGAATTGTCAAATGATGAGAACAACATATCACAAACTTGTATTTAGTGGCAACACAGCAACTGCTCATCACTATACAGCTCAATATAGGAATGTGTTAATCACAGAAAGCTAAAACATGTTATCTCCAAACTGGTAGGAAACTATGAGCTGCAAGGGAACAAAGATTTGGGAATCCATGAATACACATAATTATACATTAGTAGAAGAGCAACCAAGATTGTAAATGGAATGTTGGCCTTTTTCTGGATCTAGAATATATTAGGGAATTTCACTTCCATAGCTCATCCCAGTGAGCACTTTGGTTGTTGGAATACCAGGTTTGAATTATCTTGTACAACAATTAATTTTCACCATGTTTTGAGTTATTCTGTGACATTAATTGCAATGACCTACTTTTCATAGAATCTCTACAGTGTGGAAACAGACCCTTCGGTCCAACAAGACTACACCGACCCTCCAAAGAGTAACCCACCCAGATCCATACCCCCATCCTATTATCTGAATTTGCCCCCGACTAATGCACCTAACCTATATATCCATGAACACTATGTGCAATTTAGCACAGCCAATTCACTTGACCTGCACATCTTTTGGGGTGTGGGAGGAAACCGGAGCACCTGGAGGAAAACCCCACAGACATGGGGAGAATGTGCAAACTCCACACAGACAGTCACCTGAGGCTGGAATCGAACCCGGGTCCCTGGTGCTGTGAGGCAGCAGTGCTAACCACTGAGCCACCATGTTGTCCCTCTTTAAGTCATGCTCTGTTTGACAAAGTCCTTCAAGTGGATACCATTGACGAGTTCATTATCCTAAGCAACAACTAAGCCTCTACAAAGTATTGTTACTATAGAAATGACCCGTGGCAGTCACAGTTGCTAATTAACAGTAGAAGAGTTAGAGAAAGTCACTGACTATGATCAGCAAGATAGGATTGAGAAAGATTTTACATGGGTGAAGAAAGGCAAGAAAATACATGGTTTTATAGTGGAGTTCCAGAAAGTGAAACTGGAAGAACGGACACCTTTGACAATGGTGTCACCTTTGAAGTAGAGAGAATGACCTTGAGGCTAGCGCTCAAGATGGCAGCAGAGTAGGACACTCTGGCCGAGGCTCCTCTGCTCCACCTGTTCTTTTCCTTTTTTTCCCTTTATTGTTTCTCTCTTTATTTTTCTTTCTCGGTCCCCTCAGCATTGGAGGCGAATGTTGGTGCAGCTGCAGGTGCTGGCAGCAAGTCCCCATAGAAGTGAGCCCTGGTACAGTGTATATGCTCAGGGCAGCGGGAGGAAGCAGTCGTGGAGCAGCATGCAGGCAGTGAGTTCCAGGAGGCAGTCCTGGTGCTTACATTGGAGCAGCTGAGTGCTGGTACAGAGTGAACTAGGGCTTGGATTGGAGCAGCGATGGCCATTGGACTGCGATCTGGCACAGGTGGAGAGACCACGTGGATGCCCTGCGCTGTGATCTTACACTTTAATGTTTATTTGAAATTTTCTACCTGACTGTAATGTCAACCTTTAATGATGTCCTATTTTTAACTTATTTTTTAACTCTGTAAAGTAAGGCAACTACTTTTATTCCCCTGCTGTATTCAAGAATTCTACCTAGATACTTGTACCTAAGATGTCGCCATAAGAAGGCAGACGTTGTAGGAGTACATGTGTCATTAAAAGGATAAAAGGAAAAAGGAAAAAAAGGAACTGCTAGACTCACGGTAATGGATGACACGTGTATGAATGTTACTGAATTCAGTGGTCAGAGTTGCTGCACCAACATGCACCTTCATAAGTACGCTGTCGTCTGTAGCTATGGATGGTGATGGTAGAGATACCTAACATTTTTTCTAATGCATTCTTTCTAAACCAACTAGGAATTTCTTGCACTCTTAAATACTGCCATTGCTGTATGTTGGAAGGATTTTCAGTCGATACTCAACCTATCAGCTCTATTTGTAGGAAACCTTAACTAGGCCCCATCTTGATTAATCAATTTTGGGCAGTGCGCATAAGGAAGGACGCATTGTTTTTTCCCATCAAAAGGCTCTGGATGTTGGTGATTTCAAGACTGAAATGGCTACATTTTTATTGGTTATGAATATTATGGAACAAATTTAGAAAAAAGAAGCAGTGAAGCATGTTGAAATGAAGTGATGGAACAGGGTCAGGTGGCACATTCCTGTTCCTGAAAAACACAGAAACATCCTCAGTTTATCTTTTCTATAATCATTTTCTCTGCTGCTGGTGGAAATAATAACCATTATGTTTTAAACTATTTTGAAACAATTTGCTCTGCTCTTTTTTTGAAACTTGAACTGCCTTTAAATGTTTTGGCTTTGAAACAGTAGAATTTTATTTACTTATAAATGACACCATTACAAGATATAAGATAAAGACAACCTATTTAATGACCTTTCTATTTTGGTATTCAACTTTGTGTTATGCCAAAATTACCAGACATTGGCAAAATCCTCAATTTCCATGGCTTTCTCAGTCAATACTACTAATAGTATCCATAATTGCTCTAATCATTCATTTTAATATCTTTTGAACCATGTTTAGGTAAAGGGTGAAACTGGAAAGAAAATATTAGTAAATCAAATCAATGTTAAGAGTTTGTACTACATGGAATGTTCTTCCAACTAATTGAGACACTGCTTATTTAGATGCTCTGCTGACCTTTCCAGAATAAATTCATTGGATCTTTATAACTGGTGACTTGATGCGCTAGTTCACAACCATGTGCAGAGAAATCCATATGAATGATAGGTGGGGCAGCCCAGAAGCATATTGAAATTGGTAGTCTGAGAACTGTGAAGAAACATCAAAGGGGCTGTAATTTCTTACTGTTGGAGATGAAGAAATAATAACAAATAAAGTCATAAAGTAAAAACCATTAAGATAGAATTTAATGTTGTGTAAAAGGCTGAATTCTGCGTAGGAATTAAATAGGCTTGAGCTGAGTCTATCTTGGAACAATGCCAATTATATGGTAGTCTTAAATTAGATGAGTTATATATTTTTTTTCAAAATTTTGCCTCATTCCTGAAATCTGAGTGGAATTTCTTCTTGTGGGTTAGCTGATTTAATATGTATTGATAAGTGGTATAGTAACTAGGTTAGAAAAAAATGTTCTACTTCTTGAATGATTTTTCATAGTCGAGTTAACCCCATATTACATGGGTGATACATTTAACTGCAGCAATTTTGTTTTACTACTAGTTACTATTACCTTCACTCTATTGCATTAGCTTTCTACATTAGTGAGATTGTAAAGTTGCCATCGAGTAGAATACCAGACAATTCTTATTATGAACTCATATTACCTTGGAATATCTAAACTCATTTAATCCTCATATGTACTATGGAAGAAGTTTCAACTTCTTTGTCAAGACTGCATTTAGTTTTGATCTCCAGAATTAAAAGATCAGATAAATATAGTTGTACGTTAGAAACCTAACTTGAGTTCAGATGGTGCGGATTGAAGTGCAATAATTTATCCCATAAAAGAATACGTTTTGCATACATTCTTTTTTCAATTGCAGCACAAATATGATAATTTGCATAATCCTGCCAGTTTTGCTTCCACTGGCTCATCCACATGAATACTTTTGTTTGTCAGTGTAGAATCCTTTAAATTTATTGCTTTACACCAATTACTTTTCACTATGTCTTACATTGTTCTTTGACATGAATAGCTATGACCTAACTTTGTACTCTTCTTTAAGTAATGCTAAGTTTGTCAAAGCCATTCAAGCGGATGCCACAGAAAAATCAATTAGCCTAAACATCAACTAGCCTGTATATACTGATGTTAACATTAAAATGACCCATGGTGCTTCAAAAGCTGTTACAATTGCTAACTAGCAGTAGTATTGTTAGAGAAAGTCTATGATCAGAAAGAGAGTTTGTAGAAGGATTTTAAATGTGTGAGGAAAGGCAAGAAAATACGTGGTTTTATAGATAAGTTCCACAAAGTGAAACTGGAAGGACAGATGCCTCTGACAAAGGTACCACTTCTGAAGTAGAGAGAATGCCCACGAGGCCAGAGCTGGCAGACTCATAGTTCTGTGATGATACTAGTATGAGCGATGCAAATCTCAGAAGGAGTCTACATTGCTGTGATGACATATACCTTCATAAATATGTTGTTGTCTGGAGCAATTATTGGTGATGGTAGAGGTTCCAACGTTCTTGCCATCATGATCTTGCCTAGATGATTGGAATCTTTCCCACTCTTCCCACCAGCCACTGGTGTGTGTTGCTAGAAATTGCAGTTTGATACTTAACTTGCTCAGCTGGAATCTGAACCAACCCATCAAGGCAGATTTGATCAAGGTGAGGCTCAAACCCTGAGCTTCTAGTTCAGAGGTAGGAACATAACTTACTGCAGCATATGCCCTTCCAGAATGTAGGAAGGTAGAGAAATGTAAAGAAGCTGGAGGGTGAGAGGCCAAGGAAGGAGCTAGAGAGTGAGAGGAGTGAATGAGGGTAGTGGCTTGTTGTACTTTGAAAGAAATTTGGAGAAATTGTTATTAATTAAATATACACAGAAAAAGAAACAGCTCAGCATTCTTTCATGGTAAGTTTTTTACAGAAGACCTATAAGTCCGTTGAAATTTATTTAGTTCCTTGGTTGATTTGGTTTTGACTAGTCTCAGCATCCAAAATTCTGGTGCAGAAATAAACCAGAGATAGTAAAGATATCATGTCTCCTGACAAAATGGACTTGATTTATTTTGAATATAAATGGCATTCACACATTAGTTCCTCATCTTTGGAGCAGTTTAATAAAGTCACCAGTTTTGGAATATTTATATGTAATTAGGAGACAGATTTGGATTGAAATATTTGGCTACTTGGAAAACTTGTATATCAATTTTTTTTGTGATTGCTTCATCTATACTTATTTGTAGAATTTTTCTGTCATAAATAAGCGATGGGATTGAATTCTGTGTATGGGATTCAATCTGTGCAGAAATTATAATAATAATCACTCTAAACTGGTTTTGGATTGTCTAGAAAATGGCACTTGATGTACTTATTTAAGTAATACGATAACATCTAAGCAACCTTGAAGGCATTGATTACTGTCATAACTATGTAAAGTAATAAATATTTTGTATAGATGTTGATTAGACCTTCTAAAACATAGACACAGAAACTTCCAAGATGGCTCCTGGAAGACACAGGACTACTTTTGTGGCTTGAATCAGCACTGGGTTGACTGGGCTTACCACAGTATAAAATAACTAGAGTTTTTTTTGTAATCCAAAGAAAATTTCCAGGGAAAACACAAACTCTCTGGCACTGATTCCTCTGGCAGTATTAAAAAGCTTTTCCTAGCACTCTGTAACCTGATAATGAGAACCATGCAAACTGATGAATGAGACAATAACAGGTTAATTATATAGACTAAAAGCCAAAGGATGGGGCTATGCTTTGGATCTGGACTAATCCAACACAATAACATGATTTAACAGTTTGAGTTAGGAGCCATTTCAAGTTTAGATCTCTGTGAGTGTTTGTGTTGAGATATCATTTTAAAACAAGAATCCCATAGGAATGAGAAGTAAGATCTTCAGAGAGTGATTGTTCAGCTCAACAGAAAAGTTTGTGTCAGGAATTAACCACAGTTCTATTGAAAAGGTCCAGGTAATTTGCATGTGCTGTAACAGCAAAACTGGTGAGAAGCAAGACATATTCTCTCCCTTTCTCTTCTCAAAACCTACCCTACTCATTGAGACTGTGTTTTTACAAGAAAATAACAACCATTCAACTACAGTAGCCTGGATCTAACTTCAAATGTCATTGTCTTTCCATCAACAACAAAGAACTCAAATAGTGGGCTTAACCATATACCACAGAGATATATTGGGACTTGTTCTTATAAATATTCTTTCATTTCTATCTGTTTCAAACGTAATACCTGGTTTTCTTAATTAACAACTTCATCTTTTTCTTTTAGAAACCTTCAGTGATAGGTTATGATAAACTAATCTATAATTTGTTTGCCAAAAAGCTTGACTGTTGGTCTATCTTAACATGAATTATTACAAATTTTAAAAAGAGGTCTAAATGAGTTTTATGTTAATTTACTTCAATGATGACATTGTGAATATGCTTGCTGGGTATAACTGTTACTTTTATTTTCACCTTTGAGTATAATTGGGCATTTTAAGCAATGAAAATGATGGCGAGCTGCCTTCTTGAGCTGATGCAGTCCACCTGAGTTGACACACAATGCCATTAAGTATTTTGACCCAATGACAGCGAAGGAACAGTGATATATTTCCAAGTCAGGTTGGTAAGTGGCTTTGAGGGGATATTGAAAGTGGTGGTGCTCCTGTATCTGCTGCCCTTATCTTACTAGATGGAGGTGGTCATGGGTTTGGAAGGTGCTGTCTGAGGACAGTGCCTCTTGTAGATAATACACATTGCTGCTACTGAGCATCTCTCATGGAAGGAGTGGATGATTTTGGATGTAGTATGAATCAAGCGGGCTGCTTTGTCTTGGGTGGTATCAAGCCTCTTGAGTGTTGTAGGAGCTGCAACTATCCAGACTAATGGGGAGTATTCCAGCACATTCCTGTCTTGTACCTCAAAGATGATAGACAGGCTTTGTGCAGTCTTGGGGACACTGTGTTGATGTGACGAGTCCAGTTGAGTTTCTGATCGATGGTAATCGCCAGGATGTTGTTAGTGGAGGATTCACTGATTGTAATACCATTGAATGTCAACAGGCAGGGGTTTGATTGTCTTTTCTTGGCAATACTCATAGCCTGCATTTGTGTGGCCCAAATGGTACTTACCATGAGGAAGTGCAATGTGCAGAAATAAATTTGGGGATAATTCTGTTGCAAAAATTAAAGATTTATGAAGATAATCATGCCTCTTTGATGTCTTGCATTGGAATGTTAAATCAACTGAGTAAAAGTTTGGTAAACACTGCCCCTGTATACTCTAAAAGAAAGACACATTGCATCAGATTCCTGAAGAAGGGCTCATGCCCAAAACGTCGATTCTCCTGCTCCTTGGATGCTGCCTGACCTGCTGTGCTTTTCCAGCTACACATTTTCAACATTGCATCAGTTTCAACTTAACAAAATGGAAAACAAGCATTCATTGGTTCAGTCGTCAGGGCAATAATTTAACCATTCACAGTCAAGCTGCTTGGTTTAAATTTAAACAAAGCTTGACAGTTAACTGTTAGTCAACATCTAACTAAGGCATTTTCCATATCAGATCCATCTGGCCAACCAAACAATCAATGTATTCGTCTCATACACTATAAAATATTGTTCCCCTTTACATTGGCATTGTTGTGTATATCCTAATGAGTGCAAGACAAAACAATTCAACAAAATTAGATTTCTTTCAGCAAACTGCAAATTCTGTAATACCGAGCAACTTTTTATTCTTAGTTCTCACTCTAGAAACTCAGATTGAATACAAACAGATAATCAGAAGAAATTATTCAAATGCCATAGAATTTTTTTACTTTAAAAATTGTTGGGGTGTGAAACGTTCTACTCTAAAATATGACGGAAGCTGGTTCCTTAAATCATTTTCATGTGAATTTGATTGATCCGTGAAGATGAGTAAATTAAATGGAGAGGGATGCTGTAGTTCAGATTGTTTGGGCGTCTTGATGCATGAATCACAAAATTTTACATTCAGGTAAAGCAAATAATTCAAAAGACAAATGAAGTATTTGTTTAATTGTAAAAATATTTCTATAATTGAACAGAGTATTGGCAAACTCGCACCTTAAGTACCATTGTACAACTTGGTTTCCTTACTTAAGGAATGATATACTTGGTCTTTTTGCTTAAGGAATGAGAGGTAATCTCGTTGAAGCATCGAAGTTTCTGAGGGGATCTTGACAGGGTAATTACTGAGGGAATGCTTCTGCTAGCAGGGTATCAAGCACTCAGTACATGGTTTCAAAATAACGACCCCCCATTTAAAATGGAAATTTTGAAAACATTCTTCTCTCAAGAGATGATTTGTTTCGGAATTCTCATCCTCATAGAGGAGTGGTGGCTGGGACATTTAACATCGCCGAGGCTGGGTTAGGCAGATTTTTGATTGTCAGTTGAAAGTCAATGCTTTTGGAGTTAAAACCATAATCAAGTCAACCATGATCTTTTTGAGTGCTGGAGCAGATCTAATTGATCAAAAACTCCACTTTCTTACGATCTTATAGTTATGGACAAAAAGCAGTTATGTGGGAAACTCTAGTGCAGGAGTTTCTCGAGCTAGTCCAGTTTCCTTATGTGCTGAAAGTTTAGACAATTCTAATTCTTTGATAAGTATAATAGAGTAAGTGTTTTCATTAAGTTTCATAAGATGGGAGTTGAACAGGCAAACAGGAAAACTGACATCTAATTGCTACCTTTTTTGTGTAGTTTTGCCATTCGGATTATTGAATATAGCAAAAGCTTTAGAGAGAAATATCTCACTACCAAATTAATAGCTTCACTGCGAAACATTATTTCATTATCTGTATTTCCTGCTCATTCTAAAGGTTAGATGATTTGCAATCCCTCAGGCAAAGAACAGACCAAATGGACTCATTAAGCAAACTGATTTCTAGTCAGAGGGAATCTAGCTCTGTCAGGATCATCTCTGTATGAAGCATCATCTTTGCAAAAAAATGATAGGCACAGACTCTAAAATTGAAACTCCGAAGCCAAAATGGTCAATGTTATTATAGCATAAAGAATAGTTATTAAACTGTCTGCAGGCTAATAGATTAATCCTAATAATTTTGAGAGATGGTTGTGTTTGTAAAGACAGGCTAGCAGCTATATATAGGGAATAAAATATGGTATTGCTCAATTGCCTTCCAATTTCCCCTGAAATCAATGTCAAGAGGCTTTTACTTAATATGTTCTTAATTATGATCGAAACAGATGTCTTGCAAAAGGTGGACGTGGAATGTGAATAGTCAGAAAGAAAAACTGTACTACCACCGGCCCCTAAGTGCTAAAACATTATTATTACATTAATGGGTATCAAATTAGAAAGTTAGCTTAAAGGTTCCTTTGTTTCTGTACTGCTTCCGAATTCTTGGTACCATTCTTTTGAAGGTTCCATCTATATCTGAGTGGTATATGGAGATGATGTTACATTGATATTTTGAAAACAGAAATACTAGTGAGACACCTGAAAATGGATTATTTCTGTCTTCACGCTAATTTTTGTAGAAAACAAAGCTGATTAGCAGGAATTTGCTCTTGCTCCACTACAAAGAAAAGGAGCTAGCCTTTTGGTGAGTATCTATTAATCTGTTCAAGCTTATTCTATTCAGAAGCTTTTAACATAGACAATAAGGCCACAGGATTTTTGAGTAGAACTAACCATTCAATCACTGAGTCTGCTCTGCCACTCAATGTGATCATGGCTGATCAGTTTCTCACAAATTCTACTTTCATGCCTTTTCCCTATAACCCTTAAGTCCCTTGTTGATTTAAAAATATGTATATCTCAGCCTTAAATATACTGATAGACCCAACCTCAACAATCCTACACAATAAAGAATTGTACAGATTCACTGCCCTCTGAGAGCAGCAATTTCTCCTAATCTGTCTTAAATTTGCTACCCTTTAGTGCTACACTGTCCCAAAAGGGGAAACAATCTTACCACATCCATCTTATCATGCCCTTTAAGAATCTTGCATGGTTTAATTATGTCACATCTCATTCTTCTAAATTCCAATTTAAACAGTCAACCTGCTCTCTCTCTCTCTCACACACACACACACACACACACCCGCATATGCAGGCATACATGCATATAAGTCTATGGGGTGAATTTGCAATTGCAGATACATTCTATTTTGCTTAAAAAGCAACAATCTACAAGCAGTCAATCCATGTAACATTTTATAAATTCCTACTTTAGAAATAGAACCTGGCTCAAACTTGGGATACAGATAGAGTATAACCTCACACCTTTAATGCATTGTCTGGGCTGAGATGTCACCTTTCTTTATAAGTTATTAAGTTATCTCGTGAATGTGACTTGAAAGAAGTTCTGGGATTTACATATTAATGAATTGAAACCTACAACCCATTTTACAAGATGAAAGACTTAACAGTAATCTAGGTCTGTTCAATATATCATCTCAGTTTCATGACACTGAAATCTTTTCCTCGAAATTCTGTTTCTTATGATCCTGCTCCACAACTACCTGATGAAGGAGCAGCGCTCCGAATGCTAGTGCCTGCAAATAAACCTGTTGGACTATAACCTGAGGTTGTGTGATTTTTAACTTTGCCCACCCCAGTCCAACACTGGTTCCTCCACATCATGAGACCAAAATATAATGGCGCTAACCAGAGAACAGGCTATTCTTGATTGTTGGGTTTTGACCAATGAGACAATTTTGTAAACATATCAAGAATTATTTCTTATAGCAATACATTGCAGAACTTGCCCAGAAATAGCTAATTTTTGATCAAGTTATGCATAGTGAGGTAGAATGTCCTCTGTTAAATGTCCTCTGTGTAGTAGAGATCACGACTATGGTAGATTGCAAATTTAGGTTGAGGAGAACAACTTAAATGGAAAACCAGTGTCCTCAACTTAAATAAGGAGAATTACAGAGGACTGATGAAAAAGTTGTCTAAAGTGACTAGGAAAATAGATTAGGGTTCAAGTCCTGCCTCCTTCAGAGGTGTTTAATAACATCTGAACAAGTTGATCAGAAAATATGTATAAAGGAGGTTTGGTGATACAAATATACCCATGTAAACATCTGACATTTACAAACTGTGCTGAATTTAATCCAATTACATGAGATGCCAATTATATAGCTGGTATTAACATCTTTGAAGGCATGATTTAAGCTAAAATTAATCCACTTGCCTGGAAGATACAGTTCCAACAACATTCAAAATGTTTAATTTTTAGCTGCCTCATCAATGGCCTTCCTTATCTCATAAGTGGGAATCTTCATTGATGATTGCACAGTAATCAATTCCATTCACAACTTCAGATTCTGAAGCAATCTGTGCCGTTGAATAGCAAGACTTAGACAATTTTCACCACTTCTCCAAGATACACTTTATCCTTATATTGTCTATAAATTTCATTGCTATTTTGTTCATTCATACGATCTGCATATTTATTTCCCATTCTTAAATTCCCTTGAGAAGGAGATAGTGACCTGCCATCTTGAACTACTACCGCCCAAAATTGGAGAACTGTGGAAATATCTACCTTTACCATTCAGATTACTGCCATTCAATACAATGGCTCAGCACTACCTTCTCAAGAGTAATGAGGGATGAGAAATAAATACAAGCCTTGCCAGTGATGTCCACATCCTGTGAATGTTTTGTTTTAAAAATCACATCAGGAATTTAAAAAATGATTGTATAGATTAGTTTATGCCCTGACATTCCTGATCTGTCTCTGAATTACCACTGAGATAACAAATAAACCTGCAACATGGTTCGGAAGTAAAAGTCACTCAGATTAGGATTGATTGCATTTTCCAAACTTCACAGGCACAATTTTTCGATCACGAAACAATGGATCAATTCTCACTTCCTATGTCTAAAGAAAACAATGAGGTATTAAAATGGACCTGGGAAGTTTCCATCTTCTCTCTCAGGTAAAACATATTCCAAATCAACCTATTTCTAGTCAGCTTTTCAAAGGGTCCTTTGTAAACGTGTGGATTGAACTCTGATTATATCACTGAGATTCTATTATAGCTGGAGTCCTGAGCAGGGAAGCAGGGCTTGTTTCCCTTCAAAGTAAACCTGCTGCAAGTAGCAGGAAAGACAGAGAGGCATCTCTTTGAATAGAGTGAGCTGCCTGTTTTGACTGGACTTGCACTCTCAGAGCACTTCCCTTCTGGTGTGGACATGGTTCTTCATCTTTTGCAGCAACTTCCTGCCATCTGAGCTTTTTGTACATATATGCTGGGAAGTGAACAAATGACATCTTGATGAGATCCGGCTGCTAAAATCAATCAGGCCTTCCTGCTGGCACTCTGTGGCTAACTGGTTGCTCATTTGACTGCGTTCCCACTTGGGAGTTAAATTAAGCTTGATGCTTGTGATGATCATCTTTTGAAAGATGAGTGCTGAAATATAGGACTGATCATTAATGGAAAGGTGACCATAGTGGAAACATTCCGTATCTCCATAATGAATTTGAAATAAATTAATTTCAGCAATCAGACTGTGTCCATTTTGCTGGTAGCGTATCTGAGTGTAGGTGAACTGGAGGGTAGACACAGTCAATTAATAGGCGGGAAAGCTGGAAGCTAGTGCACCCCATCTGTCAGTGCCTTTGAACCCAGCCTGGTATTAACCCATTATTCTCATCATTGATTTCAAAAGGTTTTTAAAAGGATACTGCAAACATCAAAGCTGATGGATTTTGGAGTTGGGAGAAAAGCATGAGGAAGTGAAATCATGGAGTGCACACATTCAAAGGCTGTACTGCACTTTAGTGATATCTCCCTGGATCTGATAATGGAGACTGCACAGACCCCCATGGAAATGGTGCTTCCTGCTAATGGGAGGGAGAAACTGCAAGTGAAACCAAAAAGTGAGACTGGATGGGAATAGGTCAGCAGTGAGAGTGCTGTGCCAGGCTCGAGAAATCTATACTGTATTTGGCATAATGAGTGGGAAAGGTGAGTATAATATCTGACACACCTATATCATAATGCGTGTGTCACTCCATCTCCCCATTCTGCATTCTCAAACATATTCCATGATTTCAGTCTTCAGACAAACTCAACTCATACATGTACTGCCTCTCTCTTTTCTATGCACCGCCCTTCCTATCCACCACTGAGATCCACTGAGTATCTGGTTTTGAACTTATTTTACACCTTAAGAACTGTTTTCACCAGGATGTCTCATTTTGAGTTCTATCTCTAAGATGGTCCACCTTTAATATCTGCATGTTACAGTGACAAATGCGATTTAATAATCTGTGACATTTTGAGTTAAAGATACTATATAAATGCAAATTGTTGTTGATTATCATTCACAATAAACTGCTTTGTGTTTTATTCATTATCTGTTTTTAAAATCTACATCAAAGAGCAAGAAATGTGTGTTGCTAATCAGCAGCATGAATGCTTATGTCTGCTCTTGACATTTCCTTTGTTTGTTATTCTATAGGAAGTGTCAATTAATTTAAGCCAAAATAGTTAATATCACCATTAAAATAACGCACAAAAGAATGTTGCCCAAATGTGCAACGCAATTATATTCTATTATTGTCAATAATAATTTCTTATTTAAAGTGTTTTCATTACCCTCTCATAGAAATGTATCTTCATGCACTGGACGTGAACATCACAGCACTTCTCACTCTTTACAGAAAAGGTCTTTCGTTTTCCCCCTAGTGATTCCTCTGATCTTCTTCCTGTGGCGTTTGGGTGAACCCTCCTGGGGAATCTAGACAATGGTTTGTGCCACACTTTCCTAAAATAGCAAACAGAATCGAAAGAGCATCATGGGATCCCAAATTGAAATTTAAATGGGTCGACCACTTGAGTCAGACATGTGCTCAGACTGTACCCAGGGGAAGATTGTAAGTTAATGATATGTACTTCAAGGCAAGATATCAGAGAATAAGACAGCTAAGCACAGGGCTCAGATAGACTCTTGCAACTATGCTATCACAGCTATTATTGAAACATGGCACAAAGAAGGGAAACTAGCTACTGCTTTCAGTGGCTGCATATCTGCTCCCCACCTCATATCAATTGCCCCAAATTAACCCCACTGGGACCAATGGAGCTTTCCCCAACCCTGCAGGCAGACTGCCCTGTTTCCCAGTAAGAAAGCGAGCCACTTTTCTTGCCCACTGGGAAGACAGATCATTGGATCAGTGGCAGGTTAGGTCTCTTAGCAGCCATTAACTCACCACAAAAGGGCTTTAACTAGGGGCAGGACAGGAAGGTTGACCATGAATCTTCCTGTCCACAACCTAATTGCTGAAGTAACAGAAAGATGTGCTCACGTTTCAGATGGCTTGCCCTTCTAGTCAGCTACAAACCATGACCAGCAGGGAGAAAATCCCACCCACCGATTCTGAGATCTTTGATCAAAATTAGTTGGTCAATATACAAAAAGATTGAGGAGATTTTATAGAAATCAGCTGCACAAGAACAACTGTTGCAGATTACCATTAAGAGCCAAATACAGTTTCATACTCAATTACTTTGATCAAAATTAAAATGTTTGGTAGTGACTGATAAAACTGAGGGCAGGCAGCAAAGCAAAGTGGATGGTTTACTAAATATTAAAAAAAGGTAACCTGTGTTTAGAAGCAGAAGAATGGTGATGCTTCTTAATGAATCCTTTGTCTGTCTTCATGAAAAAAGAGATAGTGAGGAGGGAGGGGCATGGGGTTGGGGGAAATGTAGGTGGGATAGTGATAGGTGGAAGTAGATAGGAGGTGATTGTGAAAGGTCAGTGGGAAGGGTTGGGTGGATTCGTGGGAAGGAAGATGGATATGTTAGGCCTGATCAAGTGGGTGGGGTGGAGAGGGAGGACTGGACCTGGGATGAGGTTGGGGGTTGGGGAGATTTGGATACTGGTGAATTCTATTTTAAGGCTGTATGATTGTAAGCTCCCCGAGGCAGAAGATAAGGTGTTCTTCCTCCAGTTTGCATGTGGCCTTATTTTGATGGTGCAGGAGGCCCAGGATGGATATTTTACTGGGGAATGGGCAGGATAGTTCAAATGGTTGGCAACTGGACAATGGGATTGATTGGAGTGTATGGACCATAGATGTTCCCAGAAGTGGGGCCGGGGTTTGCACTCGGTCTCTCCGATGTACAGGAGAACACGTCAGGATCAACAGATTAAGGTTAGTATTTCTTCTAATACAAACCCCCTCCCTCTATTTATTTCTCAGCCCCCTTCCCCCACCCCAGTCCTAATGAAATGTTCTGACTTGAAACATCAACTCTCCTGTTCTTCTGACGTTGCTTCACACTTTATTGACACTCCCAAACAAAAAGAATGATATTGATTTTACACTTGAGGAGGTGGAATGTAAAATATAGAACAAGATAACTGTAGTAAGAAAATAAATATGAAGTTTGTAAAAATCATTGAAGGTAGATAAAGCTCCAAGTCTAGATGCAAAATATCTTAGGCTTTTTAAGAGAGCAAGGGAGGAATTAATGAATTTCCCAACCTTTTATTTTTCAATCTTTTTTGGATCCAGAAAACCAGAGGCTGTTATGCTATGTAATGTTTTAAATGGGTTAATGTTTACGTTACATTGGCTCAACGCAACAGGGTTGGGGAAAGCTCCATTGGTCCCAATGGGGTTAATTTGGGGCAATGATGTGGGGTGGGGAGCGGGTGTGCAATCACTGAGTCACAGACAAGAAATTCTGTTCTAGCTTTTGGAGGGAGTAAATGTATCTGAACCAGCTTCCCAAAGGCTGAGTAATTATGTCTGACCAAATGTAGTTATCCTTAACAGTGAAATAACAATAGGCCAAATTTTGATAACACAAACTTTGGTTGGGGAATGTTAGTCATTACCGCTGGCAGAATAGGAAATTCAATAGAATATAGAAGGATGCCTGCACTGAGCTGAAATTCTGAACTATGAACTCCAGATTAGCAGAACTTATGCATGCTTATCATTGACTGTGCCAACTAAATACAGTGGAATTAGGTTACTTCAGAGGGTGAAATCATGAGCAAACCATTACCTGACATTGAGATCTCTCTGAAAAGATGTTCAAGCTCTGAAAATATGGCTAACTGGCGAGAAAATTAGATTGGATTGAGAGTGAAGCCAGTGCAGCAAGTAGAAATATTGTGGTATACTGTGAGAAGAGAAATCACTAAAGAGCTGGAGATCCCACCATTGGCTTTGTCAACTGTTCTGAAAAATGAAGCCATCATCTTGGAACTGTTTGACAAGGAGACAGTCTCTCCACCAAGTAAGAGGATGAGATTGGCTTCCTATCCCAATAGCAACGATGTCCTGTTAATGTGGTTCATGGCAGCTTAAGCAGAGAACATATCCATCCCTGGTCCAATGCTACTGATAAGGGATTCACACTGGGTTACAAGGAGTTCATAAAGGACTGATACAAGATGAGACTACACCATCCTCCACTATGTGGGAAATGGTGGGGGTGTGGTAGTTACAGCAGTAATGACAGATGGTTGGCTACAAAATGATCTTGTTCACTTTTGGAACAAATATGCAACAAAAGGCTTTTAACATGGATGAACTGGATGGTTTCCATCTTTTTAAACATCAAAGAATGATCTGACAAGATGAAATATATAACGGTGGAAAGCAGAATAAAGAATATGTCATTGCCACAGCTTCTGCTTCTTGTGATAAGAAAGTGCAAGAAGCTATATTACTTCATGAATGTCAAGGTGCTACCCATCCAGTATGAAGTTAATAAAACCTCCTTGGAACCTCCAACATTTTTGCGACATGGATCAGAAAATAGACAAGATGAATCAATAGAAGAAAAACAAGATTGTCATCATTATACATCATGACACTGCTGCCTCAAGAGGATCAAGCTCATGTTCTTGCCTCCCTATACCATAACCCATTTCTGGTTAATGTATCAGTGGCTGATTAGGAGCTGTTATTAAAGCAATTGATTACAAGAAATATAATCCAACTGTGCTTGAGGTTATGTTCGTGATGAAAAAGGCATAGAAGATAGTGATAGAAGCTACAATCACTATCTGCTTTTGCTTCGATGTATTCAAAGGTGTTCAAAATGTGCAAGATGTTCAGAATGCAGTGGGCAAGTGTATGGCCAACCAATCCATTCATGAGAGTCTTTCCACTGGCATGGAAATTCCAGCAGAGCCAACCATGTAAACGTATGGTGAGGTGGACAATATCATATGCTGGACAGTGGAGCTGGTAGCAATTGTAGGTTCAGTATATTCTTCATCTGAAGAAGCTAATAATCCTGAAGAGTCTGGTGAAAGCTCACCCAATCACCTCCTGCTGCTACTAGCTGAAGCTGCAATGCTGTGGAAATGGTCTGGGATGACACACTGCAGCATAAAAACACAAAATGAGTTTGACCGCATTGACAACTTAGCAGTCTGCATCACACTGGCCCATAAACAACACAATTAAACCGAAATAAATTGCTAAGCTTTTCGAGAGCTAACTCCCAACCTTTTTCCCATCCTTTATTATGCAAGGTCATTGTAAAGTGTGGACAATTTGAAAAATAAAGACATTTTTCATATGTTTACTCTGCCACCTTTTCTTGTACAGACTACATTTTTATGCAAATCTGGTTGTATAGGAACTCCCTCAACAATCTAAAATCTTTGCTTAAAACAAATTTATGTGAGGTAAAAACAATGACTGCAGATGCTGGAAACCAGAATCTGGATTAGTGGTGCTGGAAGAGCACAGCAGTTCAGGCAGCATCCAAAGAGCAGCGAAATGGGTCCAGTGCAGTTGGACATGTCAGCATGAAGTAAACCTTCTTCTTATCTAAGAACAGTACCCCCTTCTCTAGATACTTCACAGTCAGGTATTCTCCACCCAAAGTAAAGGATGGTCAATTGTAGCAAACCACAGACTGGTAGAGATGGTAAATTCAACACTGTGCCAGCAGCAGTCACCTGAGAAAATGACACAGAGTCCGATTGATTTTCTATCATTGCTGATACAGATAAAAAGATAAGATGAGTAATTACAAGTCAGCCAGTTAAATATATGCTATCAGCATTAGAATTTGAGAGACTGTATTAATCAGCATTTAGAAAGATGAAATAATTCCAAGACAGTCAACATAGATTTGTTTAAGGTATGGTACTGTCAAACCAATTAGATTGAACTTTTTCAGAAAGTAACAAGGAGACTGGGTACATATAGATTCCTCATGGAATCCCCCACAGTGTGGAAACAGACCATTTAGTCCATCAACTCCACACAGATTGGCTGAAGAGCATCCCAACAAGACCCACCCCCATCCCATCCCAGTATACCTGCATTTCCTATGACTAGTCCGCTTAGCCTCTCTATTTTTGGACTGTGGCAGGAAATCAGAGCACCCAGAAGAAATCCACACAGACATAGGTCTATATGGGTTTCACCTAGGCTATTGGCAGTAGCCCACATGGTAGACTGACAGGAAAGGTAATGACCCATGGGTGCAAAGGAACATTGCAAGTTGGATCCAAACCTGACTCAGTAACAGGAAGCAAAGAGTTAACAAAAACCTTTATGACTGGAAAGTTATTTCCGGAGGGATTTCACAGAGCAGAATATTGGCTTCTGTTTGATATGTATCAGTAAATTAGACATAAACATAGGGGACGTAATTAAGAACTTCGCACATGATAAAAAAAAACTGGATGTGTCGTTGTTTGTTGGAAAGGTATCTATAAACTGCAGGAAAATGTTACCAGATAAGTCAAGTGGTAGAAAAGTAACAAAATGAATTTAATTTGGGATATTGTGATAAATCATTTGAGAAGGGCAAATAGGCAAGGGACTACACATAAAATGATTAGATACTGAGTAGAGAAACAGAATGACCTTGGAGTTTACATCCACAGTTCCTGGAGAGTAGCAGGATAAGCAAATAAGATGGTAAAGTAAGCATATAGGATATTGTCCTTTATCAGTAGAGCCATAGAATAGAAGGGTAGGGAGATTATGCTTGTTCTATACAGAGTATTACTTAGACACCAGATAGAATATTGCATAGAGGTCTTGTTACCACATTATAAGAAAGAGATAGGGGTCTTACTAAAGAGGGTACAGAGAATCTTTCTGAAAATGTTGTGAGGAATGGAAATGTTTAGTTATGACAATAGATTGCTGGATCTGGGGTGATCATTTTATTTATTTAGAACAGAGGCGACCTCAGGAAGACTTAAATGAGATGTCTAAAATTATACAAAGCCTAGCTAAGAGTGTGTAGGAAGGGCCTCCTTCCCTTAACAAACATTTCAATTAATAGGAATCATAGATGTTAAGTAATTGTCAAAGGATTACAGAGAAGTTGAATATAACTTTTTTACACCTCAGATGTGGTTGATTTCTTGAAAAATTGATAGAGGCAGAAAACTGCATCATGTTTAAGATAAAGGTAGGCATACGTTTGAAGCAATGAGATGGGTGAGATAATGAGATGGCGATTGGAGAGATCTTTTTCAACCTTCTCCATTTAAAATGGAGTGGCATTTCCAGTATGAAATTCCTCATTGTCAACATCCTGGGTGTCAACCATGACCAGAAGTTTAAATGGGCCTATCAAACAAATACAATGGCTACAAAAGCACGTTAGAGCCAAGGTATTCTGAGGTGAGTGGCTCACCACCCGAATTCCCAAAGTTGTTCCAAAACCTGAAAACCAAAAGTAGGAGAGTGATGGAATACTTCCCACATATGTGGATGAGTGCAGTTTCAACAGCACTCAGCATGCTGACACCATCCAGGCCAAAGCAACTGCTTAATTTGGAAAATCATCCTTATTCATTTGTTCCACTACTGGCACACCATGGCTGTACCAGCTACAAGATGCATTACAGCAAATCACCAAGATCTTTTTGGCAGCATGACTAAAACCTATAATCTCGACTACCTAGAGGATCAATTCTTAAGAAGCATCATACCAGATTCAAAATGTTAACTCTTTTTATCTCTTCAGACCTACTGAGTTTCTCCAACATTTTATTTCAAATTTGCATTTGACAATGTCTCTCATGGTAAGCTTGACCAGAAGATTAAATCATGTGGGATCCACTGTGAGTTGGTAAAGTGGATGGAAAACTGATCATAAAAGACAGGGGGTAATTGTGAAGGAGTGATTTTTCTGACTGGAGATCTGTGATCAGTGGTATTCTGTAAGGATCAGTGCTCAGATCTCTGTGTTTGAAATTTATACAAATGGTTTGGATGAAAATGTAGGTGGTTTGGTTAGTAAGTTTGCAGATGGTATGAAAATTGATGGAATTGTGGATAGTGAGGAAGGTTGTCAAAGAATACAACAGGATATAGAACAATTGGAAATTTGAACCAAGAAATGGCAGATGGTGTTTAATCCGGATGAGTGTGAGAAGATGCACTTTGTGAGCTCAAATGCAAGAGGAAAGTATACAGTAAATGGCAGGACCCTTAGGGGCATTGAGAAACAGAGGGATCTTGGGTTACAAGTCCATAGCTCACTGAAAGTGGCAACACAATTGGATAAGGTGGTAAAGAAGGCATACTGCATGCTTGTCTTTATTGGTCAGGGCAAATAGTATAAAAGTTAACAAATCATGCTGCCATTTTATAAAACTTTAGTTAGGCTACATTTGGAATATTGTGTGTAGTTCTGTTTGCCACACTATAGGAAGGATGTAAAGGCTTTGGTGAGGGTGCAAAAGAGGTTTACCAGGATGTTGCCCTGAACCGGAGTACTTTAGATGTAAGACGAGATTAGACAAAATTGGGGCTTGTTTTCATTAGAGTGTCAGAGGCTGAGGGACGATCTGATAGAAGTACTTCAAATATGAGAGGCATGGGTAGGGTGGCTAGTTAGAGTCCTTTTCCTTGAGTAAAAATGTCAAATATTAGGGGTATTAGTGAGAGGAGGAAAGTTTAAAGGAGATTGTGAGTCAAGCTTTTTGCGCATTGGATGGCAGGTGACTGGAATGCAGTGCTAGAGGAGGTGGTAGAACCAGATACAATAGCAACATTTAAGAGGGAATTAGACAGACATGTGAACAGGCAAGGGATATAGGGTTATGGGCCGTGTGCAGGCAGATGGGATTAGTTTAGAATGGCAACATGGTCAGCACACACGTGTGCCAAAGGGCCTGTTCCTGTGTTATATTCTTCTGTGTTCCATGTCTTTTTCCAGCATCACAGTATTTTTGCTTTCATCATATAGAAAGTTCGGTACATGAGACCAATCTCCAAGTTGCCCCATAGTTAGACCCCATTCTGATTTGTAAATATATCATTACTTCATTGAAAATGGAGAGTCAAAATCCTGGAGCTTCTTAAATAGCATCACTGTGGCAATCTCTTCTATTAAATTCAAGGGAAGGCATTATAAGAAAACATACAGTTAGCTTCAAAGTATACTTTTAATTCTTCAATTGTCCCAAATTGCCCCAACGTTAACAACTTGCCCATTGAGAGCAAGTTGAACATTTACGTCTCAATGAAATATAAAATTAGACTGGGAATAAAATTAGGTTTCTGATTTGAATTGATTCTACTTCTGCCAGATGTGTTAGTCAAAATTGGGATTATGTTCTTTTACGGGAATAAAATTAAGCCATTGTAGGTTGGGGCATGACTTTTGGACATTTTGCTTCTGGGCAAACTAATATTGAGTCATAAAATTAATGTATGTGATTCTTCTTGCGCTCCTTATGGGTCGTTAATGAAATGAACTCAGAGGCAGACGCAGAGCAAATGGTTCTTTAATGTGACCAGAAGAGCACAGCATACTGACACCTGACCTTCAGTAAGATTGCAAGCCTCCCACAGAACTTGCCAATTAGAAAAAGAGACAAGCCTCAGGTGCCATGCTTTGTGTGGGTTGTTGTGGAGCCACAATATTTTTGGGAACAGATGCTGCCTGTTGTGTTAGTGTGAATGTAACTGCAGGAGGGTTTCATTTCAATTTTGTAAAATGTCCAACTCTAATTAACTTTGTTTGTTTAAAATAATTAAAATATTACACATACTAGATCTCACACTTTAGAGTGTATATTAATTTACATGAATCATAGAATCCCTACAGTTTGGAAGCAGCCCATTGAATCCACACTGACCCTCCAAAGAGCATCTGAACCAGGCCCACCCTTTAACCCTGCATTTCCCATGGTTAACCCACCTAGCCTGCATACTATGGGCAATTAGCATGGCCAATCCATTTAACCTGCACACCTTTGGACTGTAAGAGGAAACCAGAGCATCTGGAAGAAACCCATGCAGCCACAGGAAGAATGTGCAAACTCCACACACATAGTCACCTGAGACTGGAATCGAACCCAAGTCTATGGTGCTGTGAGGCAGCAATGCTAACCATTGAGCTCCAATGACTTGGGAGTGGTTGGGTATTAAAAGAACAGAAGTAGCCAATGCATAAGAAGCTAGTCCTGACCTGTAGGCTTCCACATTTAAATCTATGTTCTTTTAGACTGTGTGTGAACAACCCTGCTGGAGAAGCAACTTGTCAATTCATTACGTTAATGGTGTAATTGCTTTCAGAATTTACTTGTGGGTGCATGGATTTCCCAAGCTTCCTAGCACACCTGGTTGAGAGCAAGGAAACAAGACAGCAACAAGAATAGGTACTGAAGACCCGAACAGGAAATGTACCATCAAACAATGAAGCCTCCTGACTATTTTCTTGGTTGACTGTGCAAGAGGCTTTGTTCACAGAATTTATGCCAAAATGTGATTTTCACAATTTCAGAAACTTTTTCCACACATTTCTTTGCCTCTGGCTCCTTCTTCAGCAGTGCCAGTGGCATTCGCAGGAATTCAAACAACTGATCACTTGTTTGCCAGGGCGAACAATTATATTAACTTTGTCACTGCTGGTCAGGATGAGCAGACACTTGAGTTTGTGTTTGTAGCTGACTTCCCACAGAAGTGGAACATCATCGACAGCATACCTGTGGCTTTTGGGTGCCTGCATCTCATCCTGCTATGTTCATCAACTACCTTCACTCCGTCTATATACAACTGCAAAGTGAGCTTGATGCTGGAGTATGCAAAACCAGAGTACATCTGACATTATGCTTTTGTCCTGAGGCAGTCCCTTGAAGTCCATTGAAGAACCCATCAATAAGGCCCAGGAGCAATATAGCTGCACTAACATGTCAACTAATGCAACGTTGGGCATTGAGCTGAGGATATGTGGACAGATGTGGAGGCACCTCTCAGTGTGCATCAGCCAGGGTTTCCCGATTAGATGTGGGGTGCACTATTTGGTATAAGGCTGAGTCAGTGCACTATAACCTGCTGCTCCTGATGCTGGTTGCTTCCAACATTCTCTAAGTTTAAGAAACTAGAGGGTCTGCTTTGTCTAAGAAGGTAGAGGAAAACCACATCCTGGTTGAACTCTTGTTATTAATATATACTTTATTTGTCTCAGGTTATACTGATCTGATGGATGCCGGTCTATTTCTTACATTAATTTTGTGGCAGGTGTTTTGAATGGATTTTCATTGTGAAGGTTAGTGTGTTTGCTCACCATATCTTATCACCTAAATTGCCAGCCATGCCTCTATGACATTCCTCATGATAGATTCTGGCTCTATCTTCCCTGAAAATCTTGCTACTCAGCACATATCCCAGAATTCATTAGCATCCCTTGTGCCCTGCCATCTATTTGACACAAGAGAATAAAGAAATCAGAAGGCAAGAGTGTTTACCAGATCGAGAACATTACTTCTTTATGAATACCCAGGCAGCCAATAACAGTCAACTGAAGTTATAGAAGAAATGGCAGAACAAAAGCAGCATTCCAGGATAAAATCTTCACCTCAGAGCTGGCAAAATATGCAGGAACGATACTGTGATAAAAGAAAGGAGTAAAAACACTAGTCACACTTGGCAATTAAAGTCCTTAAAGAAGGAAAAGCTGTCAACACAGTCCTGATTTAAGGCTGGGAAACAACCCATTTTGTAGCACTGAAAATACAGCTAAAAAGCCCTGCAGGAAAGGGAGAAATGAATGAAGAAACAGAAAGAAAGATAGAGACATAAAGGGGAATTTACAATTCATAGCTGCCATCACAAGTTCACAACATGAACCACCACCAGAGTAGTGGAGTCAAGAGCCTTAAATTAACCTAAACCAAGGCTGTAGCAGATTTAATTTGATAAAAAGGCAATTTATAAGATTTAGAAGATGGAGTCTGATAGAAGAAAAAAGTTAGAAAAATTTTTCTTTGGCAAGATGTGGAAATAATTAGACCTGACTTTGGACAGGAAGCTTTATTATGACTGTAGCCACAGAATTTTATTTACAAAAGTGGGGACAGAGATCTGCTTTGTGAATTAAGCTGTGAAAGTTAGGGAAGCATTCACTTTATCTGTATTATGATCCTAGTTGATGGCAACATTGGACAAGTTAGATTCCAGAATGAAAGCTGCCATGACAGATCACATATTTTCTTTTCAAAATTTGGTTTCCATGATGGTCAGTCATTGAACATAGTGACAAGAAGCTGCCAATGTTCTTTTGAACAAAAGAACAGCAAAAATTATTTTCCACAAAGGTAATGGAAAAAATCGATGTACAGATAAGGCAGTTGGAAAGATCTTATCAGAAACAGCAAGAAGAATTCAACTAATTTTCCCACAATATCTTTTACAAACACTCAGTCTCAATGAAATATTGCTCACAATGTCATTGTTTAATTTCTTACTTTTGCAAGTATTTCCTTTTGGTGAATTGCAGCACATGCACCAGATGGGATTCTTTCTGATACTGCCTTTTCCCAAGACAAACAAACACAAGCTAAATTGCCTAAACTCTGATCAAAACTAAAGGCTTTTCACAGCCTTGTCCATTTGAGTTGCTAGAACAGTTTAAAACTTCTTTCCGGTTCAGATGAATGGCAACTGCCGAAACCCAACAGGATTTCTGCTAGTATGGTTCTTTTTTCTTCTGAATGGAGCTTAACCTGCTCTTGTCTCTGGCTTCTCTCTGTTAGTTATAAAAGCTCAACTTAATAAACACTTCAGCAATTATTTCATCAGGTAACGTCACTTAGCTTGTGTTGCATGATGTCTTGGAAAGGCTGTTTTAATGCATCCTTGAAAAAAAAGATTTGGAGATGCCAGTGTTGGACTGGGGTGTACAAAGTTAAAAATCACACAACACCAGGTTAGAGTCCAACAGGTTTAATTGGAAGCACTAGCTCTTCAGAGCACTGGTCCTTCATCAGGTGGTTGTGGAGGGTACAATTATAAGACACAGAATTTATAGCAAAAGTGTACAGTGTGATATAACCGAAATTATACATTGAAAAATACCTTGGTTGTTTGTGGAGTTTTTCATCTGTTAGAATACCATGATAACTTCACTTCTTTCATGTGTAAATAACAAAACCTTTTTTTAAAAGTTACATTCTCAGGTTAACTGTAACAATTGGTGTCAGCCAGATAATATGTTGAAGGTGTTAGCCCACTGTGTTCCCTGTCTGTGCCATAATGTTTAGACTGATTCTAATCTAAAAAGTGAGTTAACAGAGTCTTACATGGATTCATGCAGTTTTTGAGCAAAGTACAATGTAACTCCGCAAGTACAAATTCACCCCACAAACATACATGTATATGTGTACATGTGGGTTTTTGTGTGTGTATCTGTTTGGGGTGGGGGGTTGAGAGAGATTGTATATGTGTGTGTATGTGAGTGTAGAGTATCTAAGTCTGTGAGAGGATGCATGTGTGAGTGTGTGTGTGTGTGTGTGTGTTTGTATGTGTGCGTGTGTATGAGTGTCTGTGTGTGTGTATAGTGCAATGGTGATCACCTGTAATGTGACATGAACCCAAGGTCCCGGTTGAGGCCCTCCCTATGGGTACCAAACTGAGCTATCAGCCTCTGCTCGGCCACTTTTCGCTGCTGCCTGTCCCGAAGTCTGCCTTGGAGGGTGGTCACCCAAAGGTCCGAGGTCAAATGTCCTGGACCACTGGAGTGTTCCCCAAGTGGGAGGGAACCCTCCTGTCTGTTGATTGTTGTGCGGTGCCCATTCATCCGGTGTCGTAGCCTTTGCTCAGTTTCCCCAATGTACCATGCCTCCGGGCGTCCTTGCCTGCAACGTATAAGATAGACAACATTGGCTGAGTCACATGAGTACCTGCCAGGTACAGGGTGAGAGGTGTCCCCACGTGTAACGGTGGTATCCATGTCCACACTCTGACACGTCTTGCAGCGCCTACCGTGACAGGGTTGTATGGAGTTGTCCTGAGGGCCAGGTAGCTTGCTACGAACAATGATCTGTTTGAGGTTTGGCTGTTATTTAAAGGCGAGCAGTGGAGGTGTGGGGAAGGTCTTGGTGAGGTGCTCATCCTCACTGATAATGTGTTGCAGGTCACAAAGAACATGGCGTAGTTTTTCAGCTCCTGGGAAATACTGAAAAACGAAGGGTACCCTGTCGGTTGCAGCACGTGTCTGTCTCCTGAGGAGGTCGTTACAGTTCCTTGCTGTGGCACATCGGAACTGGCGGTCAATGAGTTGAGCATCGTACCCCGTTCTTGTGAGGGCATCCCTGAGTACTTCCAGGTGCCATCACGTTCCTCCTCATCTCTACAGATCTGGTGTACGTGTAGGGCTTGTCCATAGGGGATGGCTGTTTTAATATATTTTGAGTGGAAGCTGGAGAAGTGTAGCATTGTGAGGTTGTCTGTGAGGTAGGGTGTGGTGCTGAGGTGTCCATCCTTGATGGAGATGCATGTGTCCAAGAATGAGACAGATAGTGAGAGTAGTCCATGGTGAGTTTGATGGTGGGATGAAACTTGTTGATATCACTGTGTTGTTTTATCAGTGACTCCTCGCCATGGGTCCAGGGGAAGAACATATCGTCAATGTACCTGGTGTATAATGTTGGTTGGAGGTCCTGCATAGAGAAGAAGTCTTGTTCGAACCTGTGCATGAAGATGTTGGCGTATTGGGATGCAAATTTGGTCCCCATGGCTGTTCTATATGTTTGGATGAAGAACTGGTTGTCAAAGGTGAAGACGTTGTGATTGAGGAGAAAGCAGATGAGGTGTAAGATGCTGATTGGAGATTGGCAGTTGTTGGTGTTGAGTACCGAGGCTGTTGCCATTGTGGGGGATGCTGGTGTAGAGTGCTGAAATGTCCATTGTGACGAGGAATGTTCCCGGTTCGACTGGTCTGTGGGTGCTGGGTTTCTGTAAGAAATCCATAGTGTCGCAACAGAAGCTGAGGATCCCCTGTACAATAGGTTTCAATGCATACAGGGCAGAGTCCCAGCCCCACCTCAGCTCCTCAGACCACATCTCTGTCATACTAATCCCAGCATACAGATTGCTGATCAAAAGGTTCAAATCAGTTCTGGAGCAGGTGAGAACCTAGCCAGCAGGAACCCTTTCTGCTCTTCACGAGTGTTATGAGCACACTGACTGGTACGTGTTTAGAGAGGCACCATCCAATGGTGATTCCATCAACTTAGAGGAGAGTACACAGCGTCGGTGATCTGCTACATTAGCAAGTGTATTGACGACGTCACTGTGCCCAAGACCGTCACTTCTCATCCCAACCAGAAGCCGTGGATGATCCCAAAGGTGTGTGCTGCTGAAGACCCGTGATTCTGCCTGCAGAGCAGATGATAAGGTGGCCCTAACAATAGTGAGGGACAACCTGACCCGGCCATCAAAGAGGCAAAGCCTGCATGCACACAGAGAATACACAGCCAATTTCAGGACAGCAGCAATACATGGAGCATGTGGAAGGGCGTTCAGGCCATTGCCATCCTCAGAACAGCATCGTCCACTTGTGCTGGAAATGCCTCCCTCCCGGATGGATTTAACAACTTTGATGCATGGTTTGAGGCCCAAAATGATATGGCAGTGAGGAAGTCCACCCCCCCACCCCCACCTCCCAATGACCAGAGTCAACTCATGCAAGGCTGCTGAACCAGATAACATCCCTGGCAAAGTGCTTAGAGATTGCTTTGATGTACTGGAGGATGTTCTCATGGACATCTTCAACATCTCCATGAGCTGCACCATAGTTTCAACATACTTCAAGGTCACTACCATCGTCCCCGTGCCGAAGAAGTCTTCAGCGTCCTATCTCAACACCTACCGCCCCATTTGGCTTACCCCCAACATCATGAAGTGTTCCGTGAGGCTCGAGATGAAGCATATTAAAACCTTGCTGCCCCCTTCACTGGGCAATCTGCAGTTCTCGTATCGACCCAACCGCTCAACAGATGATGCCATTTCCACCAACCTCCATCTGGCCCTAACCCACCTGGAGAAGAAGGACACTTATGTCAGACTACTGTTCATGAACTTCAGTCCTGCATTCAACACTATCATTCCTCAGCACCTGATTGGAAAGCTGAGTTTCCTGGGCTTAAACATCTCCCTCTGTAACTGGATCCTGGATTTTCTGACTGGGAGACCTCAGTCAGTTTGGATTGGGAACAGTATCTCCAATACCATCACACTGAGCACATCCCCCCCTATGTGCTCAGTCGACTGCTGCTCACCCAGCTGACACACGACTGTGCAGTGATGCACAGTTCAAATCAAATTATCAAGTTCACTGATGATATAATTGTAGTGGGTCTCATCAGCATGATCGATGAGTCAACAGACAGGGAGGATGTGCAGCGACTAATGGACTAGTGCAGAGCCAACAACCTACCTCTGAACGTGGATAAGACGAAAGAGATGGTTGTTGACTTCAGGAGGGCATGGAGCGACCACTCTCCACTGAACATCAATGGCTTCCCTGTGGAGATCGTGAAGAGCACCAAATAACTTGGTGTACACCTGGTGGAGAATCTCACCTGTACCCTCAACACCAGCTCCTTAGCCAAGAAAGCCCAGCAGCGTCTCTACTTTCTGCGCAAGCTGAGGAAAGCCCACCTCCCACCCCCACCCTCACTACATTCTACAGAAGGTTCATTGAGAGTACCCTGAGCTTTTGCATCACTGCCTGGTTCGGGAATTGCACAGTCTCAGATCACAAGACCCAACAAGGGATAGTGGGGACAACTGAGAAGATCATCAGGGTCTCTCTTCCCTCCATTACAGACATTTACACCACACACTGCATCTGAAAGGCTAAGAGCATTGTGGAAGACCCCACACACCCCTCACTCAAACTTTTCTCCCTCCTACCATCTGGGAGAAGATACCAGAGCATTCAGTCTCTCATGGCCAGACTGTGCAACAGTTTCTTCCCCCAAGCCATGAGGCTCCTTAACAGTGTATGATCAGACTCTTTCCCATCTGAAATTCTTTGCATGACTTCCAATTGCTGCTACTACAATTGCTGTAACTTGCCTGTTTTGTACTTCTTATGCACTTTATGCCGTGTACGATTGTGTAGTTTGTGCTGTCCATGTAGCACCCTCGGTGCGAGAGGAACGCTGTCTCATTTTTACTGTGTCAGTTGTATATGGTAGAAACGAAAAATAAATAGCTACTTTACTCTACTCTCTACTCGAATACTTGTTGTACCTACCAACCACTTGTAATTCTTACCCTCAAACAGCCAGATCCCACTGCCTCCCAGAAATCGGCAATTTGTTACCATTAAAATAATATGTTTCTTTATTGTTTCTCCTGCCAAAATGTAAAATCTCACATATTTTCACATTTGAAATGTATTTAATAGATCTTTGCCTGCTCACTTAACCCATTTATATCCCTTTGTAATCTCATGTTCTCTCATAACTTATTTTTATATCTCTCTATGTGTCACACATAAATTTAGCAAACACATCTTTAATTTCTTCATCCAAGTCATTCATTTAAATTGTAAAATGTTGAGTCCACAACACAGATCAGTGCAGTACACCAATTATTACATCTTGCCAATCAGAAAATGACCCATTTATATCGGCTCTCTGTTTTTTGTATGGTAGTCAATCTTGTATCCACACCAGTATATTATATCTTACAACATGAGTTTTTATTTTACGCAATAATCTTTGATGTGGCATCTTATCAATGTCTTCTAAAAATGTAGGTATAGTACATTCACAGGTTCCCCTTTGTCTCCTTTATATTTTAAAAGAACTCCAATGAATTGGTTAAATGTGATTCTCTTTCCTAAAGCCAATTTCACTCTATCTGATTACATTGAATGTTTCTATGCACCTTATTATAACATTTTTAAGAACACCGTCCAACATCTGTCTGTGTTACCTTAATAGTCAGTCCTCTCTGACCATCTTTATTCTGCTTAATACAAAACACAATATTGTCATATGGTGTGACAGTGTGCATGCAAGAGGTTACGATCTCCTGCACATCATCATGTCTGAACATCAATTTAAACATTCACTGAGAGTTAATGTGGCATGAAACTGTGCTCTCTTTCCAGATCTACTTTATTTTGAGGCTACAGTAAGCAAGTAGCCAATTTTAGGATGTGATTGAATTGTTGCACATTGTATGACTCAATACCTACATGACACAAACTGGTTCTCTTTAAAAATATATATACTTTGTATTAGTGCACAAGATTTAAAATGTCAAAAATAAAATCTACACCACATTTTCACACTGTCGGGTGATGCAACTCTGATGCAACATTTTTACAAGACAAATGACCTATACTGCGAATCTTCTTTAACCTCGGTCTTTATGGGTTCTGAAGAGCTGTGTTCAAGGATAGTGATGGTGGTCTTGAGTGTCAAATGATGAAGTGTTGTTCTACGTTGATTAACTCAATATTTAGCATGGCCTGATTTGGCTTAGGATTCATTCTGGCTGAGCAGTCTCTACTGTACTTACTGCAAAAGAATAAAGTGGTTTGAAAATGTGCACAATTTGCTGGCCTCACTTTTCTCTTGATTATTTTCTGAGCCAGCAGAGCTTTTCATTTCTGTTCATCTCATCCAATGTCTTTCCAAACAGTCAGCCTTCAGTGATCATGTCCATCAGCGATAGTCTTCAAGTTGTCAGTGTCAATATTTGCTAACTCTGAACCTGACTTGCAGTTGTCCACTGAGTGGAGTAACAAACGCCCAGGAGGTGTGACCCATATGTCAGTTCATTGTACAGATGGTTTTCAGGTGTACAGCTGTCATCTATCGAATGAATGTGACTGGGTCGGTGCAGAGATTGATACACCAAAATGAGTATATGCTGATGGAATTAGCACACACAAGGATCTCTAGGAGTTGGTGGACCATACTTTGACAAGAGATACCAAATGAACATTGGAGACAGCAATGGTGGAAATTGTTCCACCTTTCATCCTGGCTAGCATATCTCGTCCAACTCTCACCACTACAGAGGATGTTGGTTTGGTAGACTTGCAGTTTTTAGGCAGGTATTTGTCACATTTTTAAATTCTTTCATGGGATGTAAGAGTTACTAGAGAGGCAAACATTTGTTAAGTGGTTTAATTTCTCTAATTGCTTTTGAGTAGGGTAGCTTGCCACAATATTTTAGAGAGCGGTCACTAACCATGTGGTTACCTGGAGTCACATGTAAGTAACAATGGCAGACTTCCTTCCTTCAAATAGCTTAGTGAATCAGATAGATGTTTACACCAGTCAATAATAGTTTCAGATTTTATGAATTCAAATTTCACCTCTAACACTGTGGGATTCAAGTCTGTGCTTTCCAAGTATTATGCTTTGGATTACAAGACCCCTAACATTACCACTATGCCACAAGATTTCACCAGCTGCTGTAATAGGATTTGAACCCACAACAACAGGGCTTTACATTGCACCTTGCAGATTACTAGCTAGTGACATTAACACTATGCCACCATTTTCCCTCTTTTACACAACTTGGGTCTAGCAGCTTTTGAGATGTATGTTGATTTCAGTGTCAAGTGAATGTATGACAGCTATCGTTGAGTCTAGATATACAAAGCTGTCAACACTGTCTTGGGTCACTCCGGCAATGCTCTAGTAACTCTTACATCCCATGAAAGAATTTAAAAATGTGACAAATACCTGCCTAAAAACTGCAAGTCTAGATATACAAAGCTGTCAACACTGTCTTGGGTCACTCCGGCAATGCTGATAGATGGCAATATGGTGACATCCTTAACCATGACACTTCAAATGCCAGTGATAAAACCAAACTTGTTAGATGCATGACAGGGCCTGTCCATTTGTTGCTGAATTAGTTCCTCTGTATGGAATACTATTGCAGCATTATCAGCATATATTTACTCTCTAATGAGAACTTGCTGCACTTTTGTCTTGGTTCTAAGATGAGCAAGGCTGATCAGCGTTCTGTCAGTTCTGAGTATGTAAGTAGACACCTTCTGTAACGTGCAGAAGGCATATGACTACAGCAAAGAGAAGAATGTGCTGAAGAGTGCCAGGCACAATGCTATGTTTCCAACTTGGTTCTCAAAGTGTTCTGATGTTGCCCCATCATAACTAACATTACTCATCAAACTGTTATGCAAAAACAGATCACATTGTGCAGTTTCGGTGGGTAACCAAGACTGCTTTAAATGATCATAGTATCAACTCATTTATGTATTAATTAGTTGAATGTAACTGCAGTATTACACCAGAGTATAGTACTAGAGAGAACAGAAATTACCGTTATGTATCTTTAAAAAGTCTGGAGAGACTGTGCTGGGGGAATAGCAGCCAAATAATGAACATGGTAAGCAGCACCATAGGGCAACAGCCTGGGTATAAATGGGGTCAGAATAATCTTCTGCACTCCAAATCTTTATTTGCTACCTTCCTTTCTCAGATACTGGAAGGAAAATTCACTGTGTTATGTGAAATGTTACATTGCGTTCTTCAGCTTTATGGTATATGTGGTTTAATTTTTGTGCTGACAATTTATTATTTCTTAAGTCCTGGAATTTCTAAAATTCTAGCACAAATCCTGTCTTAGACCTTTGTCCTATATCTATTATTGAATAGAAAATACATTTTTAATCTTTTAACAGTACTTTCAAGTCATTAATGCTAATGTTGAAGATGCAGTTGGGTTTATTCCAAGTGAATATTTCAAAGAGTTAATGCTAAGATAATTAGTTATGGCATTTATATTCAAATGTCTCTGTCAGGTCCAAGAGTAATGAAGGTGATTAGTATCACAATCTTGGGTCTTATTTCTATGCTAGTTTAATGTATTGAAATGGTATTGCAAATAGAGCAATCACTGCATTTAATTAAGAAATATTAGCATCATGCACCTGCAGTCAGCCCTATGTATTAACAGGAAAGAAATCACGCAACCTTGTGAACAGACACTGGCATTATGATGTACAATGAACCTGTGCCTGTTCAACACAATGCCAGCAGCATGCCACTGTCCAGTTGTCTGTTATTCTCAATGATTTTGACAAGCTGCCAGGACCAACCAGACTGTTGATTCATTGCACTGATCGGCAGTGGGCCCAAAATTGTAATGTTCTGGTATCACTTTAAGTTAGTCAGCATCTCTTTATTTTATTGTGGCAGGAAGATATGCTCGGAAGGTGGCCTGTGTAATGGTAGAGAATGGTGAGAGCAGGCTCTAAGGCCACTGGAGGTCTTGATGGCAGAGTTACAAAGTAGGAAAGATATTGTGTTTCTGTGATGGCAGATGGACCCCACCAATACCTACTCAAAAATGGATGAAGAGGTGACAGTTGTGCAGTTAAGTTCTTTTGAGATATTGTACACATTTAGCTTCAAGTCACACCTACCCTGGACATGTGTCATAAAATGTCTGAATAGTTATTTTAATCAATCTATCTGTGATCAGGCAAGATGTATCTTTAATAGAGTAACATGGTAACATCAATGTGATATCATGCTACATGATATTCTTATATAAAGTTATCAGCACCTACATGAGTAGCTACTGCTATAGTTTATAATCCATCCAGAAAGACAGTTAATAAGCCAATTTGAGCCCAGACTATACCAATGTCTGTTATAAAGTTGTAGTGTAATTAGTTGTTCTATGAATCAATCTTCTGATCTTCTCAATAAGAACCCTGTCTCAAGTTTTCACTAGAGAATATATCAGGAGTCAAGCAGCCTTGAGGGCTTGGATGCAAATGTTGCAAAAGTCTAGTAATCTTGTAGAACCAGTCAACATCAGTAAATTTACCTTCAGAAATATTTTTAATCAACCTGTTCAGAGATGTTATTAGACACCTCTGGAGCAGGTGGGACATGAATCGAGTCCTCCTGGTTCCGAAGTTCAGGACACTACCACAGTGCTGCAATAGCCCTCAAAATATATCTTCAAATGCTACAACAGTTTCCAGTGGTGCCTCTAAGGTAGTATTCCTTCCTCAGTCTGAAGTTTATTTGTTCAAGTCTCATTCCAGGACTCATGAAGAAAAACCAATATTAAATGTCATACTGAGTGAATGTTGGAGCAGATCTATTTTAGACAAGATTCTGAAATAAGTTTTCTCAGATGGAAGTAAATGATTAGATGGCATTATTTTGAAGTGGAATATAGCAGTTGAATGTCCCAAGATTCTTCTTAATGTTGTTTACAATAGTACCTGACCTGTGGAAGAGCGGCTGAAATCCCAGTGGATCAGAGTGACCACCATATTCTGCGCTGAACCAGCCTGGATAAAGCCCAACAGTTCCCTGTGGTAATACATCAGCCATGAGCCGCAGTCTGCTGTAGCCACCCATGGTGCTAGTCATTGTCACAGGGAGACAGAGGAGGAAAGTCCATCCATCACTGATACCCTGGAAGCCAGGGTAAGGAAAGCTATGGTTCCACAGTTAGCTAAGAGGAGCTGCTCCACAAGGGAGAGGCACAAATGGACCCTAATCACTGTGGCAGCAGCAGGAAGGGGAGTAGAGACCCCAAAAAGCTCATGTGGTAGCTAATAAAATGGGTCAGAACCCAATGAATAATACACCACTTTATCCAGATCTCTGGACAGTGTCCTCCCTGACTTCATTCTAGAAGATATTGTAGGTACAATGTTGCAGTTTTCTTTCATAATTCTTTATTTTTATAGTTTATACTTCATAGTTATTTCTTTCAGCCTATGTAGGAATTAGCCATTTAAAAGTACTATATTTCAATTTCAAGCATACAGGTATAATGTCTTAACCTTTTCTGTGCGAAAGAAGGCTCTGCGGAACTAACTCCAGTTTTAACATTGATTCATATACAAAACAATGCTTCACTTAAAGTCTTGATTTTTAGGAAGACAACCCAACTTTAAGTAAGGATACCCAATTTATCACACCACCATCCTTTACCCTCCATCAATCTATCAATAAGGGTTATACCCAATTTCCATATTTATCCACACCTTTATGTACTTAGTGTTGCTGTAACCTCACAACTACTTTTCACATGTTTTATAAACCACCAAAGTTTGACAGCCCTATTACCCCATTATTCATACAACTCTCACTTGCACACTTTCTTTTCTTGCACAAAATGGTGCACCTTGAATGGCTTTGCATAATCTGTGTGGCCATTACTGGGCAGTGGTGAACACAGCTTTCAGGCTGTCCAATGCCTTCTGACAGTCCGCTATCTACTGAAACTTCTTGCCTTTCTTAGCAATTAAATGAATGGAGCTGCCACACTGCTAAAATTTGGTACAAATTTTTGATAAAATCAACTCAATCCTGGGAAGCGTAGTACTGCACTTTTTGTTGATGGTTTGGGACACTCCCCAATTACTTTCGTTTTTGCATTTCGTGGAGCCATTTGTCCATGTCCAATAACATGGCCCAGGAAGGTGATTGGGTTTTGGCAAATTCACTTTTAGATAGGTTTACCACCAAGCCTGACTTCTGAAGTCAATCAAACAAATCTGATAAATGCTATAAATATTCTTTCCATGTGTGACTAAAAATCACCAGACAAATGACAGAGTTGGGTATTCCTGCAATGATCTTATTGGCATGATTTTAAATTGATATAGTTCATTTGGTGTTATGAAAGCTGAAGTTGCCTTTGCTCTCTCTGACAGGGGGACCTGCCAGTAACCTCTGAGCAAGTCCAACTTAGAAATATAAGTTGCTTGACTCACCTTCTCAATACAGTCTTCCAAATGTGGAATTGGACATGCATCAATCTTTGTAACTGCATTGACTTTGTGATAGTTCACACATAGTTGTTGGGTACTATCTGGTTTTGGCACCATTACTTTGGTGAGTTTCAGTCACTGTAATTCACTTTCATTATGTTGCCTTGGAGCATGCATCCAATGTCCTTTTGAACCTTTGCCAACATTAGAAGGTTATGCCTATAAGGATGTTGCTTAATTGGAACTGCATCTCCTACATCTACATCATGCATAATTAGGTTAGTACTGCCCAGCTTATTTCTGCATATCTCCTCATGTTATAGGAATAACTCTTTCAGGTCATTTTGATTTTTCTCTGGCAGGTAACTCAATAATTTATCCCAATTTTTGACAACTTCCTCATTGTCCAATTTGATTTGATGAATGTCCAATTCAGAATCCTGTGTCTCTTAATATTGTAACCTCTTTACCAGGTGACTCCTGGCCTATGTGAATAAACTTTACCTTCGCAGATGTACAGTTTAAGAAGATCTGGCACTTCCTCCTGAACCAACCTCCAACCAGGTTGTACATTCTGGTGCAGCTTTCTAGCCTCCACTGTGCTTTCTGTTACCACGCCAACAAATGATGAATGTCCAATTCAGAATCCTCTGAACTTGGTTCTTCCCTCTGTAATCAATCACACCTTCTTCTCTTGCTTTCCTTCCCTATCAAAATCCCTTTAGATCATATTCACATGACACACTCTGTGAGATTTCTTTCTGTCTGGAGTCCTTATCAAGTAGCTCAACTTACTCAATTTCCTTTCAACTTGATAAGGTCCACTAAACCTTGCTTTTAAAGGTTCACCTATCCCTAGAAGTGACACTAATACCTTATCCCCGATAGCAAAATTACAAATGTTTGATTACTTGTCCATTTCCTGTGTCACTGTATGCTGTGATAGTTTTAAATGCTGTCTATCCAACTCCCTGGATCTATTTGATCATTCCCTTAAATTTAACACACTGTCAAAATGTGTGGTCTCTGAATTATGACTTACTAATTTCTACTTAATCAATTCAAGCAGTCCTCTCAATTCATTTCCAAAAACTAATTCAAATGGACCGAATTTGGTCGATTCATTTGGTGCATCTCTGATTACAAAGAGCACAAACACAATTCCCATATCCCAATCATCTGGATAGTCCTGACTATAAACCCTCAACATGGTCTTTAATGTCTGATCTCACCTTTCTCGTGCTCCCTGGATGATATGCATTAGATTTGAGTTGTCTCATTCCGAAGTTGTCCATAACTTCCTTGAATAATTTTGATCTGAATTTTGACCCTTGATCTGATTGCATCTCTGTTAATAGTCCATATCTCATGAAACATTTGAATGGTTTCTCTACAATCCTTTTAGCTGTGATATTGGGAAATGGGATGGCTTCTGGAAATATCGTTGATACATCCATTATTGTTAACAAATACTGATTCCCACTTTTTATTTGAGGTAGGGGACCTATGCAATTAGTTAAGGCTCAGGTAAAAGGTTCCTGAAAAGCTGGAATAGGTATTAAAGGTGCAGGTTTTATTAAGTGTGGTTTTCCAATTACCTGACAGATATGACAGATCTGGAAAAATTCAATTATATCTTTGTGCAGTCCAGGCCAGTAAAAAGTTTTTGCATTTTAGTTTGTGTTTTCCTCAACCCTGTATGACACCCACGTGGCAGCTAATGTGCCACTCACAATATGTCCTTTCTATACCTTACTGGCAATATAATTTGATTAATCTCTACCCATTTCTCATCTGTTTGACTTTGTGATGGTCTCCATTTCCTTAATATGACATAATTTTTAAGGTAATAACATTCAGGGGTACATTCAGATTCATTTTCTGTGTATGCCTTTTGATACAACTGCTTTAAATTTTCATCTTTCTGCTGTAACTCAGTTAATTTATCTGAACTAAAGATGTCTGCTTGGTCATCCATTTGCTCCTCCTTTGTCTCAACCATCTGATCAAACAGGGTCTCTGCTAATTCCACTTCAACTTTCTTATCCATATTCTTTGATCTCTCCTGTTTCAACTGGTGACTTTGTGACCTCATTATCACAGTCAGAAAATAATCCCAGGATGCGTGTCCAACAATAGTTCAGTTGCCTGAATTTCCACTAGCTTTTCAACCACAGTAGGCAGCACTCCTACTTGTGAACCAGCTATATCATTAGCAAGGACAAATTGTATTCCTGGAGCTGACAGTTTGTCCAGTACTCCTATCACAAATTCTCCACTCTTCTCTGGACACTCTAACCTCACTTTACATAATTGAGCGCTTTTTGTCTCACTGTGAGTTCCTGTTACCAGTACCTTTTCTGGCAATAGTCCTTCAAAAGTACATACCTCCTCATGTTTCAGCATCACAGACTGAGAGAATCCTGTGTCTCTTAATATTGTAACCTCTTTACCAGGCGGCTCCTGGCCTATGTGAATAAACTTTATCTTCGCAGATGTACGGTTTAAGAAGATCTGGCACTTCCTCCTGAACCAACCTCCAACCAGGTTGTACATTCTGGTGCAGCTTTCTAGCCTCCACTGTGCTTTCTGTTACCACGCCAACAAAATTCACTGGCTTATCCTATTTTCCTACATCTGGCTTCCCAGTGCTTTTCCTAACCCACCAACACTGTGATTTCATGTGGGCTATTTTATTGCAGTGAAAATATTGAAGCTTTTTAACCTGTCTGTCCCCCTCAAGGGTTTCCTTTTTACCCTGTTGTAAGTTCTCCTTATGATCTTCACTGAGATTTGCCTTTCCCTTTTCATGTGAGAAATTCTCTTTTCCCCAATTTCTATCCCTCATGGATTGAAATTGAATCTGGAAGCCAAACTTTGCTTTATGGACCAACTTATCATCAGCCATTTCAGCTGCTTATCTTGCCATTTTAACTTTCTGCTCTTCCACATGAGTTCTCATTACTTCAAGAAGTTAATTGTCTCTCTAAGAGCGTTGTAGGTTTGCTCTATTTTTAATGCTCATATCCACCAATCAAAATTACTTTGTTGGATCCTTTCAAATTCAGTGCATGTTTGATAAGAGTCCCTCCTTAGATTCCTCAAACGTTGTCTATAGGCTTCTGGTACAAGCTCATATACATTTAAGATGGCTTTCTTCACCTCCTCATACACCTCAGATACCTCCTTTATTAGTGATGCACCCACATCACGAGCTCTACCTACAACTTTTGTTTGGTACAACAAATCCCACATGGTCACTGGCCACTGCATTTGTTTAGCCACCTTTTCAAATGAGATGAAATAGGCTTCTACATCCTTCTCATCAAATTTGGACAACGCTTGAATATATTTAAACAGTTTCTCATCAGGCCTTTGGCGACCATGGGTTTGCTCCTCCTCACCCTCTTCCTCACTAAACTTACCTTCAGCCTTCACCTCTGTCCTTTTAAGCTGGCTTTCTTGTCTAAATGCCCATTTCTGAAGTTCAAACGATATGACTTTTTCTCTCTCTTCTGCTAAAGCCATTCATTTTTTTTTCTCTTTAATCTGCTTTTAATCATAATTCAAACTCTTCGGTTTCTGCTTCCTTTCCTTGTCTTTTGCCTCCATCTGAACCTGCTTCATCTAAAATTGAACTTTAGCCATCTCTAAAGATTCTAGTGGTGTTTCCGGCACATTTAAATGTTGAGCTGCTGCTGTAGTTATCTCTTCTTTCCTCGTGGAAGGAGGCAGCTTCAACTTCAGCTTGTCTGCTAATTCCCGCAGCTTGGCGTTAACCGCCTTTTGTAAAACCCCCAAGGTCCCTTCTTCCACCCGCAGAAAACCCCTGGTGACTGAAAGAGTTATTGCTATCCCAAGCACTGTTTGGACGGACCAAATCAACACCTGGAATAAAAGACACTTAAACCTACCACTCGCTGCCTTCAAGTCCAACAACTCTAATCCCAATTTGGAACTACAAAGTAAATCTGGCAAAGAGCCCCCAGTCTGTTATGGACCAGGCCAGACCCCTCAAAACATTTCAAGAAGATAGCCCAATCCCTTACTTTGCTCGTTGTTTTAAGCAGGTGTACAGTAGATATTTCGGAAGAGAATGAACTGATCAAACCACTTAGTTTTAAACAAACCAGAATTTATTTACAACATTACTGAATGGAACACAAAGAACAGAAAGCAGAATACAGAATAACTTATCCTATCCGAAAACCCAACAGATTATCACAGCTGAATGGTGCTGTTCCAAAATACTTGCAACAATCTCCATAAACACCCCTTGGCACAAAAGGAAAAATGAAACAAGTTCTTACAGGAAAGAAGTAAGAGAGAGAGAGAGAGTCCAGCAGCCTTTCTTCACACACACAGAGCTACATTACACCCAAACCAGAGAACAGCTGAGCTGCGAGAACTGGCCACTTCCTTTTCATTATACAAGTGTTTTTTTTCAAAAAATAACTTGAAAGCCTTCTATCTGAGGCAGTATCAGTTAGCTATTAACAAATTGGCCTGAAAATCCATCCAACCTCAGATTTTTCGGAACCTGTGTCGCTTACAACCTCTCTGAAAAAAAACCAAGGCGAAACTAACCTTGTTAAAGGAACAGCTTCATCACATACTACAGATGCTGGAAATCTGTAATAAAGCTACAAATGCCAGAGAAATACTGCAGCTCTGGCAGTATCTGTAGAGAGCCAAACAGATTTAATGCTTCAAGTGGAATGTGTTCAAGAGGAAACATGATCTTCACAAAACAGCTGAAACAAATAGAGCCTTTGCCCACATTGGGTTGTGGTAAAACTGCATGAAGGAATCATTGAATTCAGGACATTGTCTATATGAAGCAGCCTTCATATTTTCTTCTACCTTCAGGAGCCAAGCTGTTGTCGAAGGATCCACTTCCCATCCTTGCCTAACCATTTTGGTCAAATATTGACTGCTGTAGTGTTACGTTGTAAAATTAACGTTTATCTCTACTGAAAAATAATACTTTCTGTTTTACCCTTTGATGTGGCACCTTATCAACTTACTGTTGATATCTAAATATAGTATGTCTACTCTGGCTAAAGTTATATAGAATCAACTTGCTGCCACACAACTTCAAACTCCCCTCATACAAGTTCAGAATGCTACCACACTGGCCTTGTGATCTGCTCACTCTGTATACTTCTGCCAGCCACTCATCATACATATACCAACTCCTTCATCCAATTTGTGTTTGGTCTCTCTCTCTCTCTCACACACACACGCATACACACATGCAGACGCACGTGCGCACACACAGACACATGTATCACACCCTGCCAGATGCATCACCTTCAGATTTCTTGCACTAATGAAGTTAGGATTGATTTTTTTTCATTGATTTCAATTTCATGATTATTTAGCATTTTCTACAATTGTCCTTATTATAAATGAAAAACTTTAAAAATTACTTCCATAGTTTCTGTTGTTGCAAATGAGAAGACCTCAATTCTTTAACTTCGCTCACAATGTTAATTCCTGATAACCTGGAATCATAATATATTACATCTAGACCCACAAGAATAATTACACCACGTTGTTGGCAAATGTGTTATAAAGGAGTTCAGCATAAAGGAATGGAATTAAAGAGATGAAAAATGCCACTTTTTAAGTAAAATAACAAAATTCAAGCAAAATGTTACCTTTTAGACAATATGTAAATATATATGCAAATATCAGTTTAATATTCTAAGATTATTTGGAGGCTTAAATTCAATTCAAATAGTTTCTCACAGGAAAAAAAAGGAAGTTTGCAATCAGCATACAATGGCATTCCATTTACCATAATATTCTTGTTAACGATTTCTGATCAAAGCATTTCAAAACATTAAAGGCATTTTAAAAAAAAAAGATTATTTAAATGATCTTGGAATGGTTAGTTTTTAATTCATGAAATATTTCATTCACATTAACTCATTTCTATATACCATAACTATATTCTTTATAGATCAGTAATTATTTTTCCTGGAAAGTACTGTTTTAAAATAAAAATCATCTGTATGCTGCTGATTTCCCCAGTTCTTTATAGCGATCAACGTGTTTCTAATAGAGTAAGATATTCTATGTAATTAACAGATAGGAACTCTTGACAATGAAAACTTTTTCACAGAGAACAAAAACTAATTTCAGATTAAGCATAGCAAAAGCAAAGGTGATCAGACCAGCATTGAGGAATAAAAAACTGAATAGAAACCCAAAATAAGATTACCTAAAATCTAAGATGTGAGCTTTCCTCCAACAGGGTGTTTTACCTGATGCAATAATGCTTATGTTATCTTCTATAACATAATAAAATTGATGTGGATATTGCAACATTAGAGAATCCAGACATATGTATTTTACCTAACTAGTATGTACAAATATTACCTTATTCGGATACTGTCTGGGCTATTTAACAATTTGTTGCAACAAGCCAAGAGTTATGTTTCAAGTGATCAAAGTTAAGGTGGCGTATGAGAGCTCACCTCACATACTATGATAACGAGAAGACGTCTGTTTAAGAAACACTGACATATGGATATCTATTCTGGAAGAGGCTCCTTGTCAGCAACATTTTGCTTCAAACAACAAAGCAACATTGTAAAACTGAATGGCACAATACAATGCATTCATCGTACTTACGTACCCTATCTGCACTTTGGATTTTAATGCTAGGAGACTTGTATATTTGGCAGTTTAATGTCCATGCACATGCATAAGAAATATAATTTTTAAGCCCTGCAGTAAAAACCAATATACAGTGCATTCATAGGAAATAGAGAACATAGAGAGTAGAAGCTTGAGTAGGCCAGTTAGCCCTTCAACCCTATTCTGCCATTCAATATGATTATAGCTGATCATCCAACTCAGTATCCTATTCCCACATTCAAATCCCCACTCCTCCCTCGAGTATGTTTTGATCCCTGTAGCCCTAAGAACTATGACTTTTGCCCTAAAAGCTATATTTAACTCCTATGGAAAACATTCAATGTTTTGTGTCTTTGTTATTCAAATGTTTTTCTTTGGATGTTTCTATTGCTTTTTTGAAGTACAGAATGGCTAAATCACTTGAAAAATGTCACTGATTTATCAATTCAAAAGTCATAGCTCATAGCAATGGCTGCAGGAAAGGGAATTTGTTTACTTAAAGTTTAAACTGAGCTTTTTACTGCAGAGAACAGACACCTTCTGTTGGCAAGACCAAATGCAAACACTTCAGTGTCTTCCTCTCCTTGTTTGTCTGTGTTTAGATTAGATTACTTACAGTGTAGAAACAGGTCCTTCGGCCCAACAAGTCCACACCAACCCGTAACCCACCCAGACCCATTCTCCTAACACTACGAGCAATTTAGCATGGCCAATTCACCTAACCTGCAAATTTTTGGATTGTGGGAGGAAACCTACGCAGACACGGGAAGAATGTACAAACTTCACACAGAGAGTAGCCTGAGGTGGGAATTGAACCTGGGTCTCTGGTGCTGTGAGGCAGCAGTGCTAACCACTGTGCCACCCAACTTGTTTCCAGTTCTCATCTAATCAGCTGCCCTTGTAAACAACTCTTCAGCTTCTGATCATCTGCATACTTCAGACACCTTTTTCTACACAAAACAGAGTTATCAATTAGAATTGTTGTGAAGTTATGCAGCCGATAAGTCTCTTGTGTTTAAAAACAATTCTTTCTCCTTGCAGTCCACAGATTATAAAAACACAAAATATAAAAAAGATTTGGTACAGCTGATAATGCTGCTTTCCTGTTATACACTGCAAAAGTGTACTACACTTCAAAATGTTCCATTGGACATAAAGAGATTCGGGACACCTCTAAGTCATGAAGGGTGCAATATAAATATAACCCCCTCCTTTCCAGTCCTTTATCACAAAATTTCAAGTTATTTTTCTTTCAAACCAGAGAAAAATTAATGAACACTTGGAAATGACTGGCTAATTAGAATCAATCAATACAGATTCATAAAAGACTTAACTTTAATTGATTTTCTTGTGGAAATCATAATATGTAATAAGAATGTAGTCTAATTAGCAAACAAATTGGTTTTCAGAAGGCATTTGAAGGAACTCATTTATCACATATGAAACTGTTAACAAGATAAAACTTGAAGGTAAAGAGTGAACATTGTTTAATAGATAGAGGGATGTTGGGGTTGATGAAAGAAGAAAATAAGGGCTAATGTATATTTTGCCAATTCATGTGATGTATGGTTATATACCAAAGACATGTAGTGTACTGAGTGTTCGGGTAGGGGTGGTAGCTCTGATGGGGAGACATGCCTGACTTTAAGTAGCTTGGATCCCACCTCACACACCACTCTTACAATGTTGCTCCAAGAAGTTGATTCCAGGTAGTAATGACCATATTATGAGTAACAACTTCCACGGGCCAACTAAACCAGGTGAGAGTAGCTAATGCATCTCCAACTCTTGCTGAGTTTGGGACTCACCTGTCTTTGGCATGCTAATACTATTTCAGCAAATTGGGTGAAAATCATTTCTGTGATCTAAGGCCAATGTTGTGTTATATTTTGCAGCAAATACTTGATATAACTTTTAGGGACTTTTTTTAATGTTACTGTACCTTTGCATATCACCGAATGGTATAAAAGGTCTGAGTAAGTCTCCCTCTTACTGATCTTTCTTGCAGCATAATGCACTGAACAAAGTAATCTACTGGGCAATTAAATTGATTTAACCTTACACTCAGGGGCCTGCGACTATAGTACACATACATATTTATATAGCTAGTGCATTTCTGTTTCTTTTCAATGCTGGCCCCCAGATTGTTGAGCATGAGGGAATTCAGTGATGACAATGCCAAAGGGCAATGGTTTGATCCCCTCTTATGGCAGATGGTCATTGCTTGGCCTTTGTGTAGCATGAAAGTTGCTTGCCACATTTCAGCTCAAACCTGAATACTGAACATGGACTGCTTCAGAAGCTGAGGCGTCATGAATGGTGCTGAACATTGTGCAATCTTCAGTGAACATCCCCACTTCTGACCTTATGATGGAGGGAGAGTCATTGATGAAACAGCTGAAGATGGATGGACTAAGGACACTACCCTGAGGAACTCCTGAAAAGAAGTCATGGAGCTGAGATGCCTGCCATCTAAGTCACAACCGTCTTCCTACCTGTCAGATATGACTCCAACTAATTAAGAGTTTGCTTCCTGATTCTCATTGACTCCACTTTTCACTTGGTCAAATGCAGTCTTGATGTCAAGTGCAGGTTGCTCCCAACTCAACTCGAGAACACAGTTCTCTAGTTTATGTTTGAATCAAGGCTGTAATGAGTTCAGGATCTGAGTGCCCCCTGGTGGAACTCAAACTGAGTGTCAGTAGTCATGATTTGGAGATGCCAATGTTGGACTAGGGAGTACAAAGTTAAAAATCACACAACATCAGGTTATAGTCCAACAGGTTTAATTGGAAGCACACCAGCTTTTGGAGCGCTGCTCCTTCATCAGGTGGCACCGAAAGGTAGTGTGCTTCCAATTAAACCTGTTGGACTATAACCTGGTGTGTGATTTTTAACTGAGTGTCAGTAAGCAGGTATTGTTAAGCAGATGCTGTTTGATATCACTATTGATGTCACCTTCTATCACTTTACTGATAATCAAGGGTGGACTAATGGGCCAGTAATTGGTTGGATTGGATTTGTCCTGCTTTTTGTGTACAGGACATACCTGAGAAATTTATCACATTGTCGGGTAGATGCCAATTTTGTGCTGCAACAACTCCTGAGTCTGGAGAAAATACTGAGGAAAGATAAAAAAACAAAGACGAAGGAGAAAAGTTCCCTCAGAAAACCTCTATGCACACCCGAGGAAGATAGCAGGCGATTTCAAGAATTACATGTGTAGTAGCAAATTGTTATGTTTGTCTCAAATCCATTTCTTCAAGTAGACATTGATGGGTTGGCTATCACGTACCATCCGATGTTTGATTTACAAAGCTGTGCAGATGATATGGAGATAATTTCCCTGCACAGTGATACTGAGCTGAAAGTTAGATCAAGTGACAATGATTTTTAGGGACTCAAACAGTGAAAAATACCAACATCAATCACCCCGTGCTTTTAAAGTTAAATGTTTGCTTGGGCTACACATATCTCTGTGATGCAGCATTCTTCCAGATAAGCATAATTAAGTCCAAGTTTCACACACACACCTCACAGATACCCATTTGATGGACAGTATATGACTAACCAGTCTCAAACTTCAACCTAAATCAGCCTCCTGCTCATCGACTACAGCTCCGCCTTCAACAGCATAATCCCCTGCAGACTGATCTCAAAACTATGAAGCCTAAGTCTTGGCTCCGCCTTCTGCAACTGAATCCTCAGCTTTCTGACCTACAGACCATAATCAGTGAAGATAGACAACTGCACCTCCTCCACAATAACCCTCAACACTGGAGACACCAAGGATGCATCCTTAGCCCCCTACTGTTATCCCTGTACACCTACAACTGTGTTGTCAAATCCTGAACAAATGCCACCTATAAGTTTACTGACGACACCACTCTGGTAGACAGATTTCAAACAATGACGAGGCAGAAAACTGAAAGGAAATAGAGGGCTTGATATCGTGGTGCAATGATAACAGTCTCTCAATGTTGGCAAAATTAAACGATTGATCATTAACTTAGAGTCATAGAGATGTGCAGCATGGAAACAGACCCTTTGGTCCAACCCGTCCATGCCGACCAGATATCCCAACCCAATCTAGTCCCACCTACCAGCACCTGGTCCATATCCCTCCAAACCCTTCTTATTCAAATACACATCCAAATGCCTCTTAAATGTTGCCATTTTTCCTGCCTTCACCACTTCCTTTGGCAGTTCATTCCATACATGTACCACCCTCTGCATGAAAAAGTTGCCCCTTAAGTCTCTTTTATATCTTTCCCCTCTCAGCCTAAACCTATGCACTCTAGTTCTGGACTCCCCAACCCCAGGGAAAAGACTTTGCCTATTTACCTTATTCATGCCCCTCATAATTTTGTAAACCTCTATATGGTTACACCTCAGCCTCCAACGTTCCAGGGAAAACAGCCCCAACCTGTTCAACCTCTCCCTATAGCTCAAATCCTCGAACCCTGGCAAATTCCTTGTAAATCTTTTCTGAACCCTTCCAGGTTTCACAACATCCAATAAGATGGAGACCAGAATTGCATGCAATATTCCAACAGTGGCCTAACCAATGTCCTGTACAGCCGCAACATGACCTCCCAACTCCTGTATTCAATACTCTGACAAATAAAAGAAAGCATACCAAACACCTTCTTCACTATCCTATCTACCTGCGACTCCACTTTCAAGGAGCTATGAACCTGCACTTCAAGATCTCTTTATTCAGCACCACTCCCTAGGACCTTACCATTAAGTGTATAAGTCCTGCTAAGATTTGCTTTCCCAAAATGCAGAACCTCACATTTATCTGAATTAAACTCCATCTGCCACTTCTCAGCCTATTGGCCCATCTGGTCAAGATCCTGTTGTAATCTGAGGTAACCCTCTTCGCTGTCCACTACACCTCCAATTTTGGTGTCATCTGCAAACTTACTAACTGTACCTCTTATGCTCGCATCCAAATCATTTATGTAAATGACAAAAAGTAGAGGACCCAGCACCAATCCTTGTGGCACTCCACTGGTCACAGGCCTCCAGTCTGAAACACAACCCTCCACCACCACCCTTTGTCTTCTACCTTTGAGCCAGTTCTGTATCCAAATGGCTAGTTCTTCCTACATCAACAGAGCTGAGGTGGAGAGGGTTGAGAGCATCAAGTTCCTCGGAGTGACAATAGCCGACAACCTGTCCTGGACTTCCTATATAGATGCACTAGTTAAGAAAGCACAACAATGCCTCTTTTTCCTCAGCTGGCTCAGGAAATTTGGTCTGTGCATAAGGACCCTCACCAACCTTTACAGATGCATCATAGAAAGCATACTGTCTGGATGCATAATGGCCTGGCATGGCATGGCAACAGCTCTGCCCAAGGCTATAGGAAACCATAGAAAGTTGTGGTTCCAGTCCAGACCATCATGGAAGCCAACATTTAATCCATGGATACCATTTACACATCTCACTTTCACAGAAAACCCGGTAATGCTCTCCTACAACCTCTGCCGTCAGACAGAAGACACTGAAGCCTGAACACACACACCAACAAGTTCAAGAACAACCTTCTTCCTTGCTGTTATTAGCCTGATGAATGGACTCTCTAACTTCAAATAATATTGATCTTGTTAATGTGATCTTGCCTACTGCACAGTGTAACCTGTATGCCTTACTCTGTCCAAGTTTTTTTCACTCTATGACCTGCATGTCCTTGCTTTCAATGATTTGCCTGTCCTGCTCGCAAACAAAACTTTTCATTGTACTTCGGTACACATGACAGTAAACCAAATCAATCAATCCAGACTTTAAGCCACTGGCAGATAATGGTCAGCCACAGGCAAATGGTGTACAGACTTGGTGTGCAGCAGACAAAATGAATAATAATATATGCTTGGTTTTAGATTTATATAGCACTAAAAATAAACTGATGAATGGATAAACGGAAACTGATAAATGAATTCCTGATGAAGGGCTTCTACCCAAAATGTCGATTCTCCTGCTCCTTGGATGCTGCATGACCTGCTGTGTTTTTTCAGCACCATACTCTCAATTCTGATCTCCAGCATCTGCAGTCCTCACTTTCTCCTACTAAAAGTAAACTGTTTATTCTATATTTTCTCAGGGGTAGAATCCTAGGTTGCATTCAAAAGTGATCTTGTGCTTAAAAAAAGTTGGAGATATTGGGTTACACCAATGATACTTGCAAATAGTCCTAGTTAATTTTAAAAGGTCTTTTCAGTTGGAAAAGCAAGTTACTCAGAGGTGATAGACTTGATGAAGATTAAAACTTAACGACAAGCTAATTTTCAGCTCTGTGAATAAAATAGTACTGGTTGCCACTTCTGGAAATTTCAGAGGCTTTTGTAAAATATAAAAAAATACATTCCAAAATTCTGGTGGCATTGGTGCATCAGAGATTTTCAGGTTGCTAATGTGCAAATAAATTTGAATAGAAAATTAAGCAAGAGAAATCACATGAGAAAACAAGTGCAATTTTGAGTGCAAAAGTAGAAATTCTGCCCAATTATCTTAATTGTTCCAGATATTATTTTACTCTGCCTTTGCTGGTAGATAAAAACAGTATCGTCAATTCAATTTTTTTTGAGTACTGGATGGTGACAGCCAAAAGAATGATGATAAAGGAAAGAAAAAAAAAGTACTTCTTTGCAGAGCTGAGTAAATGAATCACTGTGTGCCATTCAAATACAAACTATCTTGGCTCAGCGAAAGTTGTCAACTTTAAATAAGATGGGTGAGATCCTTTTACATACAATGTACATAAATGGCATGTGGGACAGGCTGGTGCTCAGAGCTTGAATAATTGAGTCTAATATTGAAAATGCAGTGTTTATGCGAGGGAAGGTCTAGGGTTGTTTTTGAATGTTTGGTAATATGCCCTCATTCTCTCTGAAAAGTTTGGAAATGGCTTAGATATATACCCTTTTTTGCAATAACATTCCAAAAAGCCCAAATTAGTTTTATAATTCAGATATTCAATGTGATTATCTTAATTTCGTATTCAGTGTGCAGTGCGCACTTAATAGGATCAGTTTGTTCAATGGTCACCTTTCCATTTGCTATATCATTAAGTATTCATTTAATATGGGATGATTTAACAGCACATAATTTGCCATCTGCCAAATCTAGGCAGTGCAAGTGTCACTCTTAAGCTGTTTAAAATTATCCAAATACTTATGATTGTTCTGCTAAAGATTTTTTTTTGTATTGAGAAAGTTCATCTTTGTATTTATACTTAAACATACAACCGAGATATGTTAAAAAAGAAATTAAATTAATTATACACTTGACAGAAATGAACTAAATCCATAAAAGAATACTCAAGGCTATGGAATGAAAATAAAATACTTGCAATTAAACAAGGAAATAAAGTCTGAGGATTAATGTTTCAAGGTAAGTATGTGAGTGAGGTTGCCAAAACTAAGTGCTCATTAGGTGAGTGGTAACTGTGGAGTTAGGAGTAACTCCGTCTGCAATAGTAGCTACTGAGCATCTCTTAAGGAGCTTTGGAAAGGACCATTGGAGGGCTACAAGCTCCTAAGACAGTCCACAGATCACCAATAATATGAAATGGAGAAAAAAGTAAAAGGCTGACTTGAACCAAAAGTTGGTCTCTGAGTCATTTTTGGCAGGATACATAAAATGTTTCTTGCCCCAGAGTGTAGCGAGTTTTCTCACACTCAACAGCTAAGTCATCATGATACCACATCAAGATAGAACCAGGGCAGACTGTGTCAGACAATCTCTTTCACAATCTCCTGGTTATAGTTATGTACAATAGAATTCGTTAATGTTCACACTCCGAAATACAAATCTGATTCTACTACAAATGCTCTGTTACTAGCTTGTGTATTTTTGCTGAATGCAGTAATTCTTCTCAATTCCACATTGTGTATTAGGTTCAGTAGTCACTGATGCTCGGTAATACATTGACCAACATGTCCAGCTTGTCTGTTGCACCTCAAAAAATTGTGCCCAATGATCATTTGCAGTACATTGGTGTATCCTTCCAAGACATGAACAGGAAATAAAGCATCTTGCCAGGGTTTTAGGTTTGCTATGTTCAATCTATATCCTACTCTTCTAAGCAACATCATATCCTCATCAGCAGCTCTCATGTTTGGGAGATAGAACCACATATTTCTTTGCCTCTCACTTTCAACCACATAAGCACAACATACGTTGTTGGAAGGAAAGGAGAATATGCTCCAAGATCATAATATATAACACAGTTATCACAACTTGAACCATAAAGAAGTTTATAAAATAGTGAAGAGTATAGATAGAGTTAATGGTAGTTGTTTTTCACTGGGATGGGGAAATTTCAAGACTGGGGGCCACATTTTTAAGGTGAGAGGAGAAAGATTTTAAAAAAGACATGTGGGGCAATTTTTTTTACACAAACGGTGGTTCACATGTGGAATGAACTTCCTGAGGAAGTGGTGGATATGGGTACAATTACAACATTTAAAAGATATTTGGATAAATGCATTAACAGGAAAGGTTTGGAGGTTATGGGCCAAAAACAGACAGGTGCAGCTAGTTTAGTTTGGGATTATGTTCGGCATGGAGTGGTTGGACCTAAGGGTCTATTTCCATGCTGTATAACTTTATGACGCTATGTCAAAATATTTGAATCAAAAATTTTCATATAAGTGTATGGGCTTGTGGAAAGATATTGAATTGTGCTTACATAATGTGATGTTGTAATGAGCAATGGTCTAGTCCTGTGAAGAAATAGATGAATATCTGAACTGTTTATCATTAAACACCCATCAGACAGGATGATGATTCTGATGCTGAAGGTATCATGCCAGTCAATAATCACACAGCTACAACAAATGATATTCATTCATCATACCACAGACTTACGGTACACCACCAAGTCATATTAACTGTATAAAGACTAGATCTGCTAATTTCTTACACCCATCAAGATGTTATTTGAATGTGCAATGATATACATATTATATATAATGTTTCGGAGATGCTGGTGTTGGACTGGGGTGTACAAAGTTAAAAACCACACAACACCAAGCTAGTGTGCTTCCAATTAAACCTGTTGGACTATAACCTGGTGTTGTGTGATTTTTAACTATATATAATGTGTTTACCTACATACATCTCCACATTTTTGTACAAGTTAACTGCAAAGGATTTCTACTCTTCAAAAGAGAAAAACGGCATAGATATTATGGTACAGATTTCAGACTATGCAGGGTCTGTACATTTAAAACAGTTGCATAACATTACAACATATGATTTTCTGGTATAAAAGGTAAGTGTTTCACCTTTAGTCATTCTCTGTGTAATGAAGTCAGTTGGTCAGTCAGCCATGTATGTGCAATAGGAAGTACCATCAGAAAGAATCCAAATTATGAGTGCAAGCATGAAATATCATTACCCTGTAAATAGCTAGTGTTATTAATGAACTTCAGATATTTGATTCATTAAGAACCCTACTTTCTGTTACATATGTTTTGTAGACTAACATTTGAATAAAACAACAAAAAACATCAGATAGCTCTCTCAGAAAGAACCACACATTGATAGAAATATTGTTAGTGCTGTCAAACAATGACTTGCTGCCTGAACGAGCAGAGGGCGGTTGCTCATACTCCTAAGAGCAGATCTTCACACTTATCATAGATTGCCACATCCTTCAAAAGCTGACAATCTGGCCAACATGAAAGTGCAGCCCTTACCACCAGAGCTTGGTAGAAAAATTCGGGAGGAAGAAGACCAGGAGAAGGGGTAAAAAGAAGAGGAGGCAGAGGAATTGGGCAGGCATCTGGCAAAGCATAATTCTGGAAGGCCTGACCATGAGAAGCATACCAGACACAAGTTACCTTGAAAGAATCACTTTAGCATCATTGCTCCACAATTCCTCTTTTCCATCCCTTAGCAAATGACCAACTCAGTGCATTCTTGGCCAACATTTGAATTAAAAGCCATCATAAGGAGTACTTTGTAAATCTTTGGCTAAGAACACTTCAAATAATATGTACAAAATTCTACATCCTCATGCATTCAATGTAGTGCAGAAAGCTGACCTCCATGGAAATAAGCAGAATTCACAATGTATTCAGCCTGAGCACTCAGACCTTTAGTGGTTTTTGTTTGTGTTGACATATCAGCGGGGATATTGACTATCGGACAGTGCATTACAATTGGGTCCAGCTCCATATGCTGACATGGAGTTGAGTACCACCTCCACATTAGAAAGGATAGAAGCCTTGTAGTGGGTTCGAGTCGAACTCCTCCTTGGTCATTGCAAGTCATGACAACTGGCAGACCTACCAAAGCTGAAAATGTGTTGCTGGAAAAGCGCAGCAGGTCAGGCAGCATCCAAGGAACAGGAGAATCGACGTTTCGGGCATAAGCCCTTCCTGAAGAAGGGCTTATGCCCGAAATGTCGATTCTCCTGGATTCCTGAAGAAGGGCTTATGCCCGAAACGTCGATGTTCCTTGGATGCTGCCTGACCTGCTGCGCTTTTCCAGCAACACATTTTCAGCTCTGATCTCCAGCATCTGCAGTCCTCACTTTCTCCTAGAAGACCTACCAAAGCATCAAGCATCTCTGTATAGATGCCCATCAGCCTTTACCTGTACATTTCAATATAGTATCATACAGTCAGACATATACAGCACAGAAACAGACCCTTTGGTCCAACCCATCTATGCTGACAGGATATCTTAAACTAAACTAGTCCAATTTGCCAGCATTTGGCCCACATCCCTCTAAACCCTGTCTTTTCATATTCCCATGCAGATGCTTTTTAAATGTTGTAATTGTACCAGCCTCTACCATTTCCCCTGGCAGCACATTCCATACACACACCACCCTCTGTGTGAAAAGTTGCCTCTCACTCTAAACCAATGCCTTCTAATTTTAGACTCCCCATCCCAAGGAAATGACTTTGTCTCTTTACCCTATCCGTGCCCCTCATGATTTCATAAGCATCTATAAGGTCACCTTTCAGCCTCTGACACTCCAGGGAAAATAGCCATAGCCTATTCAGCCTCTCCCTTTAGCTCAAACTCTCCAACCATGGCAACATCCTTGCAAATCTTTTCTGAACCCTTTCAGGTTTCACAACATCCTTCCTAAAGCAGGGAGACCAGAATTGTATACATTATTCCAATAGTGGCCTAACCAATGTCCCATATAACTGTAACATGACCTTCCAATTGCTGTACTCAATACTCTGATCAATAATGGAAAGCATACCAAACACCTTCACCACCCTAACTACTTCCGACTCCACTTTCAAGGAGTTATCAACTTGCAACTCCACTTTCAATTGCTCTCCAAGATCTCTATATTCACCAACACTTCCCAGGATCTTATCATTAACTATATAAGTTCCGCCCTGGTTTTACTTTCCAATATGCAGCACCTCACATTTATCTAAATTAAACTCCATCTGCCACTTAGAGTCATACAGTCATAGAGATGTATAGCATGGAAACAGGCACTTTGGTCCAACCCGTCCATGCCGACCACATATCCCAACCCAGTCTGATCCCACCTACCAGCACCCAGCCCATATCCCTCCAAACCCTTCCTATTCATATACCCATCCAAATGCCTCTTAAATGTTGCAGTTGTACCTGCCTTCACCACTTCCTTTGGCAGTTCATTCCATACATGTACCACCCTCTGTGTGAAAAAGTTGTCCCTTAGGTCTCTTTTATATTTTTCCCCTCTCACCCTAAACCTATGCCCTCTAGTTCTGCACTCCCTGACCCCAGGGAAAAGACTTTGCCTATTTACCCTATCAATGCCCCTCATAATTTTGTAAACCTCTATAAGGTCACCCCTCAGCCTCCAACGCTCCAGGGAAAACAGCCCCAGGCTGTTCAGCCTCTCCCTATATCTTAAATCCTCCAACTCTGGCAACATCCTTGTAAATCTTTTCTGAACCCTTTCAAGTTTCACAACACATCTTTCCGATAGGAAGGAGATCAGAATTGCACGCAATATTCCAACAGTGGCTTAACCAATGTACTGTACAGGCACAACATGACCTCCCAACTCTTGTGCTCAATACTCTGGCCAATAAAGGAAAGCATACCAAACGCCTTCTTCACTATGCTATCTACCTGCGACTCCACTTTCAAGGAGCTATGAACCTGCACTCCAAGGTCTCTTTTCTCAGCCCATTGGCCCATTTGATCAAGATCCCATTGCACTTTTTTGCTGTCCACTGCACCACCAATTTTACTAACTATATCTCTTATGTTCACATCCAAATCATTTCTATAAATGATGAAAAGTAGTGGACTCAGCACCGATCCTTGTGGCACCCGACTAGTCACTGTCCTCCAGTCTGAAATGCAGCCCTCCACCACCACCCTCTGTCTTCTATTTTTGAGTCAGTTCTGCATCCAAATGGCTAGTTCACCCGGTATGTGATCTAACCTTGCTAACCAGTCTATCATGAGGAACCTTGTCAAACACTTTACTGAAGTCCATATAGAGCACATCCACCACTCTTCCTGCATCAGTCCTCTTCGTTATTTCTTCAAGAAAATCTATCAAGTTATGATTTGGAGATGCTGGTGTTGGACTGGGGTGTACAAAGTTAAAAATCACACAACACCAGGTTATAGTCCAATAGGTTTAATTGGAAGCTAGTGTGATTCCAATTAAACCTGTTGGACTATAACCTGGTGTTATGTGATTTTTAACTCTATCAAGTTAGTGAGACTTGATTTCCCATGCACAAAACCACGTTGACTATCCCTAATCAATCCTCTTCATTTGATTCCTTGGCAGCAAGACACTCCTGCTACCTCATCCTCTAGGGAGATGGTAGTTATGCCAACCTTCACCATCTCCCCCACCCTCTCACAGCCCCCTCCCATGCTACTCAGCCTGCAGCCCAGACAAGCTTGGTGATTCACCATGTGCTGAATGCACTTTTAAAATATTGTCTCAAGTATGTGCATTGCCAAGATCTGGCCCGATGGCTCCAAGTCTCATATCAAAAAATGATGTTTCTCCATAAGGCATTGCGTCTTACTCTCATCTCTCAATTCAGATAGCAGTTGTTCAGCGATCTAACCACCAAAACAAAATTGCTAAAAGGATGTTGGGGCTGTAAGATGTGAGCAGGAGGTTTTGCAGCAGATCTAAGTATGTGATGGTCATGTGGAGCACGAAAATGTGAGGCATGAGTCCTGGTTACTAATATGAGAGTGATGGTGATGTGGTGCACTGAGTAATGTGAAATTGAAATGTTTAAGTAGATTATGTCATTTGAAAATATTTGTGTGAGATCAAATTTCTTTCGGCACTACTATCAAGTCTTTGAAGCCAGTCTCCTTGTATTGACCTCTGTGGTTCCCTGATCCCTTCTCACTGCAGTATATGTCTGTAGAGCCTGCTAGCCTTCTAATTAACTATGACATTTCTCCTCCACCTCCTCAATTGCAATAAATGACCTGACAACTCTTTCACAGGCCTTTTGTTCCACTACTCAACTTTCTTACTTCTGAGAAATACTCCCAGAAGCAGTTCTGATACCTGGTGCAGCCAGGGTGCATCTCCCCATAAAAGGTGCAGGTCAATTTTAATTTATGTAGTCTCTTACAAACAGTGTGGAACTGCTTAGCAGTATATTTAGTAACAAGACATTTTCCATAACAGTGAAGATCGCAGTTCGCACAATATTTGTGGTTTATCTGCATTTTCTCAGTAATAATTCCCACACCTAAACACTGGCCATGTTGAATTTTTATCCTTAATGTATTTTCATTATAGGATAATCAAATATAAGAGGAAAGAAACATGAATTCACTAAATTAACACAGAAAAGATTGGAAATATACAGTGGGTTACCAACATAATAATCAAATAAATATTTATGATGTAATTTAAAGACGCGCCTTTTGTTAGCCAGTTCATATTGTTTGCTGTCAGATATTAATACAACTCTGAGCTGACATCAGTAAAGTGGCTCTATATACCTACTAAAATTGCAAATATGCAAATACTAAGGGTGGTTATGAAATGAAATAATAACAAAACGAGAGTTCTGATTTCATTGTAATAACACCTAGAGTTAATTTTCTGAGTTCTCCCCCATCTCCCACACCTACAGTCTCTCAAGAAATTCCTCTTCAAATTTGCATCAAGGCAAATATCACTAGTCTAGATTTTCTAAGCTAATTACAATAATTGTATAAACTTATAATTTGTATAATATATATGGTTATATGTTATGTTTGCTATACATATTTTCCAGGAATGAATTAGAGGATCTGATTAAGGCACTAATGACTTTTGGAGTAGCTGCCGTGGTTTTGTGTTCAGTACCTAATTTTATTCTGAAAGAAGGTATATATGTTATACAGTGACCATCATTGTGAAATGTGACCATGGAAACATAATAATTGAGAAGAGTCAATCATCCCAGTAGCATGAAGTAGGAGAATTGTCAGTTATCTAAGTGGTGGGTTTTAATAGTCTTATATGATCAATAATTGATGACATCCTTCTTTGGTACTGATATCATCTGTAAGAAAAGACAAATGTACATCTGAGAGAGTAGTATGTCTCACTGCCCAAATCTTTACATATCATCTTCTCTGTAATGTGTTTTGAAGGTATGTTGATTTGCTGATACATGAGTTTACATATCCTTTTGGGAAATCAATCATGTTTCAACTCAATGAAGCAGATGTCAAACATTACTAACCTTAGTTTAAATGGAAGCAAAAAAACAAAAGAGAAAACAACATTAACAATATTAAAAACATTTAGATGCTGAAGGATCTTACAGATTTATGAAAAACCAAGTTCTGTGAACTGAATTTCATTACTAAAATGCAACAGCAAGTATTTTTAAGGAAGTACTGAAGCTAAGAAAAGATAAAATTTGATCAGCTATAATCTCATTGAATGGCGAAACAGACTCAATGGGCGAAATGACCTACTTCTGCTCCTACATCCTATGGTCTTAAAGACAGTCTAGTTTTATTTTTGCAAATTAGGTTTGGAGGCTGTTTGTGGAATCAGACTATACAGTGATTTTCTTAAGAAAATTTTACATTATCATAGAGTCAAAGAGTTGTACAGCACAGAAACAGACCCTTCAGTCCAACTCGTCCATGTTGACCAGATATCCCTAATTAATCAAGTCCCATTTGCCATCATTTGGCCCATATCTCTCTAAACCCTTCCTATTTATCTACCAATCCAGATGCCCTACCAGCCTCCACTACTTCCTCTGGCAGCTCGTTCCTTACACGCACCACCCTCTGTGTGAAAATGTTGCCCCCTGGCTCCCTTTTAAATCTTTCCTCCTCATCTTAAAGCTATGCTCTCTAGGTTTGGACTACCCCACTCCAGGGAAAAGAATTTGGCTGTTCACCCAATCCATGCCCCTCATGATTTTATAAACTTCTATAATTATGATTTGATTTGACCTCAGATGATTAGATTAGATTACCTACAGTGTGGAAACACGCACTTCGGCCCAACCAGTCCACAACGACCCTCCGCAGAGTAACCCACCCAAACCTATTTCCCTCTGACTAATGCACCTAACACTATGGGCAATTTACCATGGCCAATTCACCTGACCTGTGCATCTTTGGACTGTGGGAGGAAACCGGAGCATCCGAAGGAAATCCATGCAGACATGGGGAGAATGTGCAAACTCCACACAGACAGTCGCCCAAGGCTGGAATTGAACCAGGGACCCTGGTGCTGTGAGGCAGCAGTGCTAATCACTGAGCCATTTGTTTTGTCACTGTTAATCTAATTCATATGGAATTAAATGCAGAATGTTATTCAGTGATCAATAGTTAACAGAAAATAAATTTATAATTTACACCTTACATTTACCCATCATATCTGTGTTGAGCATCAAGTATCTATCTACTCTGGTTCCATTTCTCAGCACGTGGCCCATAGACTTATATACTGAGGCGCTTCAGATGATCCTCTAAATGCTGCTTGAATATTGTGATCGAAGAAAATGGCTAATCCAGATATTTCTAACAAATAGAGTAGGATTCCTGTCCTGGTATATTGTAGGAACAGAGGTAGGACAGACACATAATTTCATGCCATTGGCTGACATGCTAGTTTACCCAAAATGCAACTTCCTGGCCAAACTCTGATTTAATTTACTTCTGTTTTAGTGTCAACAGAGTTATTTGGCACTTTGAAGAAACCTGTTTCCGTAAAGTTCTTTAAAACCACATTATCAAAGATATCACATCTAAAGAAATTTAATGATATATTATTTACAAGCTGAAAGAGAAAATAGCCTAATGAAGGGTGTGTATTGTTAATTAATGTTTTGTTGACTGCGTCAGCATTGAAACACTGAATTTTCTCCACAATGTAGAAATGTTTAGAAAGGTTGATGTTGTCATGCAATCAGACATTGATTTACAAGTAGTTGAATATCCATAAGTTATGTTTTGTTCAAGGTAATATTATAATTCTTTCCCCCAAAATGTCATCTTAATCATGAATTTAGCCAAGTGATGTTTCTTTACCTTTAATAGGATATGCATGTCTCCTGTCTCAATGGGCTCATATTCACTTGATTTGAAATAGAGAGTCTGCTTTCCAGGAAGCACTGATAATCATCCAGCTAATATTTCTGCCTTACCCTCTCCACTGACATTTGGTTCCCAGAGTCAGATATGTGCAAAGCTCATCTGAATTGCAGAAGCTTCACTTGCCATAAAAGCATATAAAATGTGAATGTGCAAACTTGTGGGGTGAACCGTTGTTTTGGGATAATAGGATATATAGAATCATAGAGTTTTACAACATGGAAAAGGACCATCAGTGCATCATGTCTGCATTGGTTATCAAGCACCTCTCCACCCTCGCTCTATTTTTCAGCATTTGGCCAGTGGCCTTGTATGCTGGTGTGTTTCAAGTGACCGTCTAAGCACTGCTTAAATATTGTGACAGTTCTCACCTCTCACACACTTTCAGGCAGTGAGTTCCAGAAAAAAAACTTCCTAAATCCTCTATAAGCCTCCTGTTCCTGACTTTAAATCTGTGGCATTTGGTTATTGATCCCTTGATTAAGGGTAATGTTTCTCCCTATCTACCTTACTCCCCATCCCTATCATAATTTTGTACACCTCAGCCAGATCCCCCTCAGCCTTTCTGCTCTAAGGAAAACAATCTCAGCCTATCTCATCTAACTTCATAACTGATACATTCCAGCCCAGGCAACATCCTGATGAAATCTCCCTTGCATCATCTCTGATTGCAGTCGCGTCATTCCTATAGTGTGGTGACCCAAACAACACACAGTACTCCAACTACGACCAAAATAACATCATATGTAATTTCATCGTAACCTCCCGCTTATGTATTCAATGCACCAATGTCACTTTTGTTAGTCCTTTTGAATTCTAATAAGGATCATGTTGAGGTCTAACTGTTGCTCCACCTAAGCTTGATCTGGGTCTCACCCTCACAAACTTTTGCGTGGGCCAATTTCTTTTGTGCGGGAAACCTCATTCCAAATCATTATAGGAGCAAATTATTGCAGATGTTGGAATCTGAATTGAAAACAAAAATGCTGGAGATCACAACCGGTTAAGCACCATTCATGGACAGTTGTTTTGCCTCCATTAATTATGGTTGGATTTTTCAGTAGGAGCATTGATTCATATAAAAGACATGAACATTTACAAGTAAAGTTATGTAATATAATTATTCATCATATATCAACGATGCACTTGTAATACCATCATAGATTCTTCCCAATCCTTGAACTTAACTGTAATAAGAAGGCATTCCTTAAACCAGTCAATGTGACAATTGTTGCTTTCTAGACAAATGAAGATTGAAGCTCAAATAATTTCCTGGGATAGTATCACAGTGATTACACCAGGAATGTGCTTACAAGTGTTATGTGGTGCCCTTGCCTCTGCAGGTATGGCTTCTAGTGCCCCCCCCCCCACCAATGCTTTACAATGACATACATTGCAATGATATGGTGTTTTGCAAAGTTATTTTTTCAATATTCAGCTGAATCAGAAAATAATCTAATTAGAGATTGAGTTGATCAAAACATCAATTCTCCGCCCTCCAGTCATGGTAAGATATTTGTTTCACTTTTCTACATTTAACTTTTTGAATGGTTTTGCATGTTAATCTGCTTCTCTAAATTGAATGAGATCCCAGGCACAAAACTACTTGAAGCTTTAATGTTGTAAGAAAAGGAAATCTGATACTCTAAACCTTACTTTTATGTGGGTTAGAACCTTTCTCAGGATTCTCAGAAAATCATTGCCACGTAGCACCTGTATTAGCTAGCTGAGGATACAAGCTGCTTGCATTTGCAATTCAATGTAATTGGCAGCTGATTTTAAAATTACAGCGAGATGAACCAACTCTGGTTATAAGTGCACGAGCTGTTGTGAGAATGACAATGTGAGGATAATTTCCTTTCAAATTTGCAATGGATGTGAAAACAGTACCTTTGTCTCCATGTGGACAAGGGTTTTTTTGAATTAGGGTACACCCTTGTGTTCATTTCCATTGTGCTGCCTTTGGGTGAGTTTTTTTCTTTGGAAAGAGAAAAACCCATATTGTGGTAGATAGTTCTCCTTTATAACTACATATGTTCCATTATCATCCAAAGTTAGCCCCTTTATATTAATTGTTCTTTTGAATTAGCAGAATATAATGTAACAGGCAATGGCCATCATCATCAAGCTGGCACTGTGTTTTGAATATTTATCCTTTATACAGAGTTTTCTTGACACACAGATGCCAAGAGAGGTGAATGATAGATGAAAGAGATCAATGTGCAATTGCTATTTTCTGTGCAAATGAAGGTTGAAACTCAAATAACCCCTGAGCTAGTATCACCAGGAATGTGCTCATTTGTGTCATGCAATGCCTTTTCCTTCTGCAGGTATGGTTTCGAATGACCCCCTGTGCTTTGCAATGATATACATTGCAATGATATGGTATTTTGCAAATTTACTTTTTGCAATATTCAGCTGAATCAGAAAATGATCTAATTAAAAATAGAGTTGATCGAAACATCAATATAACACAAATTATATGAATAGTAGAGTATGTGGTTTGGCAAGAGTATTTTTTTTCTAAACTAAACTCAATGACACCATGTAAGGTCATAGAACCTGTACTTGAATTGCTGAAAATGTTTGGATAAGTAAGATGTAACCAGTTTCAGCGCTACAATCCTTCCGCTAATTTGTCATCAGGATTAGAACTAATCCCAAAATACAAGTTAGCGACAAATGATAGGGAATACAAATTTCAATTTTCTGGTTTCTCTGACTGGCTGATTTTTTTTATTGCTTGCCTTATTAAATTTCTGTTTGTTTTTTTGCTACATTCGTAGTTTTATATATTTTAAGTCTTGAAACAATAAACTGAAATGCTCATCTCTGTATGTTGTTGAGTCTAATAATAATTGCACTGATTGTGAAAAAATTCTGAGAAGTATTATATTCATACAAACTAAGATTAGAGGCCATATTTCAGAATTTTGATTACAATAAATTTTCAAACTGTAGACACTATACCAGATATGGGTGGACTGATTAATCATTAGGGCATAATGTTTTTTTCAAAAAAATCAATAAATGAAATTTTGAAACACTATTAATTGGGTAATAAAATCACAGTTTCACTCATGACTAATCTTCAACTATTATGTCTTTCAATGAAGAAGTGCTAAGACATTAAAAGGCATTTTTGAAATAAACAATAAAAGCTTTCTGAGATTCATTCAGATGCAAAAATAGTTGAAGGAATTGCCATGTGTGATTAATACTACTTCCAATGCAGATAGCATACAAACGACATGCTGCATTCCCATTTAAATGGTTGTGGCATATAGCCAGTGGTAAGTTAATGTTATATGCCACAGCTGAACATTGGGTACAAAATCATGCACCTAGCACAACTTCAAGATGATCTGAAAAAGTTAAAGCTACCCTGTTCCACTTTAAAGGGGTGTTCAAATTGGATGAAAACAGATGCTGGAAGTCATTAAGAATGTGATATTGACCTGGGAGTGACACAAGATTTGCATAGTGTAACAGAGAGCTGTCTCTTTAAGATTTTTCTTTGCTTCTATGGAGGCCTTGGGGTAAGAGATGGAGATAAAAGTCAATGCCAGCAATTCAAATCAAGTGAATCAGGTGCAGTGATGCGAGAATTTCAGTAACCTCACAAGAGTTCAAAGTCAACAGATGTATTTTCAAATGCATCAACCCAACAACTGCATTAAATAGCCTCACACATTCCCTAATCTTTGATGCCACTCACTCAGCTTCCAACAAAGTTTATCTACGATGATGCATACTGCACGTTCATAAGTTTTCTTTCACCTTCAAAGACTTACAACTGCAACTGCAGCAAGACTTGCAAGCATATCTTACACCTTACAATTTTTTGTCATGTTTTCAGCCATCAGTTAAACATATTGCACCATGTTCACTGACAAAATATTCTCTAATATCCCCTACTGCAGCAATATTCAATACTGTTTGTGACTCCGCATGCAGCAAGACAGTTACAACATTCAGGCTTTGCTGTTTAAATAACAAATAGGTTTAGTCCCACATAAGCGTCCAGGCAATGATCATCTCCAACAAGGCAGAATCTAACTGCCTCCTTTCCATGTTTAACAGCACTCACACAAGTGAATTCCTCACCACGCCAAGGGGTTCCCATACATCAGAAACATAACTGAATAGCCATAGGAATATTATAGCTTCTACAGAAGTCAGAGGCTGAGAATTCTGTTGCAAACAACTTATTTCTTGACTCCTCAAAGCCTGACAGCCATTTGTAAGACACAAGTTGGGAGTGTGATCCAATATGTTCTCTTTACCTGGAATTGTACAGCTCTAGCAGCACTCAAAAAGCTATAAACTATCTAAAGCTAAGCAGCTTGCTTGACTGGCAAACATCTTAAACATTCACACCCTTCATAACCAACATGAAGTGGCAGCAGTGTCTATCATCTGCAAGGTGTACTGCAGCAACTCAACAAGGCTTCTTCAACAGCACCTTCTGTACTCAAAACTTCTCTAACATGGTAGGACAAGGAGAGCAAATGTATGGAAGCACTACCATCTGCAAATTCCCAAGTCGCATAATATCCTGCTTTGGAAATATAATGCAGTCCTTTCACTGACACAGACAAAAATGACCTCCCGACCAATATTGTTGATGAATGTGTACCAATTCAACCACAGCACTTCAAGAAGGCAGCTTACTATTCCCTTCTCAAAGGTAATTAGGAATGGGCAGCAAATACTGGCCTAGCCAGTGATGTCCACATTGTAGCAATAAAGTAAAGAAATGGTTTCAAGAGAGCCAGCACCAGTTTGGTAAGCATACCCCTTGAAACTATCAGAGTTAAACTTCACTTTCTCTTCAAGCTGCTGTTCTTTTTGTTGATCCTCTGCTGATCTTAGGTGCTTTTCACCAGTACCTTGAGGCATCTTTGTCCAGTTGGGCAAAGTTATATAGCAGTGAAATCCAGTAGGCTATTGTGCAAAACTCCACAAGTACATTTCAAGCATTCAAAGCCTGTGCTGTAGGATATATTCCCGTGAAAATACAAAGCATTAATTACATTTACCTAATGTGCTGAGAAAGGACATATTGACATCAGCTGAGGTTTCATAGGTTACCCTTGGTCTATCAGGATCTATCCAGCAATTTGCATTTCTGGCTGAAGAAACACAGAGATTTTGCTTGGCTTTAAAATGGAAAATTCTGGGAACCCGCTGGCTATGAACAAACTGGAAATAGAAAGAATAGAGTACATTCCTCTCTCTTAAATGACAGGATTGATCACAGATGCATCTGTGGCTTCGTGGCTGCAATTTCTAACTGTTTGCACTGAGAAATCCAGCATTGTAAAATGGCAGTGCCTTCTCATGCTGTCAGCATTAGTCCTTGGGTTAAGTGGATAAGCTGACCCAATCTAGAAAACAATGCACCTTCATATGGCTTAATGCATCATCAGTGCACAGTTAAAAGCAAATTACTGCGGATGCTGGAAAAGAGAAAATGCTGGAAAATCTCAGCAGGTCTGGCAGCATCTGTAAGGAGAGAAAAGAGCTGAGCTTTGACAAAGGGTCAGTTAGACTTGTAACGTCAGCTCTTTTCTCTCCTTACAGATGCTGCCAGACCTGCTGAGATTTTCCAGCATTTTCTCTTTTGGTATCAGTGCACAGTTACTTGACTGTGACATAATATCACTGCCAATGGCTGTCTAGAATGGCCGTACAGAATAAAAATCTGTTTGTGAACTTCTCAGCCATTAACAAATTAAATGGCATGGAAGTTGAGAGTGAAATTATATTCAAGAGGAAACAGAATAAGAAATAAAAATCATTTCAACTGATTGACAAGTAATTATTCAATGTACTGTTTAGGCCATTTCGGCCTTTAAATGTTTTGTATTCTTTCTTCCACAGTTAGTAAGCTTAAATACCTGTTTTAAGTGGGTGTCTTGCATATTCACTATTAATGAGGTAGTGACAGGAAATGGGACATATGAATGAAACATGTTTATGTACATCCATCTAACTAGGAACTGGAGTTAATGGTGAAAACTTGTTGAAAGATCAGCTGTTGTTCCTTCCCTCATTGCCACTCAAATATTTCATGGTATGAAAAGAAGAATTGAAGGTTAGATTTCTATATCTTATTCAGACAGGCCCCTTAGCTGATTGCTTTTTGTTCAAATATTCATTTGGATTCAGCTTGACTCGTGCTCAGACTGATTTCTAAGTTGCTAAAATATGACGCATCATCTTGACACATGCTATGCTTTGATTGGTGGATAATTTTTCACCATTGGATTATTGCTAGTAAAATTGCCATTGTTTTCCTCATTGTCAGGGTGTTATTATTGCAATCTTTATGTTTAATATTTGCTCTGTCACTTCAAATCGAGTGTTATAATGGCTCAATGAGAAAATTCTAAGCAGAGTGGAACTTTTGAAAAACAGAATCAGCAACTGAACTGAAACTTCAAAACTACACCATATGCAGGTTGAAAATAAATCTCTTTTACAAAACTGAGTAATTCAATCTGTATTCAACATTTTATCCTGCATCTGGAAAAAAAAGCCTTGGAAATAATAGTGGCTGAAAATTGAAATCTATTACAATAAATCAGGAAATAAAAGATGTATAGGCTTTATGTGTTTTGTTTTATGCATTGGTCAATATTTAATTACTGTGGTAGGAAAGGGTCGATGCACTGTTGGATAGCTAATGAGTATTAGATTATCCCGTAATGATAATGGAATATTTTTCTCAGAGATATTGAATGGAATCATTGCAGTCAAATATAATAACAGCCTATGGCTACCCATGCCAATGTTGCATTGTGTTGTAAATATGCCTTACAATGCAATAAGACAAAGATTAACATGATAGATTAAAATCTGAGTGTTCATGTTTGTTTGTTGGTCAGCTCCACATTAGACAATCTCAGTTGGAGTGATAACAAGTCTTCTAGAAGATCTCAATGTTCCTAACTCAATGAGGGATAAAAATGATGTCTAAAATAAGTAGCGACATTACAACAGTTAATAATTCCATCAAAAAAGCAACTAATGCCCTGATTTTTTTTTAAGGACAGGCCAGCAAAATAGAAAAGTTATACCAGTATTAAACATATTAGAACTTGATTAGACCCCCTAAAAAGGAACTGTGTGTAGTCCTTGTCTTGATAATATGAACTATGTATAGAGGAACTGGAAAAGGTGTCTAAAGGATTTGCAAGCATGATATCAGAATTAAGAGGTAATATTCATCAGGGAATACTGAAGTTTACAGCTCCCTTTTCTCAAAGGAAAAGCTGAGACTTAATGCATGTCTTTAGTGGTTTGATACGGATGATATGGAAAAGGTGTGCAATATGGTAGAGAAAGCAAAAAGTGCAATAAATATGCAATCAGGAATTCAGGAAATATTTCTTTGTTAAATAGAAGTGTTTAAATATCTGGAACATTTTGCTTTGAAAGGATAGCTGAAGTGGATTACATAGGCACACTTTAGAGTAAGCTGGATAAATATGAGGGAGAAAGGAATAGCAAGATACACTGATCAAATCAAACAGTGGGAGGGGGCTTCTATGGAGCAGAAATGTGACAGTTGGCCATAGAGGCATAGAGATTTCAGCACAGAAGCAGACTCTTTGGTCCAACTCATCCATGACAACCAAATATCAGAAATTAATCTAGTCTTATTTGAAGGCATTTGGCTCATATCCCTCTAAACCCTTCCTATTCATATTCCCATCCAGGTGTCATTTCAATGTAATACATGGCAGCTTATTCCATACATGCACCGCTCTCTGTGTGAAACAAGTTGTCCCTTAGATACTTTTAAGTCTTCCCTTCTCATCTTAAAGCTCTGCCCTCGAGTTTGCGACTCTGCTACCCTGGGGAAAAGACCTTGACTATTCACCGTCTCTCGCTCCTCATGACTAGTTCGGTTACATAGCCTGTTTCAGTGCAGTAAATTCTATATGATTCTGTAATTGTTGTAATATCAAATAGCACATTTATTATCTAGAGTTATGTTGGAATATGACTATTTAGATGAGGTATCAGAGGAGTCATTATTTGTATTGAATTGTCATATCACATATCAAATATCATAGCTTTAAGTAAGATTGAGATGAGAAGGTTTGGACAGACAGAAATGAAAGTCTCAATAATGTTCATTACTTTTCAATAAATCCAGTTGGAATGAGAAAAAAAAAATAGCCCCTTTCTCTACAAGATGTACATTGTTTAACTTTTTAATAACACAGAAGAAAATTGCTCAAAGAAAATATTGCATTTATGTAATAATTTCATCATGTCCCAAATCTTTAACAGCCTCTGCGGTACTTTCACATTTAATTTATCCATTGCTATATAGGAAATACAGCATCCAGTTTGCATACACACCCACATTCCCACAAAACAATGTAATATTGACAAGATGTTCATGGCATCAGACTGTTCAATAATGATGTTAGTTGAGGGATATATATTGGCCAACACACTTGAAACAGCATCCTTGCTTTACTTTGAATATATTGAGTAATGGAATCATTTACATCCTCCCGAGAGGGCAGAGTGGATCATGGCTTAATGTCTCATTCTTAAGAAAGCACCTTTGACAATGCAGCATTCCCTCTGCCCTACATTGAAGGGTCAATCCTTATTCAATCTTCAAGTTCTGTACTGAAATTTGAGCTCATAACTATTTCTAATTGTGAGATGATAGTGTTACTGCTGAACTGGCAGCAAGGTAAGAAAGAAAATAATGACCTATGTGAATTGTATTCCCTTTTGATGCTCCCAAACCTGTTTTTAATCCTTAAAGATGCTTTTGGATTGCCCCTCGATTTGACACACTTCCTGCCATCAGCGCAATTTCTTTGAAGCTATTAATCTTTTGATAACCTATAAACCCATCATGTATGTCATATTTTGCTCTGCCATTTGCTACACATTGAAATTCTAACTACTCAACAGTACATGAATCCAAAGACAGAACTACTTATTTTTCTCACCCAGATTTCTGACACATCATTACAGCCAGAATATAACAATATACCAGAAAAAGAACCACACTCAGTATCTGTTTTGATAAACATTTCTTGCTGAACTGTAAAGCAGCTTGGCTGAAACCAAACAGGGGATGAAGCACTGTGAGATATGTTCCAATCAGAAAAAGGGATGATTGCTCCTCTACCTGGAAATATATCAGTCTGTAACATATTCCAGGAGGCTGCTTGTCACACATGATTGAAATCGTCTTGCAGGTAGGTCCAGTAAACCAAAAAAAGAGGGAATAAGATAACAGAAATACCTATCAATGCCAGGCCAGGGCAGCCATCACAACAGACAGTACCGTTAGACAACATAGCTAGGATGTTTGCTTCCATCAGTGCGATCAAACCCTTAGGCACAGGCTGTTAAATAGATGCTGGCCTCTACAATCATAGAAAAACATGTAATAAACCACATACAACTATCAGTGTTACGTGATGAAAGTGTATTATGACTCCAGGAAAAGAAAAGACAATCCGTCCTCAGCACTGCCCTCATGATCTGTCCTACCTGCCTATCTTCTTTTCAACCTATCCACTCCACCCTCCTCTCTGACCTATCACCTTATCCTCACCCCCATTCGCCCATTGTTCTCTTTGCTACCTTCCGCCACCCTCCTCTCTGACCTATCACCTCCATCCCCACCCCCATTCACCTATTGTACTCTATGCTGCTTTCTCCCCCCCCCC
>NC_057721.1:35520033-35571944 GCF_004010195.1 Chiloscyllium plagiosum
CCAGCACCACTCTAATCTAGATTCTGGTTTCCAGCATCTGCAGTCCTTGTTTTTACCTAACTTATTCTCAAGATAGAGGGAGGTGAGGAAATGTTCCTCCTCAGGTTGTGATTGTGAAGTGAAGTGAATGTCCATATGATTTGCAGAAGCAAAACGTTCTGACTGATAAATGCTGGACTGTGATTACAGATAAATTGGTAAAAGGATAGATGCTGTAGAAGCTATAACGAGAAGTAAAGCAGGAGTAACACAAGAACCTATTCTAGATACTATATAATTACACATTAGGCTCATTTTGACAATATGGGGTTATTTTCAGGGGGGCCTTGGCCATTACCTAAAACATTAATCCTCTTGTAAATTAACTAACCAATGACAGTGGTAATCCCCTTTACTTGTGATGATGCTACTCCTTTACCAAGGTTATGTCATCTTTGGTTTATTTACAGAGGGGTTGTAAAGGCAGAGGTTCTGATATGTCTGGAAATACCTACTTGAAATATCTTTTAAGTGTACGAAAGGAGAGCGGCCAGTTCTCCCAGTTCAGGGTTTGGTTTAGTTTGGTTTGAGCAAGCTGTTTTGCTTGCAGCTGTTGGTCAAGTTTTAGTTGGGATCCCAGCGAAGCTGCTGGGGACCCAAAGAAGCAGTTCCATGCTGATCCTCCCTCTGACATCTCTCTCCTATAAGAACCTGTGTTTGATTTTATGCTTTCTTGTCAAAGGGATGTTTATGGAGATGTTACAAGTATTTGGAACAACATAATTAAGTTGTGATAGAGTCAACTGAATTTTCAGATAGGTTAGGTTATTCCAAGTTTGGTTCTCTTTTGTTCATGTTTCATTCAGTAGTCTGTAAATAAATTCTGTTTTGTTTAATACTGAGTGGTTGGACCAGCTGCATCACTCCTGGAATAACCACTGTATACCTGCTTAATACAAGTAGAAACGCTACGGTCTGGGCTACCGTTTTGAAATGGTTTGAGGGGAGTCTGGCCTGGTCCATAACATACTGAATGGGATTTTAATTAGCATATAGAATCCCAGTGAATCCAACCAAGTATAAAGCTATTTTTAAAAAGGAGGGCTCTCATGGTGCAGTAATAGTGTCCCTACCTGCAAGCAAAATGACCTAGTTCAACTCCCATGTGCTCCAGAGGTGTGTAATAACATCTCTAAATAGATTTATTAGAAATTATTGTTTTTATTTAGAAATAAAAGGGTTCTTGTGATGTTGTCTTAATTTTCCTACCTTAGGACCAGGAGACCTGGATTCAAGTCCCACCTCATCCAGAGATGTATCATAGCCTCCCTGAATGGTTGATTTTTTCCCCTAAAAATTGGTTTCTGTGGAAGTAAGGGGGGACTGTTCATCCTGGTTCAACATAACTTTCTGGAGGGCAAAAACCATCCAAAAAATAATTACCATTTGGAAATATGTCATATTGGCTCTCCATTTTGAAGCATCCAAAATGGGGTGGAGTAGAATGTACCATTCACAGGTTTTACTGTTTTGTTTCCTTCTGGGTTGTGATTTTCTCACATCCTTCTACCAGGATTAGTAGATCATTGACTGTGAGGGAAAGACCTGAAATTTACTGACTAAAATGAATGCTCACTGCTCCCCTAAATGATTTAAATTAAGCTTGAATCCCAGTTTCAGATCAGGTCTCGGCCTACTTATTTCAGGCGTTCACTCAATAATGCACCAAGACTCTGAACCTGAAAACAGACCATAGATCAATTTTACTTCTCCATCCATTAATTAAACTGTTGCAATTTAAATTACTGGAAAATTGAGGACATCACAAATTGACATTCAGTGTTCTGCTCTCAAGTTCCCCAATGGAGGCAAGCATAGCAAAATTTAAATCAAAAATTTGGATTAAGATATTTCACAAAGCAAACCCACTAAACTGAAGTGAAGCATATAGGCACTTTGACAAAAAATAAAATTAATTTCTGTTTCTGAAAATATTTTTGTGGATCATACAATCTCATCAGTTTATCACCTTTCATTTTCACAGTGATGAATATTGAAAGAGCGAAAGATTGTTTCCTCTAGTTGGAAGTGTGATCAGATGCTGTTAATTTAAAAATGTTGTTGAAAGACTGATTAGCAGAAATATTCTGACAGTGAGGGTGACTGCAACTTGGGACGCTTTGTCACAGGGACTTGTTCAGGCAGAGAACATTGCATCACTTCTGAGGAAATCGGATACATTTCTGAAGCTGAGTAAGTTTCAAGGCCGAGGGGAGATGGTGTGGCGGTAAAATTAATTTTGGTAAAAGCAAAAAGCTGTGAATGCTAGAAACCTTATATTAAAGACAGAATGTACTGGGAAAACAGAACAAACAGGGCTAGAAGCATTAGTGAAGAAACAGATATGCGCAACCAAATATGTTTCTTACTCCAAGCGTTTTCTAAATTTATCTAATTAAGAGTGAACACAGATATGAGCAGCTCAATTGTGTCCTGCAGTACTGTAAAACTCATTGGTTAAAAGGAAAAATGATTTAAACCTCAAAATTTGTACACGTTTTTTGAGAGGTGTGTTTCAGTGAGTGATTGCTCACACTTTGATATTTTTAGTGGAAAGCAATTTTTCTCCATACTCCTGACCTCAAGCTAATTTCTTTTGATCTTATTGCAGATCAATGTGTGCATGCCTGGCCATCTTGAGATTGTGTTAATTATTTTCCCTGGAAGTGAAAATCTGATATCCTCACAGAATAACATGGTGTGGAGTATAGTGGGAAATATCAGATCGGAGGGGGATGGCATTGGTGATTGAACAGTGACATGAGGAGGTGTGAGAGAATGTGGAATCATTTGAAGGAGTGAGAGCTGGTATGGTGGTGGGTGAGGGCCAATGAGGAGGTTTAGGAGATTTTTAAACAATGTTATGAGCTAAATTGTTCTGAAGAAATGACATGGGCCTAAACTGGATTATCCACATGACACACTGATTAGGCACTCCCACATCAGCTCACAAAATACACAATGAGCGGACAAATTCCCTCATAAAGTCACATAGGGGTAGGTGTGCATTTTGTGGCTGCAAGAGTGTGCAGAATACATTTTCCCAAGCCTAAGTGAAAATTTGGTCCAAAGTATTTTGAAATATACGATAAATGAAACTTTATGTGAAATAATTAAATAGATAATTTCGTCTTAATCAATTAAAGAAAAACAATGAATACAGACAAGGTTAAAAAATACATTTGACGTAAAGGACTCCTACTAACCCAAATGTTTTGAATGAATTCTTCATATCATTTTACCAATTAATAAAATCAATATTTGTGGGTATAAATCAAATGATCACCAATGTGTGAACATTATTTCTTCACAGCACATGAATAGAAAGTAAACGTCAAACAATGAAAAATAAGCTTTCCCTCGTATTATTGCATTGAAATTTTATCTGTATATATATTTATATATGTCTGAATTTGTAACAAGTGAAGGAAGGCTGAATGTGGTATTGATAAATACTTATGCATGACAACCTAATTGCAATGGAAGTTTTGAAATGTGAGGTCAACAATTGCAGTTCATTGCAGGAAAACAATGCTGAACAGTTATCATCTCTAATGGTTTATTTGATTGATTTGAAAATGAGTATGTATAATGTTCAGATCATTTCATGTGCAACTATTCTGAGGAGAATTCTCTAGTTGTGTTCTAAATACATTTTTTTTGCATTTATTGAGTAAAATTATTGTTTATATAAATATAAGATATAATTGGAAATGTATGCATACTTAAATGGATTAGAGTCATAGAGATGTACAGTATGGAAACAGACCCTTTGGTCCAACCCGTCCATGCCGACCAGATATCCCAACCCAGGGGATTAAAAAAATCATCTTAAATTAATAAAGTATACTTTGAGCTTGTTTCAGAGATGGTTAAGTTTTGGACAGATATTTGTTAGTTGACATGATGATAAACAGCCAACTCAAACTGGAACATTGGAAAGATAAGGTAAGACATAGCCCCAATTTTGTTGTGGGTTTCTACGAGATGAACAAAATCCATAGCAATTTGAAAGCCTGAAAGATAATGTCATTATGAAGTCAAAACCATATTTGTAGTCATAGTTATATGAAGACAGGCTGCCTGTCCAAATTAACTTGTCACACTCTACTGTTTACATGGGTGGGAAATCTTATAGCCAGACACTGATTAAAGATGTGCAGCAGTAGCTCAAAGGGGATGCTGGAGTGATTAGAAAGGTGTTAATAGAGGAGCTTATTCAGCAGAGAACTTTTCAAAGCACAATCAAGGGCAAGGATTTCAATTAAAGATGCCTTAAAGCTCAAAGCTCCTGACAAAATCAAAGAAAAATGACTGCTACAGTTGCTTCATCATTTTTGCAATAACCCCTCAAATTGTACTTGAATTGAGTATTTCTTGTCTTCTGCTACCCATAAATAGTGGGTGTGCCTATTCACTGACAGTGACAGTACTGTGTCGCTCTAAAATTGTATTAGAGTTGTAAATGTGCTAGCAGACCTTAATTTAAATATATGTATTATATCCTGCCTGTTTCCATTAGAACTCTGGGTGCCAAAATTGCGACTGACTCAACTGATATGGGTGCTAAGATGAGATTTTTAAAAAACACATTTTATGTCACTAACACGCCAGTCTGACTGAAAATTGGACAGAAGGGAAATGAAAATTTCTCTCAGTTAATTCCGAATCATTGAGAAAAATTGGGCCACTTAAGACCATTTTACCAGTTGCCATTCAGATAACCATAAAATAGAAATTAATCTATAATAGAAGAAGAACTATTAATAAGTCTGCATGCCACGGTTCAGTGAATGCAGTATTATTTCAGTCTCAGAATGTTGTGGAGTGCAATACTGAAGGAATGCCGCACTCTCAGAAGGCTCTTTACAATCTGAATGATCATTTGTTTAAGTATGTTTTTTAATCAACATGTTCAGAGATATTATTACTTACCTTTGGAGTAGGTGGGACTTGAACCTAGGCTTTCTGGTTCAGAGGTGGGAATCACTATAACTGCACCATGAGAGCCCTGATAATTTATTTTAGCCTTTAAGGCAATTACAGGCAACAACTGAATGTAATTGGTCACCACATGGATTGACTATCTCAATTTACAACACTATTGCAGGGCTTTGAAAAATGCAGTAAAAACCCAAATCTGCCTTTACGCAGTTTGTGATCCATTCATGCACATACCAGTATTAACATACTAGATGGGATTTAAATATAATATAATTACAAATGCTGAGACCTATATTATTCATCCTTCCCAAAGCACACTACAATTCCCCCATTTCATAATCTAGTAGGTTCTTAAACAATTAGCAAGGGATCCATTTAAAATTTTGATAATTCCCGACAGGAAACAAATCTGATTCCAATCAAAGAATTATCATTTACTACATTAAACTTGTGTCCCTTTGCCTTATGGCTATAAATTAATATAAAATAGTATTCCAAGCTTACTTGCTCCATGCCGTTTGTCCTTGGGGTCCTCTTTTCATTTGAAAAACTTAATCCGTTTAACTTAGAATGCTAGCATGATGGATGAGTGACATAACTTTTATAGATCTTCATGGAGATCTATGGGTAAACCTTTAGGAATATTCCAAACTACAGCCAGGATGTAAAGATCCAATGGAGATGGGCATGTGATTGTTAGCCCCTCTCCAGCATGACTTCAGATGCAGCCTGAGGTGCAAACCTGGGAAATCTATTCAACCGCAAATCCCTGTTTCTTTGCTCAAGATGCACCCTCTTCCCACCATGGGAATTTCAAGCCCTCCATATATTGAAAAATTGCTTAGAGTCATGAATGCAGTCCAGTGCAATGATCCTTCTAGTGAGACTTAAAGATAACTTCAAGTAATTTTTATTTAATAAGCTGAACACTCATTCAATATCTAATTCCCAGCACTAATTTATTTGTCTCATTTCATCTGTGCAACAAAAACATGTTTCAAAATGGATTTTATTCTGCTTACCAGGAGCATTTGTTGATTACTTTGGAGAGATCATTAAAACCCTATCTCAAGCTGTAATGATGCTGGAAGGCTGCTTTCTGCCAACTTCAGCAATTGGAACACAAAGATTTTTCTCTTCGTTTTGTTTTCTTTGTTGCGCTCAAAAATGCATAAGAACTATTCACATTCTTCAACCAATAACCTTTACAAAAGAAAAACTGTTTTTAATGAAATCTGACAAATTTAATTGATACAGTCTTCTACGTTGCAAAACCAGATCAAGCATGACTGTATTTATCATTGCAAGCCCTGTTCTTGAGTTACCTGTATACCATCACAATTTTAAGATAGAATAAACCAGAAATTGTCTTTCCAAAATAAAAGAAACCTTTCTGATACCTGTCTGCTGTTAATCAACAGACTTTGTTACACAGAAACTGATTGGGAATAAAGTAAGGCATCTTTAGGTTGGTAGACTGCAACTACCAGCTTCTGCTATTTACTGTTGATGTTAATGATTTAGATGAGGGTACTAAGGTTAACATATTCAGTTTTGTTGTTGATATAAACTTAGGTGAGATAGCACATGGTGATGATGTAAAAGCCTATATGGAGATATAGACGGGCTCTGTGCCCCATACCTGATGGAATATAATGTGGCAAAGTGTGAAATTATCCACTTTGGCAGAGAAAAAATTAAAAAAACAGAATATTTTTGAATAATGAGAATCTGGGACATGCTTGCATTCAGTGAAACATAACTGAATTTGTGGAGGAATTACAGAAAGTTAGCATGCAATGTACAGTGATGATGACATCTATTCACAGTCATGAGTTCCTGCTGTGGGTCTTCATGTGACTGAACAGATTGATATTTGTCCCACAAATCTTTATGCATATGCCACAAGCGTTAGTGGGATCTGGAGTATAGGATTTCTTAACTTTCTTTTCTTCCCTGCTGCCACTCTGCTTTATCATTATGGTGTTTGGATTCAAAACAAGCTGCAGTTTGATGAACAAGTTATCATTATTTTGAACGATTGTTAAAAGGCTTTTCCTCGTCGTTAATGTCACTGCTGCAATTATTCAAGGAAAGACTTATGGTGTCTTTGTAGCAGTTTTGCCTGCCCCGGAAGGTTGGCCATTTGAAAGCTTAGCAAAAAAATGGACCTGGTAGGTGATATATTTTTTGGATATCCAGACATTGTGTCCTGTCCATCATAGCTGAGCTGAAAGTTCTTGCAGAAGTGGCTTCAAGAAATACACTAGTGTTTGTTTGACAGCCATCTGATTAAATAATGAGAATGGGGCAGAGGAATTGCTGGTGGTTTTTGTCTAGCACTCCTGTAAGTTGTTGATACACAATCCAGGTGTCACTGCAGTACAGGAGTATGGTGATGACATCTACTCTGAACACTACATTTGTCGAACCTTTGAAGTCTTTGTTGATAACCTCGCACTGATATAATTTGGATAAGGCTGCATTGGCACAGCTGACCCAATGTTGGATCACGTCATCAATGATGACCTTTTGCGAAAGTTGGCAGACAGTTTATAGAAAATGCTCAACATATTGCAGCGTCTCTCCTTCAACACATACGGAGAATCGAATCTTTGACTAATTAGATCTGGATTGATAAGTATGGTTTACTTTTGCAACTTTCAACCATAGGAAGAGTCTCTTGTATACAGAATAAAGAGGTTGAGAGTGGTGTGTAAATCTGGCATAGAGCAGGCAATGATACTGTAGTCATCTGCATACTGTAGAACATGTATGTTTATAATGGTCAGAGGCAACTGAGTTGAAAGAAGTTCACCAACTGGATAGTGGTTAATATTCACATCAGTGGGCAATTGATCTTTGAGGTGATTAGCCATTATTAGGTAGATTGTAAATTGTACGGGTTTGTCACGCAACCTTGTTTCATATCAATATGGATTTTGAAAGCACCTGCTTCAGATCTCCCTCTCAAGATGTTTGCAGTCATATCAACATGAAGCAGTTGCAGCATTATGATGAGGGGTTTTGAGCAATTAAACATCTGGAGAACAGTGCATTACAATGTCCTGAATAGCAAATGTTCCAGTCAATTAATGTAATGCAGAGTTCTGGTGCTGTTTTTGATATTTTTTATCGATTTGTCTGACCACAAAGACCATGACAGAGATTTCTGTGGATGATCTAAAGCCACACATTGTCTCTGCCAGCATTTCCTCAGCCACAGGATGTAATCAATTTAGAAAGATTTGTGTCAGGATTTTCCCTACTCTGGCAGCAGGGAAATACCTCTATAGCTTCCACAGCATTATTTATTTATTTTCTTGACAATAGCTGTGAAAGTCAGATTCTTGAAGTCAGGGGTGGGGAGAGTTGTGTATCCTTTTGAATCCAATGGATGACTGCATGGTGTCTTGATATGAGGAAAAGATCCATCTGCTTTGAATGCCTTAGCTGGAATACTATTAGGGCTACAGTCTTTGCTATTTTTCATTTGTTTCATTGCTTGCTGCAGCTCCCCCAACACTAATAGTGCAGATATAGATTCCATTACAAAGTACTGGGGGATATCCTGGTGAGTGTTTAACTGCCACTGTGGATTCATGGTTGAGGAGGTGTTGGAAATGTTCTATCCAGCATTGATGGCGGGTATTGTCATCCTCGAGAAGGAAGAGACCATGTCATGAATAAAGGGGATTTTATCCATTTGATCCTTGTCTATTGATGGCCCTGGTGGCTTCAAAAAAGCTTCACATGTTAGGTCAGTCAGCAGTTTGTTGAATCTCTCGAGCTTTCTCTTCCCAGTTGTGTCTTTTGGCATCAGCTGTGAGCTGTTAGAATATTGCCTTCTTGATTTGAGCCCTCTGCTTATTCCTTCAGGCAGTGAAAGTTGCTTGTTTGTGTTCCAGTACATCTTCTACTTTTAGATCATTTTCACCAAGCCAGTCCTGTTGATTAGGTGGTCTGGATATAGGTGTCTGGTATGTTTGACTTTATTTGTTCCTATTATTCAGAAATTGAGTTGGGTATGTGAAGATTTACCAGATTGTTTTTGAACTTCCTTTCTTCAAAAAAGACAGTTTTAGGGCAGGGATATTGATAGTCTTCCTCTTGAACGTTAGTTCTTCCATTGTCTTTGTGCTGGATGGATATTTATTATCAAATGAATAAGTCAATGATCTGTCTAGCAGTCATCAGTCTCCTGCATGGAACTAGAAATACAGGAATCACTGAGACCTTTAGCCTGAATAATGACATGTTCTCAGAGGTACTGTTGCTCTGGTCTTTGATGCGTCTATGCGGTCTTGTTGTTGTCCCTCTGTGAGAAGTAGGTTTTATTTTAATCATGAGGCCATGCTGAGTACAGCCTTGAAACATCTGAAGTACTGCTTAACTGAAAGTTCTGCATGTCTGATCTCTGCTTTCAATTTCATAACATTTGCTTGCAAATTGTTAAGTAATTTCAAGTGCTGGCAGTTTCAGCCCGAAAGGGTCCAGATGATTGACACTTTGGCCTGTAGAGAAAGAAAAGGAATTTTTACATTTTTGGTGTTTTAGAAAAGTTATCAATGAATTTTTCAGCTTTGTAATTCAACTGCCTCTAGAGGGCACATTTCTTCTATAAAGATATAGTGGGTGAATGGGCATGACCTGGCCATTGGGGGCTTGATCTTACTGTTCAAAAGATTCCCTCCTATAGTTTATAGCTCAAAACCAATCTGAGTTGATATGAACCACAATTCTTTAAAAAGCTGGCCTGGTTCCTTGAAACTAGTGAAGGAGTGAGCCATGTATATTGATGCAATGGAGTTAACAGGTCAGAAGTAGCAGTTGCTGTCTCATAATTGAAAGCAACCTACAGTTATAAAAGACATTCCTGGACATCAGAAACCCCAGGGATGGGAATAGGAGTCTTTCAATTGTGCCCCACATGCCAAGTCAGACTAACTTTGTGAAAATCCGGGTCTAGGATTCTGCAAAGACATATGGACAGATTAATTGAATGGATAAAACTGGAACATGACAAAAAAACATAAACTTGTCCATTTTGGTAGGGAGAGCAGTATGTCAACTAAATGGAGAATGCAGAACTCAGGTGCAGAGAGAAACAAATGCTCTGCTATGTGATTCACAAAAGCATTAGTTTGCAAGGACAACAAGTGATGAGGAAAGCAAATAGATTGCTGTCATTTATTGCAAGGGGGATGGATTATAACAGCAGGAAGGTTTTTTTGTTACAATTGTACCGGGCATTGGTGAGACCATGTCCAGAATACTGTACAGCTTTGTTTTCTTTAATATAGGATGACATTGATAGTTCAGGGAAGAGAGGGTGGAGTGGATAGGTGGAAAAGGAGCTGGGCAGGTCATGTCCAGAATACTGTACAGCTTTGTTTTCTTTAATATAGGATGACATTGTAGAAGAAGCAGTCCAGGGAAAGTCCATTTGACTATTTATAGAACATATTCCTGCAATGTAAACCTGCACAGCTTGGGCCTATATCCTTGTGAGTTTAGATGAAAGGAAGTGACCTCATTAAAACATGGCTGGGCAGATGGTGAAAGGATATTTCCTGTTATGGGAGAAACTAGAACTACAGGGCACAGTTCAGAAATAGAGGGTCTACCATTTAAAATATAAATGAGGAGCCTTTTCTTTCCCTCAAAAAAAACTTTAGTGTGTGGAATTCTGTTCTTCAGAGAGAAGTGAAGTCAAGATCACTGAATATTTTGAAGATTGAGTTGGATAGAATTTTGATTTGACAGGAGTTAAAGATTATGGGGGGAAGACGGGGAAGGAAAGTTGAGGTTACGATCCACTCAGACATGATTTTACTAAATGGTGGAGGAGGTTCAAGGGACCAAATAGTCGACCCTTGGTCCTAATTGACATGTTCATATGTACACATGATATGCAATTTGAAGTTCAAATTTATATGTATGTTGACAAATAGGACAAAATTACTATAAATTTCAGGAGTAGTATGAGGCCATGCTCTTTATATTAGCTTGCAATTATTATAACACTTATTGACACATTTGCAGGTTCAGCAGAGATTCACAGAATCCCTATAGTGTGGAAACAAGCCATTTGCCCCAACAAGTCCACATTGACCCTCCGAAGACTATCCCACCAGACACATTTCCCTACTGTATAACTCTACAGTTCTCCTGCAACTAGCCTACACATCCCTGAACACTATGGGCAATTCAAAGCATGGCCGATTCACCTGACCTGCACATCTTTGGGCTGTGGGAGGAAACCGGAGCACCTGAAGGAAACCCATGCAGACACAGGGAGAATGTGTATATTCCACACAGACAGTCTGAGGCTGAAAGCAAACTCAGGTCCCTGGCGCTATGAGGCAGCAGTGCTAACCACTGAGACATTGCGTCACCCCATTCTTATAATGCTGTTTTAATAAAAGCTGAAAATGTGTTGCTGGAAAAGCGCAGCAGGTCAGGCAGTATCCAAGGAACAGGAGAATCGACGTTCATGCATAAGCCCTTCTTCAGGAAAGGCAGGAGAAGAAGCGCTTATGCCCGAAACATCAATTCTCATGTTCCTTGGATGCTGCCTGACCTGCTGCGCTTTTCCAGCAACACATTTTCAGCTCTGATCTCCAGCATCCGCAGTCCTCACTTTCTCCTCCTGTTTTAATAAAAGGTATGTTTTAAACATTATTGTTCTAAGACATTGTTAACACAATACACAGCTCATGTGTTTGTTCAGGAACATTGCATAATGTATTTCACCTTGTAAAATGTAATGCTCTGTGCTGGGACTTCAGCATACAGGGAACAAATTGACTTCCAACATTCCTATCTTTTTGCAATAAAGCTTAAGCTTTCCATAATCTTTAAACTATATTAGCTGTCATCTATTCTTCAGCCTAGGATTATATATTTATTGCTAACTCAAAAGAATTTATGGGTTGCACTAGCATCTAAAAAAAATTAATTCTGTATTAAGAACAGAATTTCATGGAGATACTTTCATTTTAAAAGGTATAGTTTCTACCTGTAAGTGAAAATAGAGGGCACCTGTACAAGAATAGGAATTATGATACTCATTTAATGCAACACTGAAGAAGTGAAGGCCGTAGACATTCAGAATTAAGATAAAACAAGTCAGGTGTAATACAGCAATTAGCAGTGCTGTGCACACTGCTCAGCTTCAGTAATGTTGCCAGTATTTGACCTAACAGACTTCAGTGATGGCAGCTGGTTTATCTTATTATTCCTGGAGATATAGGAGGGCACACTGCAGCATTGAGAACAGGGGAAAGCTTCAAGGAAAGGTGAAAACAGTCAGTTGGCTGTCAAATTTAGAATGACCAATAATTTCTAATTCTTAGCCAGAATGACAGGACTAAAGCAAATTAACATATAATTTCACTTTATGTAAAATTATTTCAAGGACCAGTGTACCAACATCTGCTTGCACTATCACAGCTTGTGAACAGTTTATGGATTCTGTTTGATTATATTCCTCAGCAGCAAGAACTGTAGCTAATTAAACAACAAAACATATTCTAAATCAAAATATGTTGGTACTACTTGTTTACACAAATAGGGTATATTTAAACTTCATTTGGATTGCAAATAAGGTCACAAATGTGCAGGAGTATTTGGTTATTGGTTAAGACAGCATTGTAAGAGTGGAGCGTCGGAGGCTGAGAGGTGACCTTATAGAAGTTTATAAAATTATTAGGAGCATGGATAGGGTGAATTGCCAAAGTCTTTTTCCCAGGGTAGGGTGTCCAAAACTATAGGACACAGGTTTAAGGTGAGGGGGGAAAGATTGGAAAGGAACCTAAAGGGCAACTTTTTCATGCAGAGAGTGGTACATCTATGGAATGAGCTGCCAGAGGAAGTGGTGGAGGCTGGTACAATTACAACATTTAAAAGGCATCTGGATGGGGAGATGAATACGAAGAGTTTAGTGGGGCATGTGCCAAATGGAGCTAGATTAATTTAAGATGTCTGCTTGGCATGGATAAGTTGGACCAAAGGGTCAGTTTCCATGCTGTACAACTCTATGATTCTAAGGGATTTCTAATAACACATCTGAGAATTAGTATGGTTGTGGTAACAGTATTTGTTGAGAATGTCTTAGTTTTTATGAGACAATTTTTTTTGTTATTAAGTAGATTCATTGAACAAAATTAAATTATTGAAAGTTTTTTTATTTACCATCAACTAAACTTTTCAAAAATAAAGATTATTTTGTGAAACACAAAACAAATTCTCAAATATTCTTGTAATTGTCAGAGGCTGGGCATACAATATAAGATGCAATTAGGAACACTAAGGCACCCCCAACACACTGATCTCTGTGGAAATTGTCAAGCTTGTTTGAACTTTTGTTACTTCCTCAGCCCCTCTGCAAAATTTCTGACTCTGAAATAGAGTCAGAGACCTCAGACAGTTCTGATATATTCACCTGACCATGCTTACTCAAGAAGTGGTTTTGAACTCCTACGTATCTCCAAAATTCACCTCTCAAACACTTTTGTTTTGACCACACCCTGACTACTCCAAATTTACAACATGCGCTAACCAATCTGACCACATTAATGCCCAACCATCTGACTAACCCCAAACTGACCACGCCTTAACTACTTAACACCTCCCAACTACACCCCCAACCCAGCCTGATTATCTTCCTTTGTGAGAACCCCTCTCATCCTGAATACTCTCTTACCCACATTCTACCTCACAAACTTGTCATTTTACCCAATCACCACATGTCCCATTCTATCTCTGCTTCCCACTAATCTTTTTCCACTCTTCGTTCATCTATATTCACAATGGTTCCTTGAACTTATTGCACTGTAGCTAGTGCCAAAGAAAGGGTGCATTGAGTCTTCACCCTAAACCTAGAATGCTGAGACGGAGTGCCATTGAACTCTGTAATTTTTATTTGTGGGAAAGCTGGGCTTGGACAACCTGAAAAGAAATGCAAGGCAGCTTCTAAGAGGGGAGCATTTTGTGCAAAGCAACAATCCATTGATGATTGCTGCTCTGCAGGAAATCTAGGCCAAAATGTTTAGTTTGGTGCCAATGCGAGATATTGCACAGTGCTTGCAGAAATAATCATTTGCTTTTTGTGCCTTCATTGTCTATGTATAAAGTAAAGGAGGTTTTCCATTGTGATTGGAGCCCCATGCTAATGAAGACAGGGATGTTTAAAATGCATGGGTACCATACCCTTTTAAAAATTATCTGTTTGTTTCTTACACAGTTATGGAAAGTGCTCAGTTTGAGTTCCGCAGGGCCACTCAGCTCCTGACCTCATTATAGCCTTGGTTCAAATACGGACAAAAGAGCTGAATTCCAGAGGTGAGTGAGAATGACATCCCTTGACATCAAGGCAGCATTCAACCAAGTGAGGCATCAAGGAGCCCTAGCAAAACTGGAATCAATGGGTATCAGGGATCAAAGTCTCTGCTGTTTGGAGTCATACCTGGCGCATAGGCAGATGGTCATGATATTTGGAAGTCAATCATCTCATCTTCAGGATATCTCTGCAGGAGTTCCTCAGGATAATGTCCTAGGCACAACCATAATAACGTTTTCATCAATGACCTTCCCTCCATCTTAGGGTCAGAAATGGGGATATTGTCTGATGATTTCATAATGTTCAGGACCTTTCACAGCTCTTTATGCACTGCAGCAGTCCATGTTTAAATACACCAAGATCTATACAATATCTAGGCTTGGGCTGACAAGTGGCAAGTAACATTCACATCGCACAAATGATAAGCAATGACTATCTCCATTAACAGACAATCTAATCACTAACCCCTGACATTCTGTGGTGTTACCATCACAGAGTCCCCTACTATCATCATCCTAGGGGTTCCGATTGACCATAAACTCAACTGGATTTGCTACATAAACACAATGGCTACAAGAACAGGTTAGGAATACTGTGGTGGGTAATTTCTGATTCGCCAAAGCCTGTCCACCATCTGCAAGACACAAGTCAGGAGTGTGATCAAATACTCCTCACTGGCCGAGGTGGATGCATCTCCAGCAAAGTTCAAGAAGCTTGACACCATCCAGGACAAAGCAGCCCACTTGATTGGCACCATATCCGCAAACATTCACACTCCATCAGTGACACTCAGTAGCATTAGTGTGCACCATCTACTAGATACACTACAGAAATAGCAAGGTTCCGCATATAGCACTCCCCCCATATCCACAACCACTTCCATCCAGAAGGATGGGAACAGATGGGAATACCACGATCTGATACTTCCCTCCAAGCCGCTCACCGTCCGGACTTGGAAATATATCTCTGTTCCTTCACTGTCACTGGATCAAAATCCTGGAATTTCCTTTCTAAGGGCATTGTGGGTCAACTTACAGCACATGGGCTGTAGTGGTTTAAGAAAACAGCTGACAACCACCAGCTTCTCAAGGGCAATTTGGGACAAGCAATAAGTGCTGGCCCAGCCTGCTTTTGAGTGAAGAAATTCCTCCCCATCTTAGTCTTAAATAATCTGTCTTTTCTTCTGAGGCTAAGTTTCCTGATTGTAGAGTCACCAGTTGGGGAAAAGTCTTATCCATGTCAGCCTTGTCATACCTGTAAAGATTCTGTAGGTTTCAATGAGATTATACTTCATTTTTCAAAACTCCAGGCGATACAAGCACTGCTTCCTTGATCTCTGTTCATAAGAGTTGAAACTTTATTGCTGGAACAGCACAGCAGGTCAGGCAGCATCCAGGGAACAGGAGATTCGACGTTTCGGGCACAGGCCCTTCTTCAGGACTGTGCCCGAAACGTCGAATCTCCTGTTCTCTGGATGCTGCCTGACCTGCTGTGCTATTCCAGCAATAAAGTTTCAACTTTGATCTCCAGCATCTGCAGACCTCACTTTCTCCTCTGTTCATAAGACAATTGTTCCAAGTGAAGATTTCTTTGGTAATGAAACCAAAACTCTTTATGATACCCCAGTTATAGTCTCACCTGGACTCTATACAGATATAAGAAGACATCTTCTTTACTGAAGTACTATTGTAATGAAGATTAACATGTAATTTGCCTTTCTCATTGTTGCACATGCATGCTTATTTTTAGTGACTCATGAACAAGGATACCTATGTTCCTTTGGATAACATCTCCCAATCTTTCCCCAATCAATAAATATCTTTTCATTTTTCTAGCACTGTAAATAATTTTACACTTACTTACATCAGATCCCATTTCCCATGATTTAGCCCATTCACTCAGCCTTTCCATGTCCATTTGCAGTACTTTGCATCTTTCTCACAACTTAGACTCCCTCCTAGTTATTTTTTGTGATCAGAAAACTTGAATCCCCACAATTGATCCCCACATCCAAATTTGTGGGGATTATGAATAGCTGTTGCCCAAACAAAAATCCTTTTGATGCTTCTTTAGTAACAACCTGCCATCCTGAGAATGACCGACTTATTCCTAACCTCTGCTTTCTGCCTAATTACCAATCCTCAATCCATATAAGCCTACTAATCCAATCCCGTGCGCTCTAATTTTGTTTACTAACTTCTCTTATGAGATCTTACCAAATGTGTTCTGAAAATTGCCAAAATCAATTACATCCTCTCATTCTCCTTCATCCATTCTACAAGTAGCATCTTCAAACAACTTCAGGTTTACTTAACATGATTTACTTTAATGAATTAATGTTGACTCTGTTCAATGTTATCATTATATTTCAGTTTCTAGCTGTCATACCTTTGAAGTGCGTTCTATTATCCTCAATACTACTGACATGAAAAAAAAAGGTTCTGTAGCTTTCCATTTTTCCTCTCCTTTACTTCTTCAATAGTGGGGAACCCATCAAAGTATCTGCTGCCTCTATTGCTATCTACTTCAACACTCAACAATGTACCTTATCTTCACAAGGTCTTTATAAACATTCATATCAGTTTCATTTCAAGTGCTATTTCTTGATTAATACTTACTTCTTTCAGTTCCTTAATTGTGCTTAAAGTTCTGTTTCATGTGGATTCAGTGGACAACTTTGAATAAAAGGCAATTTTGTGTTCTGACCGCATAGTCACTCAGCCCTCATTTTGCATGTTTAAAGTTATTTTATGTAAGACAGCAGCAATAAAAAAACTCTTATCATGCAACACAATCTCATAATTTTGCTATTTACTTTTCATATGAGCAAGGGTAATACTATGCTGTTTACTTTCAGACTCCCAGATATCTATGCATGCAAAATGGATGGTTGTTTACATTTACAGAAATGTTTGCTAAATCCCTGCTATAACAAATTAAACAGAAGAAGACTGAAAGGGAAGACTTTCAAAGTTGACAGACTGGGCAATTCTATTGATTCAGCTGCTTCGAAGATTAAGTGGCCCAGTAGTACAGTACATTGATGTGTGCGTTTCCTGAGCCATTGAGTGGTAGGATGTAGTCTTGACTATTTATGTCCCATTCTGAGAGTTCCAGCTGCCAACCAAATCCTTGAGAGAGATGAAAGTGGATATAAATTGTTCTCTCAGCATGAGGAACGGGAAATGAAAGGAGAGATTGTAATACGTCAGCCATTCCTATCCCCAAATAATTACTTTGTTAATTAACTTATTAACATTCTAATATTTCTCCAGTCCTTCAGTCTTTGCATGTATTTTAATCTTGAATTGGTATGACAGTCCCCTGAGGGGTAAACCAGGTAATAACATTTTAAACAGACACTACAGACTAGTTTCCAAACTTGTTCAGTGAATTGGTATTAATGAGATGACCAATTTAGGAAGCATGCAGATGAGCGCAAAATTACATGCAACATTATCAGTCTGAATCTTTAACCCATCTGATCCTACTCTCACTGGAAGTGATGGAAAATCCTATTGGTGAGAAAGCATTAGCTGGAAAAGTGGTTGACTTTCTGTTTATGTTATAGTTCAAATTTAAAATTTTGTTGCTTAAATCAAAAACTGATGAGTAACTTCCAGTCGATACTCACCTTAAGTATTACAGGCAGAGTGAAATGTTGAAACAAGTTGCTGAATATTTTGGGCAGCCCATCTGAAGAAATCAGATGGATGTCATTGCTTTGAGAAAGGCACATTCCCATGAGATGTTGTTTACAAATCAAAGTATGATGTCTGGTCACTGCAGGGGTATAAACTCACAAACCCTATTACACTCAATCACTGTACTTAGTAGCAAATAAAATATGCTTTGCACAATAGAGGCCAGTGAAGAAGATACTTGAAAAATTAAGCCACTACCCATGAGATAATTGTATACAAAACTTGAAGTTTTCCTTTACAACAATCTTGTTTGCATTATGTTTGCTCATTCAAAGTAATGATTGATTCGTTCTTTGATTATTCAAATAAATTTCATAGTCCTTTTTAGTTATTGTCACTATAACAATAATCAGGGGGTTTTGTAGTGATTGTAATGAGGTCAGCAAGGTGGGCCTCATAGAATGAGTTTCCTGATTGGGGCTGTTAATCAGGTCCAACCAGGGAGCTCTGGCTGACAGATAGAGAGAGGAGAGTCAGAGGTTCTGTTCACTCTGAGATCCCACTCTGAGGGAGCTGGATCAGTGTTGAGGACCCTCCGTGTGAAAACAAAGGGTGACTTGGTGATGGATTACCAGTCTTTCGCTGAGTGAAGAACCTACCCCTAACTTCAGTCCTATATCTACCCCCCCTTAATTTAAAGCTATGTCCTCAGTGTTGAGGACCCTCCGTGTGAAAACAAAGGGTGACTTGGTGATGGATTACCAGTCTTTGTGTAGTCACTTCAAACTCAAATTTATTTTAAAAAATTATCTGTGATATTCTAATTGAAAAATAAAAGACCATAGATATAGGAATAAAACTAGGCCATTCAGACTGCACCAACATTCAACTGATCATGATCTGATGATTCTCAACTCCACTTTCCTGCCCTTTCCCAAACCTTCTGATTCCTTTGCTCATTAAAACTCTGTCTATCTCAGCCTTGAATGTACTCAACCACCCAGCCTCCACAGCTCACTGTGCTAGTCAGTGATAGTGCTCTCACAAGGAGAAACAACCTTTGTGTAACAAACCTGTCAAGTTCCTTAACAAACTTATAGGCTTCAATAAAATCACCTCCCATTCATCTAAAGTCCATTTACTTACAGGCCTAACATACTCAACGTCTCTACATTAAATAACCTATTTGTGCAGATTAAAAATAATATTCCATTGGATATGGCGAACATCATTTTCCACTGGGAATGCTGAAAGCACTTTTTGTTAGGAATGGGGAGAGCCACTTTTCATCAGAATTTCTGGATGAAGTGGACTGCATACAAGAGGCAGGAGGATGCCAGAGAGAAACATTACTCATAGTTACTACATGCAAGTTTATAATAATAACAGAAAGATGAGCAATACTGGCCAACAAGGCTCCAACAAAAACTAATAGCATCATTAACACATAGTAATGGCAATTATAAGGCAGGCTTGACTAAAATACGTAAAATATTTTTCGTTTTGAATAATAATAATGTATGCCTGCTGACACAAAGTATATGGCATCCACAGCACCAAGTAAGAATACCAACTATAATTAATGACAGGCAGAGTATTTATTGTATAGGAATAACAAATGGAAAAGGGCAAAATGGCATACTTCTGTACCTGTCTCACATGTTCTGTGCAGGAAACTGTTAAACAAAGAATATTAGTCATCACACAATACATATTTCTTCAAAAGTGGAGATGATTAAATAAATTAAAGTGGGACTGCTTTTTCTATGCACCAGAGGCTAGCAATACTCACAACCATGCATTCAAATTATGAAGGCTTTAATGCAATGAAAGCTTCTGAAGCATTGTGATGTTTGGGGAATTGGGTCACTTTATTTTGGGAATATGCTGATTCTGAAAATGTTTCCAGCTTCCCCATGCTGACTGAGCAGGCAGCTTGGTTCCCCTTGTTGATTTAAAGAGCTGCTCCACTGTTCCCAGCAATTCACACCCCTTTCTTATTTCCATTTTCCGTAATGAATTGTTTCTATCATTTTAAGATCTAGTTAATCTAAGGAATGAATAGTCGCTAAATCCAGTTGGATTGTTCAATGTTTGTATTCAGCTTTTGTTCTCTTTCTGGCTTCAAAGTTCCCTTTAATGTGTATTCCTTGCTTCTATTTCTTAATGGAATGTTCACCTGTGTCATATTTTGTCCTTTATTTCAATTAGTTTGCTATTTTCTTTTTGTTATCAATAAAATGCAAACATGAATGCATATATTAGGAATGGTGGCTCAGTGGTTAGTAGTGCTGCCTCACAGCACTGGGGACCCAGGTTCGATTCCAGCCCCAGGCAACTGTGTGTAATTTGCACATTCTCCCCATGTCTGCATGGGCTTCCTTTGGGTTCTCTGGTTTCCTCCCACAGTTCAAAGATGTGCAGAATAGGTGGATTGACCATGCTAAATTGCCCATAGCGTCTAGGGTAAGTGGGTTAGCAATGGGAAATGAAGGGTTACAAGGATGGGGTGGGTCTGTGTGGGATATTCTTCGGAAGGTCAGTGTGGACTCAATGGACTGACTGGCCTGCTTCCACACTGTCGGGATTCTATAAAAACAGATGCATGCTACTCTGCCCCTCAAAGCTATTCTGCTTTTCAGCAGAATCACAACTGATCTGATTGTTTCATGTTCTTGCCTGCCCCAGACAACCTTTCAACCCCTTGCTTATCACAAGTCTATCTGTCTCACCTCTAAAAATATTCAGATTCAACTTTCCATCACTCTTGCAGCAAGAGAATACCAAAAACTCGAAATGCTCTGTGAGAAGACATCTCATCTCAGTCTTAAATGAGTGTTCTCTTACTATGATTAGATTAGATTCCCTACAGTGCAGAAACAGGCCCTTCAGCCCAACAAGTCCACACCGACCCTCCGAAGAGTAACCCACCCAGACCCATTTCCCTCTGACTAATGCACCTAGTACTATGAGCCATTTGCCACGGCCAATTCATTTGGCCTACACATCTTTGGACTGTGGGAGGAAACCGGAGCACCTGGAGGAAACCCACGCAGACACGGGGAGAACGTGCAAACTCCACACACTCAGTCACCCAAGACTGGGGATCGAACCTGGGACCCTAGTGCTGTGAGGCAGCAGTGCTATCCACTGAGCCACCGTGCTGCCCTCATCACATTATCTCTCATTACATAGGAGCAGGAGTAGACCATTCAGTTGTTGAAAGAGAGTTCCAAACATCCACCACTCTTTGGCATTGAGATGCTTCCTGAAGTTCTTGTTCCAGTTCCAGATTCTACTACTAGAGTAAACATTCTTTCCACATCCAGCTTATCAAGACTCCTCAGGATCTCATGTTTCAATTATGCTGCTTCTAACACTTCTGAACTCCAGGAGATACAAACTTTGCTAGTCTGACCTTTCCTCATAAGACAACGTGGACATTCTAGATATTAGTCTTGTCAACTTACTCTAAACTGTTTCAAATAAATTTACATTCTTCATTAAATAAGGAGATCTCAAATAAATTTACATTCTTTATTAAATATGGGGAACAATACTGTACACAGTACCCAACATATGGTCTTACCTGTACCTTTTATAAATGAAGCATAACCACTGTACTTTTGTATTCAATAGCTCTTGCAAATTATATAGTTCTATTGGCCATGACGTGCTGTATGTGCATAGTAACCTTGTGATTAATGCATAAGAGCACCCAAAACCTCTGTACCTTAGAGCACTACAAACTATCACTTTTAGATTGTATATTTCTCCTTTTTTTGCCAAAGTGAACATTTGCACATTTTCCTAAATTTACTCATTTAACCTATCTATATCCCTTTATAGCCTTCTTTTGTCCTCTTCACAATTTACTTTATTATCTGTTTTATGCTGTTTGCAAATTTGCTCAACATTCCTTTCAACAATTCATCAAAGTCATTTATGTAAATTGGAAAGTTGAAGCCCCAGCACTGATCCCTACGACAGACCACTCATTATGTCTTGCCAACTGGAAAATGAACCCACTTATGCCTGTTGTAGCCAATCTTCCACCCATGCTGATAAATTACCTCATATATCATGAGTTTTTACTTTGTACAATAACCTAAGATGTGACACATTATCAAAAACATTCTGCAAATATACAATACATTCAATTTATTCAGAGCACTAGTTACTTCTGCAAAGAAGTATACCTAATTGGTTAAACATAATTTCCCTTTCAGAAAACCATGTTGACACTGCCTAATAGCCTTGAATTTTTTTCTAAGTTCTCTGTTTTAACAAAGAGTCATGGAGTCATAGAGACATAGAGATATACAGCACGGAAACGGACCCTTCGGTCCAAATTGTCCATGCTGACCAGATATCCTAAATTAATCTTGTCCCATTTGCAAGTACTTGACCCATATCCCCCTTAACACTTCCTATTCATCTACCCACCAAGATGCCTTTGAAATGTTGTAATTGTACCAGCCTCCACCACTTCCTCTGGCAGCTCTTTCTATGCACACACCAACCTTTACATGAAGAACTTGCCCTTAGGTCCTTTTTAAATATTTCCCCTCTCACTCTAAATCTATACCCTCTAGTTCTGGACTCCCCCAACCCAGGGAAAAGACCTGGGCGGCACGGTGGCACAGTGGTTAGCACTGCTGCCTCGCAGAGCCAGAGACCCGGGTTCTTGTTTATTTACCCTATCCATGCCCCTCATAATTTTATAATCTTCTATAAGGTCACCCCTCCATCTCTGACACTCCAGGGAAAACAGCCCCAGCCTATTCAAAGTCAACCCATAGTTCAAACCCTCCAACCCTGGCAACATCCTTGTAAATCTTTTCTGAACCCATTCAAGTTTCACAAAGTCCTTCCTATAGGAAGACATATATACAGCATGGAAACAGACTCTTCCATCCATGCTGACCATGTTCCCAAACTAAACTTGTCCCATCTGCCTACGCTTGATCTATATCCTTTCAAACCTTTTCTATTTATGAACTTATCCAAATGTCCTTTAAATGCTCTAACTATAGCTGCGTCCATCACTTCCTCTGGAAGTTTATTCCACACGTGAACCACTTTCCATGTAAAAATGGTGCCCCTTATGTCTTTTTCAAGTTTTTCTCCTCTCATCTTAAAAATATGATCCCTCATTTTGAACTCCCCAACTCTAGGGAAAGACTCTTGCCATTCACCTTATCTATTTCCCTCATTAAATCATGGAATCTCTACAGTGTGGGAACAGGCTACTCGGTCCATCGGGTCTACACTGACCCTCCAAGGAGCATCCCATCCAAAGCCACACCCTACCCTCTTCTTGTAACCCTGCATATTCCATAGCTAATCAACGTAACTTATACATCCCTGCACACTATGGACTAGTTAGGATGGTCTTTATTCATGATTTTATAACTTCAATAAAGTCACCCGTAAGCTTCCAATATCTTCCCTATGACAGATGATAAGCTAACTGGGCTGTAGTTTCCTGCTTTCTATCTCCCTTTATTGGATAAATAAGTTATCTTCATTTTATTTCAATCTGATACAATTTTCCTCCAAACTCAGGAATTTTGGAAAATAAAACCATTCCTCTAGCCATTTTCTTGAAGATTGTAGGATGAAGTTCATCATGACCGGGGAACTTATCACTCTGGAGCTCCAACAATGTTCTTAATATCACTTTCCTGGTAATCTTTATTTTCTTGAATTCTTTTATCATTTCCAATTTGATTCACAACTATTCTTGTATTCTCTATAGTGAAGGTTGATGCAAAATGTCTGTTCAATTCATTCCCAAAGACTCACTATCGATAGTAACACTGACATCAATATGGGATCAGTATAAATAGTAAGCAGGAAAGCCTTAGACTACAGTTCAATACAGATGGGCTAGGTGGTTGGGTTGAATTTAACCCTGAGGTCTTTGAGGCCTAAGAAGGTAAGGGAGTAAGCATTGAATGGAAGGAACCAAGGAGGTAAGGAGGATCAGAGGGCCCTTGGTGTGCATGTCCATAGACCCTTGAAGGCAACAGGACAGATAGATAGAATAGTTTAAAAAGCATATAGGATACATTCCTTTACTAATCAAGGCACTGAATGCAACAGCAAAGTGGTTACGATAGAGCTATATAAAACCTGGCTAGGCCACGGCTTGAGCAATATGCGCAGTTCTGATTACCATACGATAGGAAGGATGTGATTGCACTGAAGAGAGTGCAGAGGAGATTCATCAGGATGTTGACTGGGTTGGAGCAATTCAGCTATGAAGAGAGACAAGGGCAAAGAAGATTAAGGGGGGATCATATTGAGATATATAATGTTCTGAGGGGCATAAACAGCATAGATGGGATGATACTTTTCCCCTCAGTAGAAGTGCCTAAAACCAGGGATTAAGCTCTTTTATGAAAAGTAGCTGGAGGTTCAGAGGGTATTTACAGAAAATGAATTTCATCCAAAGGATTGTGGGTATCTGGAACTCACTGCCTAAAAGGGTATGAACTCTTCAAGAGATTTAAGAACTAGTTAGATGAACATTTGAAACTCCACAACAAAAAAGACTACAGACTAAGTGCGAGAAAATGGGATTAGAATAGATGCATGTCTGATGATTGACATGGACATGATGGTCTGGAGAGCCTCATTCCATACTGTAAAAACTCTTTGACTCCATGACTTTAATGCTCACTTTGTTAACTCTTTTATAAAAATGTATATTTAAAAAACCTATCAGTTTTCATATTTCTGGCTGACTTTCTCTCATGTTCTGTTTCTTCCCACTTTTGGCCTTTCAATCATGCCATGCTTCTTCTCTTAAATTCTGTCCAATGTTCTGACCTATCACCTACCTTTGCTTGGTACATCTATATTTGGTTCACCATAGATTAGCCAAATTTCTTTCATGTTGGAAATTTATTTTATGTTGGAAAATATGTTTTATGAAATATCCATTATACGTTTGTGACTGCATCTCTGTTGACCTATTCCTTAGGAGAAAGTGAGGACTGCAGATGCTGGAGATCAGAGCTGAAAATGTGTTGCTGGAAAAGCGCAGCCGGTCAAGCAGCATCCAAGGAGCAGGAGAATCGATGTTTCGGGCATGAAGAAGGGCTCATGCCTGAAACGTCGATTCTCCTGCTCCTTGGATGCTGCCTGACCTATTCCTTAATCTAATTGACTAGTTTGCTTTAGCTGGTTCTATTTTAATGTTTTCATAATTGCCCTTAATTAATTTTACAATACTAGTCTTGGAGCACCCCTACTCTACTTCTCTCGAACTGAGTTTAAACTTCAAACATATTATGATCATTGCTAAATTGAGGCACTTCCACTTTGATAGACACAGCCTGTTCTAATATATCCTGCTCTCTGGTTAGCTCCAGGATACACTGTTTGAAGAAATTCTCCTGAAGTTGTTCAATCAACTCTTCACTGAGGGTACTCTTACCCATGTGAAGTTTCTTGTCAATATGTAGATTAAAACCCCCATGATTATCACAGTACCCTCCTTAGAAGTTTCAATTATTTCATCCTTTATACTTCACCAAACTGTGGCATTACTTTTTGGGGGGCTGTACCAATCCCAGAAGTGACATCTTGCCTTTACCATTCCTCACCTCCACCCAAGCTGCTTCCACATCCTGGTTTCCTGAAGTTAGGTCATTCCTCTCCATTGTGCTAATACTATCATTAATCAACAGAACCACCTTTTCCTTGTTTCCAGGCTGTCTTAAGTATTATGTATCCTTCAAAACAAGGTCTCAATCTATGTTGTTTTGCATTAGTGTCTCTGTAATGGCTATCAGATTGTACTTACTCATTTCTATTTGGGCTATCAGTTCATCTGTTTTGTTTCAAATGCTATGTGCATTCAGGTAGAGTCATAGAGTCATAGTCATAGAGATGTACAGCATGGAAACAGACTCTTCGATCTAACCTGTCCATGCCGACCAGCTATCCCAACCAATCTAGTCCCAACTGCCCATATCCCTCCAAACCCTTCCTATTCATATACCCATCCCAATGCCTTTTAAATGTTGCGATTGTACCAGCCTCCACCACTTCCTCTGGCAGCTCATCCCATACACGTACCACTCTCTGTGTGAAAAAGTTGCCCCTTAGGTCTCTTTTATATTTTTCCCCTCTCACCCTAAACCTATGCCCTCTAGTTCTGGATTCCCCCACCCCAGGGAAAATACTTTGTCTATTTATCCTATCCATGCCCCTCATAATTTTGTAAACCTAATGTAAGGTAACCCCTCAGCCTCCAACACTACAGTGAAAACAGCCCCAGCCTGTTCAGCCTCTCCCTATAGCTCAAATTCTCCAACCCTGGCAACATCCTTGTAAATCTTTTCTGAACCCTTTCTAGTTTCACAACATCTTTCCGATAGGAAGGAGAACAGAATTGTACGCGATATTCCAACAGTGGTCTAACCAATGTAGAAAGCCTATAATTTCATATTTTTTATTGTTTTTGTAACCTCTCAACTTATCTGATGATTGACTCTTAGATTTGTATTCTGTATTCTTTTCTGTTATGTTCTGTTTATCATTTTCCATATTGATGACTTTCTTTCTTGTCTTGTTTCCACCCCTTTCAGTTACCACATCTTCTCAAGTTGGATCCCTTACCTTCACTATTTAGTTTAAAGCTGTCTTTCTACTTCCTTAGTTATTCAGCTTGGAGGAACACTGGCTCCAGAATGGCTCAGTTGTAGACCATCCCAACACAACAGTACATACTGTCCCAGTTCAAATGTTGTTACAAGCATTTTATTATTGTGAGAGAAATGCATTAATGTTGTTTAAAAAACATTTTTTTAATGTTCTCTGTTGTATAGGGTAAAAATAAAACTTGTAACATTTCACGGTGGTTAACACAATCTTTCAGATCAAACAAGGTAGCACCTAATATGATGTGCTCTGTGACCTTGATAGCTACACTTTAACAGAAGCAGAATTAATAATCTTCTCACAGCCTTAATTTTGCCTGTGCAAAACCTGCCTACACTTAAGTGTTTTCTATTTATCAGTGCAGTGACTGTAGAACATTGTTTCTTGACTGTAATTACAGACCAAGGTGTGACCCTGCCCTGGACTTCCTCTGACTGACAGATTGATTATTCTTTTGTTTTGCTGACTGAATATCCTCAGTTTCATACTTTCATGGATGAGTCTTGGATGTTTATTCAACATTTTCAGAGAGAGCTGTAACTTCACAATGTCCCTCCATTTTGGCAGATCTTTGTGCACTTTGAAAATAGTGAAGATGGAAAATGCACAATATTTGTTGAGGAGCTCATTCAGCAGGTATAAGTGAAGAAAGATGTCAAAATATGGCCATGGCATAATATATGTAAAAATTAAAAGTGATCAAAAATTAAATTGTATATTGAATATATGAGATGGATATACAAATGTTCAATGCAAAATTTATTTATTTCCTTGATTATGTTTCATCATAAGCAATTTAAAATATATATACATCAGAATCTTAGAAACTGTTTCATACTTTCATGGACGTGTCTTGGATTTTTATTCAACATTTTCAGAGGGAGCTGTAACTCACAATGCCCCTCCATTTTGGCAGATTTTTGTGCACTTTGAAAATAGTGAAGATGGAAATGAAGGGTTTAAAGTCAAATGCTGTATGAAAACTCACTGTGCAAACAGAACACTGCACAAACAATTCTGATAAGAGAGGAAGTGGCACTAACCGTCACCCGCTTTGCAAGGAGCCTGGAATAGATTGCAGTTTTTCTATTGAACTGTGTATGTGACTTTCAGAAAGGGGGTAGAACAAAAAAATGTACAAAACCTCAGCACTTGCCTGTAATCAGTGAGAAGCTCAGGCGACCCCCCTCACCCCACTGTCTTGACGCCCCAGCTTTGACAATAAAGCTGTGTCTGATTCACTGTTAAATTCGGACTTGACAACTTTTTACCTACAACAATAGGAACTGAAGGGTGGGAACAATACTGATATCTGCAGCTCTTATGGGGAGAAGTGAATCTAGGAAGCCATACAGACACCCAAGGCCAGCTATTAGTTACTGTGGCTCTGCCTGATATCTGACAGGCTTATCCCTCAGTCAGGGAACTGTCTTGGAAGAATTCTTGAATCAACCAACTTGATTATTAAATGCTTCTATGGGTGACGATCTGCCTTCTATAAAAATGAAACTCAGAAATGGGTCAACTCATTGATCTGATGTTGAAACTTTATTGCTGGAACAGCACAGCAGGTCAGTAAATGCTTCTATGGGTGACGATCTGCCTTCTATAAAAATGAAACCAGACTCACTTTCTCCTCATTGATCTGATGCTCATATTTCAGACTTCCTCCCTCTTCTGCTTTCAAAATGCATCCTGTGGATACAAGAGGGTTCCATCCATTTTTTAAAATTACTATTCATCATGTGATGTGGGCTTCACTGTTTCGACCAGCATTTATTAATCATCCCTAGTTGCCCTGGAGAAGATAGTAGTGAGCTGCTTTCTTGAACCGCTGCAGTTCATGTGCCGCAAGGTTGATTCACAATGGCCATGGGAGGGAATTCCAGAAAAGCACAATCGTTACTAAATCCCCCACGATCAACATCCTGGGAGTTACCTGAGTAATTTTCCATATGGTTGAGTAAAGGTGAGTGTTGTAACTGTACTGGAAGAGTTTGGCTAGGTGTGCAGCAACTTCAATCTTCAGTATGATTGCTAGAATGTTGTCAGGGTTCATCGCCTTTGCAGTATCTACTACCATATTTGTATTAAATGGAATAAGTTGAATTGAGTGAAGACTACTCTGTGATGCTGTGGACCTCTAGAAGATGCCAAGATGGGTTATCGTCTGATGAAGACTGTTATGAATTCTGCGGCTTTATCATTTACATTGATACGTTTCTGCCCCCATCTTTGAGGATGAGAATATTTGGGAAGCCCCTTCTTCCATGAGTTGTTTAATTTTCCATCACCATTCATGACTGGATGTGACAGTTTTGCAGAGTTCAGATCTGATCTGTTGATTGTGGAATTGCTCAGCCTTGCCTATGAACTGCTGTTAAAAATCACACAGCACCAGGGTATAGTCCAACATGTTTATTTGGAAACACTTGCTTTTGGAACACTGCTCCTTCGTCAGGTAGTTGTGGAGCAGGTCATAAGACACAAAATTTATAGCAAAAGGTTCTGTGTCTTATAGTCCTGTTCCACAGCTACCTGATGGAGGAGCAGTGCTCCGAAAGCTGGTGCTTCTAAGTAAACCTGTTGGATTATAACCTGGGTGTTGTGTGATTTTTAACTTTGACCACCCCAGTCCAACACTGACCCTTCCACATTCTATGAACTGCTGCTTATGCTATTTGGTGCACAAGTCATCCTGTATTGTACCTTCACCAAGTTGACAGACACCATATTTATGAATGCCTGCTGCTGTTCCTGGCACACTGTCCTCCACTCTTTGTTGAACACAGTTTGATTCCTTGGCTGGAAGAGCAGTGGATATCCAGGCCATGATGTAGCAAATTGTTTTGCTGATGGCCTACATAAATGCCAAGATGCTGGGAATCTGTTCAAAATTTGACTTACATAGCACTGCGGGAGTGCCACTCAACATGCTGGAGGATATTTTCAATGTCAAGTCAGAACTTTTTATCCTTAAGATGGTCCAGTGCACTTATCATTCTAATCGATACTGTCATGGATAGATGTGTTTGCAGCAGGCAGATTGACTTAGGTCAAGCATATAATAAAACAAATATAAAACATTGAACTGCACATGCTGGAGACCTAAAGTAAGAACAAACAATCTGAAGAAGCTTAGTCTAGTGAGCCTTCATTAGAACTGCTGGAGTCCTTAAAGGATGCACAATATGAGGATGTACAGTCCAGGTAACTGTGAGAGGCATTCGGTTTGTAATGGATATTGTTGGCCAGCCTATCCCCTGAACTGGAAACCAAGATGTTGAGGAATAGAAGGGAAGAGTCAGAAATGGAGCAGGTGAGGTGAGAGAATGATGAAAATCGAAAGGGAAATTGATAATTTTTTCGATTCCAAATGAGAGAGGGAACCAACACAAGTGATGGCATTAATATACTAAAGAGTTGTGGGTGCGAGCCGGAATAGGACTGGAACAGGAATGGTCTACATACCCCACAGCTAGACAGGCATAACTGCAAGCCATGCAGACACCCATGGCCACCCCTTTGACCTGAAGAAAGTGCAAGGATTTCAATGAGAATTGTTCAAATTGATGACGAGCACGGCCAAGTGGTGGAGAGTGGTGGTGAATCGGGAACATTCAGGCCTTTTTTCCAGGAAGAAGCAGAGAGCCCTGAGACTATCCTGATGAAGGACGGATGTGTAGGGAGAGTGCATCTCCATGGTGAAGAGTAAGTAGCTGGATCTGAGAACTGGAAATTTTGAAACTGACATAAAGTCTCGGACGAATCACAGATGTAAATCGGGAAGGACTGGACAAGGGGAGAAAATATTGAATCGAGGTAGGAAGAGATGAGTTCCATGGGCAAGAGCAGGCAGAAGTAATGGGCCTGCCTAGGCAGTCTTGTTTGTAGACTTTGGGAAAGAGATAGAAACGGGCTGTTCGAGGTTGGGAGATGATGAGCTTGGAGGCAGTGGGGGAGAGATCATCAGATGAAATAAGGTTAGTGACCATTGTGGACCCAATAGCCTGGTGTTCTATGGTGGGGACATGATCAAGGGGGAGATAGGAGGAGATATCAGAGAGTTGGCACCCAGCCTCTACAACATAAGGGTTAGTCCGCCAGACAATAACAGCATCAGGTTTGATTACAAAGTTAGAGTTCGATCTGAGAGCATGGAGTACAGGCTGTTCAGAGGGAGAAAGCTTTGAATAGGTAAGATGGGGCAGAGAGAAATTAAGGCAACCAATGTCACGTCAAAAGTTCTCAGTGAACAGGTTGAGCACAGGTAAAAGACCTAAGGGAGGAGTCCAGGTGGAGGGAAAGTGTTAGAGGTGGGCAAAGGGGTCTGTGGGATGGGAAGAGGGCTCCTGCTCAAAGAAATGGGCACGGAGGTGAAGACATTGAAAGAAGGGTTCAATGTCATAATGTGCCCAAATTTCATTAACGTGGGGATGCAGAGGGATAACACTAAAATCTTTGCTGTGTACATCACATTCAGTGTTAGAGAGTGTAAGGTCAGAAGGGGTAGTAAATATAGGACAAGAGGTGGTAGCTAGAAGAAAGGATGGAGTCCAAATGAAAGGAGGGGAGGAAGCTTCTAGAGGGGTGTTGGTATCTCTGAGTCATAGAATCTCGAGTCATACAGCACAGAAACTGACTCTTCGGTCTAACTCATCTGTGCCAACCAGACATCCCAATCTGACCTTGTCCCATTTGCCAGCATTTGGCCCATATCTCGCTAAATCCTTCCTATTAATATACTCATCCAGATGCCTTTTAAATGTTGTAACAGTACTACCCTCCACCACTTCCTCTGGCATCTCTTTCCATACACACAACACACTCTGTGTGAAACAAATACTCCTCAGGTCCTTTCTAAATCTTTCCTCTCTCACGTTAAGCCTATGCCCTCTATTTTGGACGCCCCACCCTATCCATGTTCTGCATGATTTTATAAACCTCAAAAAAGTCATTCGTTAATCTCCGATTCTTGAGGGAAAAAAAAATCCAGTCTATTCAGCCAGTGCCCATAGCTCAAACTCTCCAGTCCCATCAACATCCTTGTAAATCTTTTCTGTATCCTCTCAAGTTTAACAATACCTTTTGAATAGAAGGGTGCCCAGAATTGTGCACAGGATACTAAACATAGCCTCACCAATGTCCTATACAACCGAACATGACATTCCAACTCCTATATTCAATTTAGTTGTAATTTGTGCTCTTAATTCCTGAGAGGAAAGGAAAAGGTTTCTTGTTAGAACATGGAATGAGTCAGAAAATGAAGTCGAAATGGGGTGCAGGGCGGTATTGAGACACAGTGAGATGGTGCTGATGAAGAAAGAGTTTAAGAATGTGCATATGGCAAATATGAAGATCTCAGGATGCAGTGATAACAGCTGTCTGGGAAATGTTGTCGACCATGGAGATACATTTGATTCTGGGTAGATTCAAAACACTAAGTAAGAAACTTCAGTCAAAATCCATGTGGGGTGAGTTTGAGTCCCAGGCAGTCACTAAGGAATGAGATGAGGCTGTGGAAGGCGAGTTTTGGCAAAGTCTTTGTCAAATACAAGGAGACAAAATGTAAATAATGATGGTGAACCAGAAGAAAGTTTAAAAAGGAAATCCTGTCAAATAGAGTAGCACACCATCTTTAAGGTGGACATATCTGCAAGAAATCTGACAGTTAATGAAACACTAAAATAAAACTAAGAACTGTGGATGTTGGAGATCTGAAATAAAAATAGAAATTGCTGGAGAAGATCTGGCAGCATCTGTAGGGAGAGAACAGAGTTAACATTTTGAGTCCTGTGATTCTTCATCAGAACTGGTGAAGTTTGGATTAGGGTTAGGGTTAGGACTATGGAACTAAGGAAGAGTCACTGGACTCAAAACGTTAGCTCTGTTTTCTCTCCACAAAGCTGCCAGATCTGCTAAGTTTTTTCAGCAATTTCTGATTATGTTTCTCCCTCTTTTCTGTTGCCCCACCACCTGCCACAGATTCTGTCTAGCAGCTATATCCTTTAGGACTTGGACCAGCTCTGCCAATAATGGTGCTACTGAGCAACTCTTCGAACATTGACTTTGCCATTCCAGAGTACAATCTGCCATCCTCTGTGCTTTCTCCATGAGATGCTTAACATGGAATAGGTCTGCTTTATCAGCTAACGGTGGGTATCATATGGTAATCAGTAAGAGATTTCCTTGCCCATGTTTGATGTGATGCCATGACAGTTCATGTGATCCAGTTAATTGATACATTGCCAGAAATATTTAAATAAATATTGTTAATATTTAGCATGAAATTTCACACTCTTAGAGGTAACTATCAATATTTCATTCTCAATGCATCTTTTATTTTCAAAATTTCACCTTTACTTTCAAATTTTATGTCCATAGAATTTAGAATTGCTATTCCTGCAAACACTTCAGTAAATGCATATTTTTATCACCATTAGATATTTAAAGAGGAGAAATGGAAAATAAGTACTCAGGCTTCCAGTCTAAGATTCTCTCTATTGTTAAGAAGTGAAGACATTATTCATAGTTTCAGACAATAGCTTTTGTTTCATAACATCAATCTACCCTTCCTTTGTCAAATGCGCAATGGGCTTCGGCATTGTAAAGCCACAATGGGGATGGATGCAAAGGTATACATCATCAAGTGTGCATTGTTGTTGAGATACCTAATTTTGGGAAGCACGTGTTGGAGAATCATTAAGTTCCAGTACAATGTTTTTCTAACCAATAATTTCAAGTTATTGCATGTGATGTTCTCATATGCAATGATAGTAAGGTTCTTTCCCTCCAGCTTATGAAAAAGATGTTGATGGAATTTAAATGTTGTTAAGAGATATGGAATAGAAAATTCTAGAACTAATGATCAAACTATATAGAACCCTATTTGGACATGCCAGACTAATGTTCATCTCTCCATATTATGGGAAGGACATTGAAAGTAAGGAAAGAAAACTTACATTTTCTTAGCATCTTTCAGACTACAGAGCTTCCTAAAGTACATTATAACAATGAAGTGCTTTAGAAGTGTGGTCACTATTGTAAGAAACATGGCAGCCTCCTACAGCAATGTGACAATGACTAGATATTTAAAGTCCCAACTGTTATATAGGGATGAATATTGTGCAGGACGAAGGATATAACTTCTCTTCTTTGAAAATCCCCTGTTCAGATCAAAGGCACTTGATGCCTAGTTGAGGGGCTGGGCATCAAGAAAGATAGAGTGGGGAGTCACTGAAAACCTCCATCACTATTTCTTCTGATCCTGTTTCCCTTGCCAGCAAACCCCATTGCCTGCATTTCTCTCATAAGGTGAAGGTCCCAGTCTCAGCAGTAGCCACTGTGCCTGGAGGAACCCCTGATAATGAGAACTGCTTGTCTCTGATAGGCAGTGACACTGGGTCGTGGGATTTCTGCACCTCTGAAAGATAGCATGCAATTAAATGCTTGCAGGTGGTTTTCCTGCTAGTTAAGGGTTTTGTTCTCTTATGCGACCAAGAGCAGGGTGCCACGAGTTTTGGTCCCTTCCATCCTCATTAAATTCTGCACAAACATTTTCTATTTTCAGGTTCATTAGGATTGAATACACTCAGCATCATCAAGGATAGAGTCGTTCATATTTACAGATTTCACCACCATCACCACCAACCATAGCCCCTTGCCAATGAACCTTGGCTGAAATGTACATGATCTGCATGATGTAATGTATCAGCTCATCCAAGTTGTTTGAATAACATTTTCCTCCTTTCACTGTCAATTCTAATCAACTGGATTGGTAGTGTAACAAGTAGAAGACTATCACTATATGGCCAAACTACAACACTTCTTGAACCTCAGGATGAAAACACCCAACTGACACAAATATGAAAGTCACTTCAGGAAGACTCTTGGGGAATAACAATGAACTCTTCTGCCCTATATCCTCAAGGCCAGTATATTCCGAAGTGGAAATTTCGCAGACGATGATCGGTGAGGCCAGGAAAGGAGGCAGAATCCAATGATTCTGGCTGGAGCCAGGACTCAAAGATGATTTACAGGGAGTTTTGATTAGAGACAGGGAACAAGTTCCATCTTTGCCATTTGTCCTGCAACTGAGGAAGATGGCAAAGCTGTTAAAATGACTGAAGCTGAGTTCAGGTTTCCAGGTGATAGCTGTATCATCGCTGTTATTAAGGAATCCATTTCAGCACTTCCTGGTTGGGTCCTACACTGTCCCTTTCTATCAATCACCCAGGATATGCCTACTATAGTGCAGATACTTGCCACACATACATGAGCTGTCTGTTTCTGCCTTCACCCTGACTGTTTGGATGCTTAGTCCCTCAGTCTGTCAGTGTCTATAGTTTCTGTACGGCTACAATTATATTGGTGAGATAAGTCAGTGATGTTTGCAGCCATCACTAGTAGAAACAAATCTAAAGCTAGTCAACCCGGGTGTTCCCCAACCAGATATCTTGGATGAACCAGGAAATCCACTCCCTGCTGAAGACCAGGCATGCAGCATTCATGTCAGACAACCCAGATGTATACAGAAAATCCAGATATGATCTCCACAAAGCCATCAGAGATACCAAGAGGTAGTACTAGACCAAGTTAAAGGCCCAAACCATCCATGTGGATACCTGCCATCTGTGGCAAGATTTAAACAACATGACGGATACAAAATCAAGCAGATCACAATAGCAGACAAAGACACATCCCTCTCAGATTCGCTCAATGCTTTCTGTGCTCGGTTTGAGCATAAAGCCAGTGGTGTGGTGTCACTCCGCCTCTCCCACCCCCAACAGCCCCAGGTACACCTCTTCCCTCTGTCACCACTGCAGATGTCAGATTGGTCTACCTGGGAGTCAACCCAAGGAAAGCATTCGGCCTGGACAGTGACCCGGCTGTGTACTTAGATCCTTTGCAGACCAGTAAACCTCTCCCTCCTACACGCCAAAGTCACACCTGCTTCATGAAGACCACCATCATCCTAATACCTAAGAAAGCACATGCAATGTGCCTTAATGATTACTATCCAGTGGCTCTGACCTCCATAATCATGAAGTGCTTTGATCGTCTGGTCATGATCCATATCAATTCCAGTCTCCCAGCCTGCCTCAATCCCCTCTAATTCACCTATTGCCTTCACAGATCCACAGCTGAAGCCATTTCCTCAGCCCTGCACTCATCCCTGGAACATCTGGACAGCAAGAACACTTATGTCAGACTCCTGCTTATCGACTACAGCTCCACCTTCAACACCATTATCCCCTCCAGACTGATCTCAAAACTTCTGCAACTGGATCCTCAGCTTTCTGACTCACAGATTGAAATCAGTGAAGATAGACAACTGCACCTCCTCACAATAACACTCAACACTGGAGACTCCAAGGATGCTTCCTCAATGCACCACTGTACTTCCTGTACACCCATGATGGTGTAGCCAAATTCTGAATGAAAGTCATCTACAAGTTTGCTGACGACACCACCGGATATCAAACAACAGGAAGGCTTGGTGACGTGGTGCGATGAGGACAACCTCTCTCTCAATGTCAGCAAAATTAAAGAATTGATCATTGACTTCAAAAGGAGAGGAGACAAACACACCCACATCTACATCAATGGAGTGGATGTTGAGAAGTTGGAAAGCATCAGGTTCCTAAGAGTGATGATAACTGACAACCTGTCCTAGACTTCCCACGTAGTTCCGACAGTCAAGAAGGCACAAAAATGCCTCTTCTTCCTCAGGCGACTCAGGAAATTTGACATGGCCATAAGGATCCTCACCAACTTTTACAGATACACCACTTAAAGCATACTGTCCAGGTGCATAAGAGCCTGGTATGGCAACTATGTTGCCCAGGACTGTAAGAAACCACAGAAGGTGGTGTGCCCAGCCCAGACCATCATAGAAGCTAATCATCTATCCATCAATTTTATTTGTACATCTTGTTGCCGTTTGAGTGTGCCAACATTATCAAAGATCCATCCCACCCCAGTAATGCTCTCCCATATCCTCTTCCATCAGGCAGAAGATACAGAAACTTGAACACATGCAGCAACAGGTATAGGAACAGCTTCTTCACCGTCATTATTACACTAATGAATGGACTCTCTAACTTCAAATCATATTGACCTTGCAAATGTTGATCTTGCCTAGTGCACGCCCTATGCGCTGGTAACCTGTATGCCTTACTCTGTCCAAGCTTTTTTGTGCCCTGTAATCTGTATGCCCTTGCTTACTACAACCTGTCTGTACTGCTTGCAAACAAAGCTTTTCACTGTAATTAGGTGCATGTGACAATAAGCCAAATGAATCAATCAAAAGCAGGTCTGATGGATGTTCTCAAAATCATGAGTAGGCAGGGCCGAGGAGATAGAGAGAAATTTGTTCTACTCATAAAAGGAACAAGAACAAGTTAGACATAGCTTTAAAGTGATCTACATAAGAAGCAAGAGTAGTGACGAGACTCAGCAAGTAGCCAAGGAATGGAATGTACTGTCTGAAGGTGTGGTGGAGGCAGGTTCATTCGGGCCATTCAGGAAGGCATTAGCTGATCATTTGGATAACAAAAATGTGCAAGCTTAAGGAGAATGAGCAGCAGATTGGCTCTCGGTAATGATGCTCATTTAAATAAGCAGCTCATGAATGACGGGCCAAGTAGTTTCCTTCTGCACAGTAACAATTCTGTGATTCTATGAAATAACCTTTCAGATTGTTCAAAACAAAGGTGGATGCTGTGATGGGATAGTTAACATTCTGGAAGAGAGAGCTTTAATGGCCAAAACAGTCTTTTCTTGTCCCAGATCTTACTTGTGTTTCGATGTTTTTATAATAGAGTTCATCCATCAGCCTCTGAATACCAATGCTTTCAGCAGGATATTCTTCACTCACAATAAACTTTGGATCCATACTGCACAGAATATTGATTCTACTAAGAACACCAATACCAAAGCTTGTCATCTAAGTATTTTTCACACATCAGTAAATTTGCCATGGCAAAAGCTATTTATTTTTTCCACAGTGTGAAGTCAGTTATAATCACTGACTTGCTCATTGAAAATGGAATCATCTTCGTTGAAAGAACTGTTATACTGATTTTCGAGCAAATCTTTATCTCGACAAAAATGTATTGACTTCTCACTGAACTTCCCAATAATTTTGCACATTTTGTTTCCGAATTGTGCTTTATATCCCAAATCATAGAATCCTTACAGTGCAGAAGAAGGCTATTCGGCCCATCGAGTCCACACCTACCCTCCGAAGAGCATTCCATCCAGAATCACCCCGCGAGCCTATCAACCTGCGTTTCCCATAGATAATCGACCTAGTCTACACACCACTGGACTCAACAGGGCAATTTCCCATAGCCAATCCACCTAACGTGAATGTCTTTGGACTGTGAGAGGAAACCCACGCAAACACGGGAAGAATGTGTAAACTCCATACAGACAATTGCCCACAGTATTGTAGTAGCGAACCTCATTCCCTAGTGCTGTGAGGCAGCAGTGTTAACCACTGAACCAGCATGAGTAGCTCACAATATAATTGTGAGTTAAACCTATCAGAAACTGTGAAGAGCAGAAAACTCTCCGAGATTATATCATTCATGTAATGAACACACCTAATATCAGTGATGGAGTACAAGTCACATGAAAACTCCAATGTAATTGTACCAAGTGATTCCTTTTACATTGAACAAGTCAAAGATAGTATCAAACTCCAAGAAAAAAAACATGTAATTGAGCAAACATAGGTGGCAGGTCAAAAGATTGGCTGGAATATAAAACAACAGCAAAGAATTTCTAAAAAAATTCAAAAGGAGGGAACAATTACAGTACAAGAAAACATTAACAAAAAATATCAAAAACAGGAAATGTTTCTTCAGTTTTGTTTTAATAAGAAAATAATTAATAAATAAAGTATTGATCCAATAGGAAATGAGTCTAGGAAATTAACAATGGAGGATAAAAAGATGGCCAATGAATTGAACCAATATTTTGCGTTGGTCTTCACAGAAAGAATATAACAAACATCTTGAAAATAGTTGTAAACCAGAGAGTGAAATGTAGAAAAGAACTCAAGAAAAATTACAATAACCACAGAAATGGTATTGAGTAAATTGTTGAAACTGTAAGTTGACAAGTCCTCAGGTTTTGATAAGCTTCATTCTTGGTTCTTAACAGAAGTAGCTAGTGAGATAATTGATACAAAAGTGTTAAGTGCAAGAGAAACTCAGCAGGTCTGGCAGCATCTGTAGAGAGAAAAACAGAGTTAATATTTTAAGTACAGTGACCATTTACCAGAACTGAAAATAGCTGGGAAAGGATAATACTTGTTAATACTCCATTGCTGAAATGGCAGAACAAGAACAGACAGATTTAATGTAATTAGAAAAAGAAGCAATGGCAAGACAAGGAGACAGATTTTCATGCAGCAAAATGGAATGCACTGCCTTAGAATATGGCAGAAGGTTCTGTTGAGGTAGTTAAGAGGAAATTGAGTTAATAGCTGAAAAGGAAGAGTGTACATGGTTATAAGGAGAAGGTAGTTGAGGACTCTTAGCTCTATTAGATTCAACATGGTTATGATAAAGGAGCAGGATTGGACTGTGTAGGATGCATTCAAGAAAGAAATTGGGAGAGCACAGAACCAAAAATGATTCAATAAATACAAAGGATGGGACCAACAAATCCTGTGACCTCCCTATATCAATGGGATCTCCATATCAAAGAGGAAAAGGGAGGCTTATGGCAGATACTGAGGACTCAACACAGCAGAAACACTGGAGAAGTATAGAATGTGCAGAGGCAAAATTAAAAAGGGGAATTAGGAGAGCAAAAAGGGGAGCATGAAGAATAAAAGAAAATCTTATAGTTTACAAGTACATTGAGGATAAAAGGATAACTAGGGAAAGAGTAGGGTCCATTGAGGACTGCGGTGAAAATTTACACATGAAACCAGAATCATAGGTGAGTTTCTAAATTAATGCGTTATACTGGTGCTCACTAGTGAGAGGGGTAGTGCAGGTATAGTAATCAAGGAGACGGGCTGTGATAATTAATTTTCTTCATCACAATATTTCAATCATTATGTCCATTGGGAGGATTCAAAGTCACTTACTATGGAAAATAGTGTCATTTACCTTTACAGAACTGAGCAGCTATTGTTTCAAATGCCACCTGCTGCAGACTACAATGATCCCATAGGGGTTATGTTTAGGTCCACAGTAGGCTTGACAGTTAGCAGGCAAAGATATGCATGACCTCGACCTGGGATGTAGTTGGCAGTGTAGCAGGTGACTGAGCTACGTGGCAATCTCTTTTATTAAAGGAGAATCTTCATGTATACTGATCCTCAGTATGATGTGGAGTCACGGACTCATACAGTCATAGAGATGTACAACATGGAAAAAGACCCTTCAGTCCAACTGACCAGATATTCTAAATTAATCTAGTTTCATTTCACAACATTTAGCCCATATCCCTCTAAACCCTTCATATTCATATAACCGTCCAAATGCCTTTTAAATGTTGCAATTGTGCCAATTTCCACCACTTCTTCTGACAGCTTATTCCATACACGCACACCCTTTGCGTGAAATTGTTGCCCTTTAGGACCCTTTTAAATCTTTCCCCTCTCACCTTAAACCTACCATTCTGTACTGCCCTACCCTAGAAGAAGGTCTTGACTATCCATGCCCCTCATGATTTTGTAAACCTCAAAATATCACTACTCAACCTCCTACTCCCTAGTGAAAATGGCCCCTGCCTATTCAACCTGTTCCGATAACTCAAATTCTCCAAAATCCTTGAAAATCTTTTCTGAGCCCTCTCAAGTTTAACAAAATCTTTCCTACAGCAGGGAGACCAGAACTGAATGCAGTTTTCCAAAAATAGTCAAACCAATGTCCTGTACAGCTGTTACATGACATCCCAACTCTTATACTCAATGCACTAACCAATAAAGGCAGGCATACTAAACACCTTCTTCACTGCCCTGTCTTCCTGTGAGTCTACCTTCAGGGTGGGCTCGTGGGTAGGTAAGAAAGCTCATTTTATATGGTCTCTGGGAATCTACCATCCTTCAAGGTGTTCCGTGGGTTGGTAAGAAACCTCGTTTGATATGGTCTCCTAGAATCTACCAACCTTCAAGGTCGGCCCATGGATAGGTAAGAAACCTTGTTTGATATGGTCTCCTAGAATCTACCAACCTTCAAGGTCGGCCCATGGATAGGTAAGAAACCTTGTTTGATATGGTCTCCGGGAATCTACCATCCTTCAAGAAAGGCACGTGAATAGGTAAGAAACCTTGTTTGATATGGTCTCCAGGAATCTACCATCCTTCAAGAAAGGCATGTGGGTAGGGAAGAAACTTTGTTTGATATGGTTTCCGGGAATCTACCGTCCTTCAAGATGGGCCCATGGGTAGGGAAGAAACTTTGTTTGATATGGTCTTTGGGAATCTACCATTCTCCAAGGTGGGCCTGTGGGTAGGGAAGAAACCTTGTTTGATATGGCCTTCGGGAATTTACTATCCTTCAAGGTGGGCCCGTGGGTAGGTAAGAAATCTCGTTTGATATGGTCTTCTGGAATCTACCATCCTTCAAGGTGGGCCCGTGGGTAGGTGAGCAACTTCATTTGACATGGTCTCCATCTTTCTGTCTCTTCTCTTGCAGCTGCAGTGCCCTGAGCCCTGGCTTATCTTCTCTGCCAGGCACACTGGCAATGCAAACAGCAAAACCCTTGAAACAACCAGAAGTTGTGTACATATATGAAAGATTGATAGAAGAGGGGACATTGGCTAAGGACTGATGGACAACTGCTGTGATTCCTGAACTATTTAAAAAATGTAATATAACACACCAGACATCTGTAGACCAAGTAGCTTAATAGCAATGATAAAATATATTTGAATCTTTATTCAAATATGTCATCTGTCATTTTTCAACTCTAGAAACTTTTAAAGAGGAGTGAGCATGCCTTTGAAATGTAAGGTAAAAACATGACTGCAGATGTTGGAAACCAGATTCTAGATTAGTGGTGCTGGAAAAGCACAGCAGTTCAGGCAGTACCCGAGGAGCAGGAAAATCGACATTTCAGGCAAAAGCCCTTCATCAGGAATAGAGGCAGAGTGCCTGCAGGGTGGAGAGATAAATGAGAGGAGGGTCGGGGTAGGGAGAAAATAGCATAGAGTACAATAGGTGAATGGGTGTGGGGATGGTGAAGGAGGCCCAGGACCTCCATGTCCTCGGCAGAGTGGGAGGGGGAGTTGAAATGTTGGGCCACAGGGCGGTGTGGTTGATTGGTGCGGGTGTCCCAGAGATGTTCCCTAAAGCACTCTGCTAGGAGGCATCCAGTCTCCTCAATGTAGAGGAGACTGCATCAGGAGCAATGGATGCAATAAATGATATTGGTGGATGTGCAGGTGAAACATTGATGGATGTGGAAGGTTCCTTTGGGGCCTTGGATGGTGGTGAGGGAGGAGGTGTGGGCTCAGGTTTTACAATTCCTGCTGTGGCAGGGAAAGGTGCCAGGACGGGAGGGTGGGTGTATTGAGGGGTGTGGACCTGACCAGGTAGTCACGGAAGGAATGGTCTTTGTGGAAGGCGGAAAGGGGTAGGGAGGGAAATATATCCCTGGCGGTGGGGTCCGTTTGTACTCTATGCTATTTTCTCCCCACCCCCACCCTCCTCTCATTTATCTCTCCACCGTGCAGGCACTCTGCCTCTATTCCTGATGAAGGGCTTTTGCCCGAAATGTCGATTTTCCTGCCCCTGTCAAATGTAAGGTCATGCTTGACCAATCCAATTAGCTTCTTTGAAACAGCGGACAAGGATGTTATGGTAGATTTAATATGTTTGAATCTTCAAAAACATTAATAATGTATATCTGATTCACAGCTATGGTCAGGACATGTAGAATTAAGGTACATAATGGATCAGAAGCTAGCCACAAAACAGAGAACATATAGTTCGCTTAAGGCTATTCAGACTGCAGAAGATAGAAGTAATGTTATACAGAAGGCCTGGTGATGTAAAACTATTGTTTAGAATACACTTAGCAGATTGGGCTCAGAAGTTGGAAGCAGTTCATTGAGGCTCCTATGATAACACTTTCTGAACTTGCTAGAGTCACATGGGCAGCAGATATATTTGAATGCCACCATATGCAAATTATTTTCTGAACAATATACCCTGAAAGTATTCAGGGAATTCAATGTCTGTGACAGGAGGCCGACCCACTGATTCTTTAACAAGTCAGAACTCCGCATTGCTTTTCTTTGGGAAGCCAGATGTTATTTCAAGCTTATCAGGAATTGATTGGACAACGTCAGGCCTCCAAACAAATTAAGCCCTGAGCAGAATGCAAATCCCACCCCAAAAGCTGCACCCAATTAGAGGCTGGCAGCTGTCCAGTACCATGACGTATTTGTTGCTGGCATTGCACTCAGGCCGTCACCAGCATTTGATGCTGGATTCCTGGAAAGAGGTAACTGTGGGTGGGTTGGAGATAGTACAAAGCGAGAGATTGGGGGTGGGGGGAGGGGGGGAGGTGTGGCACAATCCCAGGACTTGGGGTAATCCATTTAACTTTGAGACGAGGAAAGATTTTCTCATTGAAAGGTGGTTAATCTGTGGAATTCTCTACCACAGAAGGATGTGGAGGCAAAGTCACGGAATATATTCAAGAAAATGATTTTTAAAAAATATTAATAGCATCAAGGAGTATGGGGAGAAAGTGTGCTTTGGCATTGAGATAAAGGATTAGCTATGAAAACTCATGGTGAATAATGATGTGAATTTGTTCCCAGCAGGGTATTGTATCTGATGTATCATCACCAATGTTGAGAGTTCCTCTCAGTAATTTCCCACCCCAGCTCCCTGACATTTTGTAGCCCCAGGGACATGTGACAACTCTCATGTTTGTTGCAACCTTTCTACAGAAAAGACACAAAACTCTTCTTCCCTCCTTGAATAGGTTCAACACCACTTCCTGACAAATCAATAACTCATCACAAAACATTTAAAAATATATTCCACATTACTTCCAGAAATGTTTCAATAGCAAAGCTAGAACAACCTCACCAAGTTGGATGGATGCTGGCCCTTTAATGAATGTGGATTAGTGGTGCTGGAAGAGCAGAGCAGTTCAGGCAGCATCCGAGGAGCAGTAAAACTGCTCCTCGGATGCTGCCTGAACTGCTGTGCTCTTCCAGCACCACTAATCCAGAATCTGGTTTCCAGCATCTGCAGTCATTGTTTTTACCTTTAATGAATGTGCCATTCCCAACATAGCTTCTATTGAGCTGGCAGCAGTTCAATTGTACAGCCAATATCTTTGAGCCTTGTATCTCCCTCATCACTCAACTTTCTGCTTTCTCTTGAGGATATTGGAACTTATTCAGTTATTGCAAATCCCTGGTGTGTAGGTTTAAGTTTTGCTACCTGTATTGTCTTGCATTCCACCATTATGAGTTCATGACAAAGGTTCCTAAGTAGGATTGCTGTTCTCTATCATTGAAGTACTCCTATCTAATTGCCCCGTCCTTTTACACAATCACATAGGCAATTTAAAGATCAGATGTAACGCTTGAATAGGAACAAATTTTACCCTCTTAAACAAATTTTGCCATATTTACCTAATCTGTAGTAGAAGCACAGGAATACTTGTAACACCACTGAACTAGGCTAATGTCCTGGGCAAGTGTGCTTAAATCCCATTGTGGCAGTGGATGAAATTTGTACTCAACAAATATCTGGGAATTAACAGCTAACCTAATGTTAAATCCAATGTTAAATGTTAAATCAACATTTAATGATTGTTACAAAAATGCATTTGATTCACTAATGTCCTTTAGGGAAGGAAATTGGCTGTCTTTTTCCAGTCTGACCTAAAGTGACTCTAGATCCGCAACAATGTGGTTGAATCTTAACTGCTCTCTGAAATAGTTTAACAAGTCACTCAGCAGTATCAAAATGCTACAAAGTCTAAACAAATGAATGAAACTAGAAAGACGACCAGCACTGACAGCACTGGAGACAAAAAGTGCAAGCACTGAATTAAATTGCAACTCTTTCACTGTTGCTGGATCAAAATTCTGAAACTCAATTCTTAATAGCCCTGTGGGTGTTCCAACCACCACAAAGACTCTTGCAGTTTAAAAAGGCAACTCACTACCACCTTCCTCAATTGTTAATGGGACATAATTACTGGCCTAGCCAGAGATGCTCGTATTTCTCAAAGAAATTGTAAAAATAAACTTCATTGTCAAATGGCTTTTCAAAATATTTCATTTGTCTATGTGTTCAGGAATCATTTGGCCTTCACAGGTGGTACATTCCAATAACTTGGTTGAGCCCAATAACAAAAAAAAAGCAAAAACTGGTCACCAACTGCTTATTATTTCACCTCTGTGTTTTCAATTCTATGTACTGTTGTGTTGTTCTTTAACAGGTAGATCATTAATTGTTAAATGTTTAGCTGATGTGTCTGAATACAAGATATTTTTGGAACCATGATTCTCTGAAATGTCCCTAATATAGCTATTACTGCAAATTTACACTGCAAATGTAGCCCAGAAGAATCACATGATTGATCTTCATCTTTTGTAAGCCATCAATGCGGAAATGGAAAGTGAATGTAAAGTAGGACACGGCAGTCTTGTGAAGGTGACTTGAAGGTAAAAAGAATCTCGCACCAGTGATCTGCTTGAATGGGGATGTCAGTGGAATGAAGAATTACCAGCTTTTGACTGCTGATCCAACATTCAAGGAAATGATTTCACTGGAGGCAACATACTAAGTTTAGTATACATTTACATTTGTTTGAATAAGAGCATTCCACTGCCAGCCAAATTCATATACATCTTTGGCACTTAATTCCCTCTGTAGTGTTCTGAATGCATGTTTGTCATGGCCTATATGTAAGTGATTGTGTGTTTGGATTATCCAGGTAATATATCTATATCATGAGGTGTAAGTTAAAGAAACTTGGAGAAAGTGAGGACTGCAGATGCTGGAGATCAGAGTTGAGAGTTTGGTGCTGGAAAAGCATAGCAGGTCAGGCAGCATCCGAGGAGCAGGAGAATCGATGTTTCGGGCATAAGCCATTCATCAGGAATGAGGCATTCCTGATACAACATATTTAATGAAAGCACTAAATATGTTGTATGTCAATGTTTCATTAAAGAAACATTGACATACAACATACTTCATGCTTTTTCAAAATTTAATATTTTAACATATATTTCAGCAGGGAAAAGAGATCACATTATTTATCTAATGCTATAAGACTGGCATCTGGGTGATAAGAGCTATTCGCTTTAGTTGTCATTCATGCTCCCTGTCAGAAACACAAATGTCTGATTTCACAGACTGGGACATCCTGTTGACTCTTGCATTAATAGTTTGAGATACAGTGTTATCATACTATGGCACTTTCTTCTGAGGTTGGTTTTCTTTTCTAACAATCTTTCCACCTTTAGAACCCTGTTCAATACTTACATGTCTTGCAATTAACTCCTTTTAACTTGCAAGAGTCTTTACTTTTGTAAAGTAGTTATTTTTGCCATTCATCCTATGTCAAACTCTGTTTTATTTTTTCTTGCTCCCCCATCCCCTTTTCTTGGTTTCTGATTCACTTGGCAAGCTGTTCTGCCTCTGACCTGTAATCTAACTTTTCGGATTAGCAGTCCTGTCAATTTGCAACACTCTTAACTGAGAAAAAACACCTTTTTTTTAATCATAAGAATGCAAAATCCTAATGAATGTTCTGGTCTCAGGAGGGATACAAGATTGACAATATCATTTTGTGCTGATGATGCTTTTTGTTAATAGCCCTGGGGAATCTTCACATCTTAATCTTCAATTTATTGATGAATTTCAACTCTCTTAACTGTGGTAAATCAAATCTATTCTTCTGTTGGTGTTTGGTTTCTCGGATCCAATGAATGATTATTGTTACATCGCTACAGATCATGGATATTTAATATGCTTTGTAGATGAGAAACATTGCAGCTTTAGAAATTATTCAGTTGTTCAGTTGGATAGAAGTAAATGTACAGAGACTACAATCTCTGTCAATTATACTTAAGGGATATGTGACATATTTCAAAATAGCTATCTTATTGAAACTAAATTATGTGTTTCCTCATGTGTAGTAGAATACAGTGAACTTTCAGTTCAGAGGGTCAGAGAAAGAGCAAATTCCAGGGTCAAACTTTGTGATGGTTCAAGCACCGTTAGATATCACCATTCATGTGATCTACTGCCTTCATTCTGCCACATTCCAGGACGCGGGAGCATTCTGTACTTTGTGAGATTTTCTATGCTTTCCCTGTTGCTACAAGCATTTACACCTTCAAGATCAATCTTCTACGTCTTCTACTAAGGTCGAAGGATGTTGTAGGTTACAGAGAGACATAGATAAGCTGCAGAGCTGGGCTGAGAGGTGGCAAATGGAGTTTAATGCGGACAAGTGTGAGGTGATTCACTTTGGTTAGAGTAACTGGAATGCAAAGTACTGGGCTAATGGTAAGATTCTTGATAGTGTAGATGAGCAGAGTGATCTCGTTGTCCAGGTACACAGATTCTTGAAAGTTGCCACCAGGTTGACAGGGTTGTTAAGAAGGCATACAGTGTTTTAGCTTTTATTAATAGAGGGATCGAGTTCCAGAACCATGAGGTTATGCTACAGCTGTACAAAACTCTAGTGGGGCCGCACCTGGAGTATTGTATACTGTTCTGGTCACCGCATTTTAAGAAGGATGTGGAAGCTTTTGAAAGGGTGCAAGGGAGATTTACTAGGATGTTGCCTGGTATGGAGGGAAGGTCTTACGAGGAAAGGCTGAGGGACTTGAGGCTGTTTTCGTTAGAGAGAAGAAGGTTGAGAGGTGACTTAATAGAGACATATAAGATAATCAGAGGGTTAGATAGGGTGGACAGGGAGGGCCTTTTTTCCAAGTATGGTGACGGTGAGCACGAGGGGGCATAGCTTTAAATTGAGGGATGATAGATATAGGACAGATGTCAGAAGTAGTTTCTTTACTCAGAGAGTAGTAAGGGTATGGAATGCTTTGCCTGCAACGGTAGTAGATTCGCCAACTTTAAGTAAATTTAAGTCGTCATTGGACAAGCATATGGACGTACATGGAATAGTGTAGGTTAGATGGGCTTCAGATTAGTATGACTGGTCGGCGCAACATCAAGGGCCGAAGGGCCTATACTGCACTGTAATGTTCAATGTAATGTTCTATCTATGTTCTATTTTATTAGATTGGATTACTTTACAGTGTGGAAACAGGCCCTTCAGCCCAACAAGTCCACACCGACCTGCTGAAGCACAACCCACCCATACCCCTACATTTAACCCTTGCCTAACGCTACGGACAATTTAGCGTGGCCAATTCACCTGACCTGCACATTTTTGGACTGTGGGAGGAAACCGGAGCACCCGAAGGAAACCCAGCAGACACGGGGAGAACGTGCAAACTCCACACAGTCAGCCGCCTGAGGCAGGAATTGAACCCGGGTCTCTGGCGCTGTGAGGCAGCAGTGCTAACCACTGTGCCACCGTGCCGCCCACCCCACGAATATATCTTATATATCTTGTGATTACCTCCTTTTAACTAGCAAGATTCTTCATTTTTGTAACATAATTATTTTTGACATTCACCTTATTGTCAAACTCTGTTTTATTCTTTCTTGCCCCTGCACCGCCCCCCTCCCCGTCCCACCAAACCCTCTACACGTTTCTCAGTTTCTCAGTCACTTGGAAAGCTGTTCATTTCAATACCTTTGTGTTCCAATAAAAAGCCATCAAGCTAAAATAATGGGCTGAATTTTCCCAGATCCTTGGAGGTAACTTTGTAAATGAAGGGATGAAGAAAATCAGAAGAAAGTGATGCACCCAGTAATTCCACATGATATTGCCTCCTCCTGCTTTTTTCCAGATGTGGATTGTGTGCACTGGTGGCCATCTGTATAACAGTAGTGAGAAGCAACTTAACATTAAGGAAGAATTTAAGAGGGGTTTTCTCAGAGAATTCTTTCTTTCCCATCAGCAGAGCATTATACTCAGCTCAGCAATGAAGAGAGGTGAGAATACAGCAAGAGATAGTACATCAGGGAAAGTGACTGTTATGAAGACTTTGATCTGTTTTACTAAGCAGCAATAGATAAAACAAAACCGCAAGTCTGACTTGCAAAGCACGGATTCTGCTAGGGATTACGATAATTGCTTGACAGGTGAATTCCAACTGCTTGGAAGGCACTTCTCCTGACCAACACTTCACCCACCCACAGAATGCATTTGGGGTAATTAATGTAGTTACACCATCCTCCTGTGATAAGCATTTAGACCAATGAGCATTCTACTGCAACATTCCAGATGCAGCATCAAAGTGTAAGTGGAAGAAGGCCAGATTCTCAACGGAGGGTCAAATGGCAAAAATAGTTTCCCAAACTGGGCAAACAATAGTGCCGCAGGAGGTTCAGGCTCTGAAGTAGACCATCGCTGAGACCTGTAGTCTCATGATGCCAGACCACCTCTCACAGTAGAGAAGGCAGGCATCTCTTGCTATTGCTTAGCAGTGCATGCACACTGAAGACCATAGCCCTAATTTCACACCCTGCATCTAGGAGTGTTGCTAAATTGTGTGACCTTTTAATCTGCAAGGAGAGAAAGCAGAGAGGTGAGAACATTAGAAATAGTCTATGTCCAGCCCAGTGAAGGAGTATGTATAAATGCTGCCTGTAAGGTGTCATTTAAGGCAGTTAGGACCTGAAAGCATGAACTGACATCATGATATAGGCTCCATCCATCAGATACAAAGGACAGTTCAAAGAGAAGCTAGCCAATGTGTGTTTGAGTTGTTCAAATTCTTTTCTTGTTATCAATACTCAGTTCGAATATTTTAGTAACTGTAATGTGATCCTACTCTTAAATGAAGAAACATATCAGTCATGAGATGTCTCTTAGATGTAATGTAAGTGGTCAATGACTGAATATTTTAGTAACTGTAATGTGATCCTACTCTTAAATGAAGAAACATATCAGTCATGAGATGTCTCTTAGATGTAATGTAAGTGGTCAATGACTGATAGGATGGGTGACTGCATTGGGATAGTGACGACAATTTGGTTAGATTTAGTATTATTATGTAAAAGGACAGAGATAAATCAGGAGTGAAAGTTTTAAATTGGGGGAAGGTAAATCTTACAAAACTGAAAAATTATTTGATTGAGGTGGAGTGGACAAGTCTACTAAAGGGATAAATTAGTGGTATACCAGAGGGAGGCACTGAAAAGCAAGATTCTTAGGGCACAAAGCAGACATATCCACTCCAAAAATAAGAATGATACTGCCAAATTCAGACCCCTGTGGTTGTCTAGAAAAATACACGGGAAGATTAAGCAGAAAAAGAAAGCTTATGGTAGTCATAAAAAAACTCAACACTACAGATAGCCTAGAGGGGTATAAGAAGTACAGAGATCAAATAAGAAAAGCAATGCACGGGGCCTAACAGGGAAGGCAGATGAACTCAGGGCATGGTTAGGAACATGGGACTGGGATATTATAGCAATTACAGAAACATGGCTCAGGGATGGGCAGGACTGGCAGCGTAATGTTCCAGGATACCAAGGCTACAGGAAGGATAGAAAGGGAGGCAAGAGAGGAGGGGAGTGGCGTTTTTGATAAGGGATAGCATTACAGCTGTGCTGAGGGAGGATATTCCTGGAAATACATCCAGGAAAGTTATTTGGGTTGAACTGATAAGTAAGAAAGGGATGATCACCTTATTGGGATTGTATTATAGACCCCCTAATAGTCAGAGGGAAACTGAGAAACAGATTTGGAAGGAGATCTCAGCTATCTGTAAGAATAATAGGGTGGTAATGGTAGGGGATTTTAACTTTCCAAACATCGACTGGGACTGCCATAGTGTTAAGGGTTTAGATGGAGAGGAATTTGTTAAGTGTGTACAAGACAACTTGATGATTCAGTATGTGGATGTACCCACTAGAGAAGGTGAAAAACTTGACTTACTCTTGGGAAATAAGGCAGGGCAGGTGACTGAGGTGTCAGTGGGGGAGCACTTTGGGGCCAGCAACCATAATTCTATTAGATTTAAAATAATGATGGAAAAGGATAGACCAGATCAAAAAGTTGAAGTTCTAAATTGGAGAAAGGCCAATTTTGATGGTATTAGGCAAGAACTTTCAAAAGCTGATTGGGAGCAGATGTTCGCAGGTAAAGGGATGGCTGGAAAATGAGAAGCCTTCAGGAATGAGATAATGAGAATCCAGAGAAAGTATATTCCTGTCAGGATGAAAGGAAAGGCTGGTATGTATAGGGAATGCTGAATGACTAAAGAAATTGAGAGTTTGGTTAAGAAAAAAAAGGAAGCATAAGAAAGGTATTGACAGGATAGATTGAGTGAATCCTTAGGGACATGAGATAACTTTGGCAAATAGAATTAAGGAGAATCCAAAGAGTTTTTACAAATACATTAAGGACAAAAGGGTAACTAGGGAGAGAATAGGGCCCCTCAAAGATCAGCAAGGCGGCCTTTGTGTGGAGCTGCAGAAAATGGGGGAGATACTAAATGAATATTTTGCATCAGTATTTACTGTGGAAAAGGATACGAAAGATATAGACTGTAGAGAAATAGATGGTGACATCTTGCAAAATGTCCAGATTACAGAGGAGGAAGTGCTGGATGTCATGAAATGCATAAAAGTGCATAAATCCCCAAGACCTGATCAGGTGTGCCCTAGAGCTCTGTGGGAAGCTAGAGAAGTGATTGCTGGGCCTCTTGCTGATAAATCTGTATCATTGATAGCCACAGGTGAGGTGCCGGAAGACTGGAAGTTGGCAAACGTGGTGCCACTGTTTAAGAAGAGTGGTGAGGACAAGCCAAGGAACTATAGACCAGTGAGCCTGATGTCGGTGGTGGGCAAGTTGTTGGAGAGAATCCTGAGGGACAGTATGTACATGCATTTGGAAAGACAAGGACTGATTAGGGATAGTCAACATGGTTTTGTTCGTGGGAAATCATGTCTCACAAACTTGATTACATTTTTTGAAGAAGTAACAAAGAGGATTGATGAGGGCAGAGCAGTAGATGTGATCTATATGGACTTCAGTAAGGCATTCGACAAGGTTCCCCATGGGTTAGATCTCATGGAAAACAGGGAGAACCAGCCATTTGTTTACAGAATTGGCTCAAAGGTAGAAGACAGAGGGTGGTGGTGGAGGGTTGTTTTTCAGACTGGAGG
>NC_057721.1:35572232-35608449 GCF_004010195.1 Chiloscyllium plagiosum
AAAGATTTACAAGGATGTTGCCAGGGTTGGAGGATTTGAGCTACAGGGAGAGGCTGAACAGGCTGGGGCTGTTTTCCCTGGAGTGTCGGAGGCTGAGGGGTTACCTTATAGAGGTTTACAAAAGTATAAGGGGCATGGATAGGGTAATAAGCCTTTTCCCTGAGGGGGGGGGGGGGGGGAGTCCAGAACTAGAGGGCATAGGTTTAAGGTGATTGGGGAAAGATATAAAAGAGATCTAAGGGGCAACGTTTTCACACAGAGGGTGGTACGTGTATGGAATGAGCTGCCAGAGGAAGTGGTAGAGGCTGGTACAATTGCAACATTTAAGAGGCATTTGGATGGGTATATGACTAGGAAACGTTTGGAGGGATATGGGCCGGGTGCTGGCAGGTGGGACTAGATTGAGTTGGGATATCTGGTCGGCATGGACTGGGTGGACCGAAAGGTCTGTTTCCATGCTGTATATCTCTATGACTCTATGACCCTAAGTAAGGAAATCAAACAGTGGACATGAAGAAATATTAGCAAGCAAGATAAAGGAAAACTCAAAGATGTTTTACCAGTTTATAAAGAGCAAAAGGATAGTTAAGGGGAAAAAAAAAGAGATGAAGAAGGAAACTTATGTGAAGTTGCAGAGGATATTGGAAACATTTTTAATATTTTTGTCTCCATATTATAAAATTAGTGATGATGTGGATATAGTATCCAAGAGGAGCAGTGTGAACTATTGGACAAAATAATCAGAACTTTACAGGAAGTGTTGGAGGAGTTGGAATCTTTGAAAGTTGGTAAGTTGCCCGGGCCAAATGGATTGCTCCTTAGGATGTTGAAGGAGGTCAGGGAGGAAATAACAGATACTCTGAGGTTTATTTTAATATCTTCGCTAGACACAGGTGAGATCCTGGAGACTGGAGGAATGTACAGGCTGTTCTGTTGTTTAAGAAAGCTACAAAGGAAATGCCAAATAATTATAGACCAGGTGGTGTTGCTGAAGTGATGGGCAAATTGTTAGAATCAATCCTTAGAGATAGGATAAACTGTCACTTTGAAAGGCATGGACTAATCAGGGATAGTCAGCATGGCTTTGTTAAGGGAGGGTTATGCCTTTCAAATTCTTTGAGGAATGACAAGGGGGATCTATGAGGGTAGTGCAGTAGATGTTGTCGACATGGATTTTAGTGTGCTCCCACATGGCAGACTGGTCAAGTAAGTAAAAGTCCTTTGGATGCAGAACAATGTGCTGAAATTGGTCCAAAATTGGCTTAATAACAGGAAACAATTGTTAATGGTCAATTGCTGTCCTTGCGAATGGAAAGCTGTTTCAAGTGGTGTTCTGCAGGGTCTCTGCAGGGTTTTTTACATTCATGATTTGGACTTGAACATTGGTGGCACAATTGGGAAATTTGCAGACAACACAAAAATTAGTCATGTAGTGGATAATGTATAGGATATCTGTAAGTTCCAAAATGATATAGATAGGTTGGTGGTAAGTGGCACATGGAGTTCACACTCTGAGAAGTATGAGATAATGCATTCAGGTAAAAGACAATGTATAATAAACGGGAACATATTGAGAGGGATAGATGAGGTGAGAAATCTTGACGTGCAAATGCACAGTCCCTAAAAGTAGCAGTACAGGTTGGTAAGGTTGTAAAAAAAGGGAAATGAAATGCTCTCCTTCATTAGCAAATATATTGAATACAAAAGTAGGGACATAATGATGAAACTGTACAGGATACTGGTGAGGCCTCAGTTGGAACGTTGTGTGCACTTCCGGTCACCAAATTACAAAACAGATATGGAGAAAGTGCAACAAAGATTTACTACAATGTTGCCAGGGCTGGAGAATTGCAGCTACCAGGAGAGATTGGAAAGGTTGGTGTTATTCTCCTTGGAACAGGGAAGGCTGAGGGACAACATGATTGAGATATTCAAAATTGTGAGGAGTAGAGATAGGAGGAACAGGAGGCATCTTTTTCCCTTGGCAGAGAGTTCAACAACCAGTGGTCATAGATTCAAGTTAAGAGTTCAAAAGATTAGAGGGGACATAAGGAAAAATATTTTCGTGCAGAGGGTGGTGGGTGTCTGGAATTCACTGCCTGAGTTGATGGTGGAGGCAGAGACCCTGAATTCTTTTTAAAAAGTCCCTGGATCTGCACCATAAGTATTGTAAGCTGCAGGGCAATGGGCTGTGTGCAGGAAAATGGAATTGTAAAGAGGCATCTGGGTGCCTTTGGGTTGGCATGGACAAGATAGGCCAAGTGACTCCCTTCTGAAGTATATCATTTCTCTGGTTCTATGGTGCTAATAAGTTATATGTAACCAATCTGTTCATTATTCATCACAATTGTATCAACGTCGGCCTAAAACAAGATGGGCATCTTTCCTTAGATCAGCAGCCTGGACTAAAACCAACAAAAAGAGGTGATGGTAACCTGTCTAATAAGACATCCCAGATTATGTCCACCTTTATAAAATAAGTTACGTTAGTGAGAAGGCACTGAAATGTGGGTGAATGTGGGTGTGAATATAACATGTTGAATAATATGTAATTTGTATGTATTCAGAGCAATTCTGGATTTCAAAATAGATGCAAGTGGGTGTTAGTTATTTCAATGAAGTGTTTTCTTTTAACTCACCAGCATGGTGATTTCAATACATTTTACCAGACCGCATGTAACTGTGTACCATGTGGTACTAATGGGAAGACCTTTGTACTGTTATACCTATGACAGGTATAGTAATCTTGTAAGACCATTAGCTCTGTTTTTCACTTCAGGAAGCATCAATAGCTCATCACCACCTTCTAATAGGCAAATAGGGATGGGCAATAAATGCTGGTCAGCGAGCAATGCCCCATTCTACAAATAAATTTTAAAAATCAAAGCTGAAACAAGTTTATTAAAATTCACTTCAGAAGATACGAGTGTTGAGTGTAGATGTTAGTTTAGTTTTACTCCGAAAGGTTCAGGGAAGAAGAGACCTCAGTAGAAGGGGCTAGTTTGTGAAACCATCAAATGGGAAAGTTTGGTTAGAAACCTGCAAGTTATTGAATCAAAGAAGGTTTACACTCTCCAATTTGTGAAAAGTTCACCTTGGTAAAATTGGAAAGGGCACACTGAATTGTCTTCACAGTCCATAACAAGGAAGCCATCAGAAGTCAATCAAGCTGAATACTGAAGTGCTGAGATAGTGTTGAATTTCTCTGGACTTGTATTTCTGTAATGGATTGTGTCAGGAAACTGGATGAAACTTGGTTTTGCAGCATGTTTTAGTTCCTGCTGTCTTCTTTATTTTGATAGCTTTTTGTTGTTTCTTCTTTTGTAGATAGACTTCTATTCTATTGTAAAAGAAAATCTGCTGCGTTATGTGAATATATCTCAGTGACTAATCACTGGGATAGCTAACTAAAAAAGGATTTGAAAATAAACATCCAATTTGCCAGATTTCACTCTGGGAACTGACATTTCCTATAGTCCTTATCAGCTGGAAGGATTACAGTAGGCAGTTCATACATGAATGTGAAGTGCCTGTGGAGACTGGAGATTTACAGCATGATACATGTCAATGCCTTACAAGAAAATGATGTGCAAGTTGGAATGTGGAGCTTGGTACCTGACAGTACTATCCTGTTCATCTGTCATATTCTTTCAAAGTCCTGCATCTCTTGGTACACAGTCTTTAAGGTAGGAAGGAGATAATGCTTCTTTTCATGGCAATATATATTAATTCATGTTTGGTTGAGGAGCATTTCCAGATTGTGCCACACTTTTAGTAATCTCAGTTCATTTGACCTCCTCCACCCCACATTGGATATTTCAGCTGAATTTCCAAATAAGCTTGGAAGACCCATGAAGCAGCTGTCCCAGGGCTCCTCACCATTTCTGTGATTGCTTCAGGCTGAAAAGTCCAAGTTGGTGCGGTTCAATTAAACTTTCTGTCATTCATTTTAACAATAAACCTTTCCTCTAACAAAATAGCTACTATTTCATATTTTACCTTTTAGAGTCATGCAGCTATGGTGCTGGCTTTGCTCTGTTTGACATATTTTATTCACCGTGTTTTGAAATGCCTGCTATATGCTTCTAGCAGTTCTAGATTCTACCTGTTTCTATTGTTCAATTTTCTTTAAATTCACATCATGCCTGACCAATCCAACACAGTGAACATCAATAGTAAAGACTTCCAAAAGCAAATATCAAACAATTGAACACTATTACCACATTATCCTTTCCTAATCAGGTAGGATGTTCAAAGGTGGGGGGGGGGCTTTTAATTAGTTTGCTGCCAGAACTGGTCCAACAAATGTTTTCGCAACCTGAAAGTACCAGGAAAAAAGAACCAAGGTGGGAACATTCAGCCAATTAACTCTAATCTTCTTTTCAAAGATGGTGACTGATTTACTGAACCTTCCCAGTGCTTTTGTTACATATTCTATTAGTCCTGTTATCTGTTGGTCCACAGTAGTTAACAGATTATAAAATCAGAAATGAAATTTAACAAATGATATTTTAATCACATAACAGCTGCATAATCACAACCATTATATCCTGAAAATTCTTGAAGAAACTTCATGTTGTCATTGAGGGAAACTTGAAGAGTATGCATTTCACTGAGGACTTGGATTCTTCCTGTTTTGTCTCGCACTGACCCTGCAATTCAGCCCTTCATTTGTGGCTGACCAACAGCAAGAAATATACTAGTGTTGTCTGCTGGGAAGTTAACAGGTTTTGCACACAAAAAAAAAACATAGATAGACATACAGAGCATACGGAAGTGATTTGGCCCATCATGTCCCTACTGTCTACTTCGACCTTCCAGTCCTTGGTCTGTAGCACGAGAAGTTATGGCAGGCATTTTTTTAAATACAGTGAGTGTTTCTCACTATAACGATATTTCAAGGAGAACAAAATCTATTCACCAGCTTTTGTAAGTCCAAGCCCCCAGTTATTGACCTCTCTCAATAAAAATGGGTCATTCCTCGTCAGAAACGAGGCATAAATTAATTAATTTGATCAATCAAATCTCCTCCAGGTCTTTGCTCTTCCAAAGATAGAAATTCAAACTATCAGACCCTTTTTGTATTGTAACATTTTCAATAAATGGTACTATATTCATGTATCTTCCCTGTTAAAAAAAAGGTAACAATACATGTATAGACACTGAGGGATATCTAAATCTTGTTACTAACCCATAATGAATCTCTCTCAATTAAGGTAATCGGTGTAAGTGAGTTTAAAATATTATCAACTTGAAAATTCTCTTCATTCATATTTGCTTCATATAAAATTCAATGAATCCTACTTTACGTATTATATCAAATGATTATATATGTTTCACGTTCTCCTCAGAGTTCTTTATTAAATAGTGCTTATGATCCAACTTCTCGCATACATCTTCCCTTGAAAATGACTGCCACAGTTTAATAGTAAAACATATTCATTGTAAGAAGAGATCAAAGTCTTACCAAGTTATTTATTTTCTCTTAAAGACTTATATGAAATATTGCACCATTTTTTCAATAGATTTATTACTTTGTTTTTAGGATAACACATGCCTACACATAGTTGGACATTTCGATTTAAAAATATAAACTTGAAGCCCAATGTATTCTGACACTTTTATTCCATTTCAGGGACAAAATAATGGCATTTTGCAGGTTTATGATAGCAAAGGGGAATGTAATGTATCAAAAGACTGACAAAAGAAGACAGGGACATATCACAATGAAATACTGGAAAATGGTGCTTCTGTCAGTTATCAAACTCAGAATAAAATAGTACTTGGCATTTTAAAGGGTCAAAGCAGGCAATTTTTTAGCAACTGATAATCAGAACAAAGCATGTGGGATATTATCTGTTCTATAGTTAAAATGGAATAAAATCCACTGTAATAAGTTATGTTGACCCTTCCCTGACCCTCTGTCGATCCTCCTTTATCCTTCATTGCTTCTACAAGCCTGAAACTGACTTTTCAATTTCCCTTATATTTTGAGAAATGCAGAGCTCGTCTTAATCTATTTCATGTTTTTAGTGATCTTTACTTTCTCCTTTTGTGATCCTAGTTATTTATCAGTTACAGAATATATTAAAATTAGAAACGAGCATCAAATATTCTCTAGGGATCTGGCCCAATGGCGATTAATAAACTGGTGAAGTTCCTGAACTTCACAATTTCTGTAATTAAAGTTACATATTACAATTTTTAAAATTCATTCTCAGGATATGGATGCCCTGGCAAGGTTGGCATTTATAGTCCATTGCTAGTTACTCAGGGAGGATGGTGCTGCTTCCTTTTCTTGAACCGCTGCAGTCTGATGATGTTAAACAGTGTCCTTGTCTTGAATTTGCTAAAAGTAAGATTGTCTTTGCTGAAGTGTCAACAGGAATTGCTTGTTAGGACCATGGGGAAGTCCCAGCATTTATGATTCCACAGAAACTAACTGGAAAGTTGAATGTCTGAGAGACAATAATCAGGCAAAGCTCCTAAACACAGCTGGGCATCACAGACTTCAGATGGATCTGAATGACTTTCCTGATTAATTCCTGATTAATCAGTGAGAGGTTTGAGAAATGAAAATCTGCTTGAACTCCTGGCTAATTGATAAACTGACTCAATGCCCTTGTCAGCTCGCCCTACCACAGGTTACCCCTCCACAATTCTTCCCCAACCATACTTTCCTCTTCCAACTGTCCATAACCCCACACTCCAACCTCTACAAATCTCAACACAGCTCCCCCTCACTAATCTCCCACATTACCAACTCGACCTGACCCTCTCCTCCCATTGAGCACACTGGTGCCATTTTCAACCACAGCTGAGATGCCCCGACCTACCCTTAGCTCACACAGTCTGCCTACCACACAACTAGCTGATACTTGTAAACCCCCCTTGGCACTCCACCTTCTTACCCACTTGGCACTCTTGCTCCCCTAAACATGCAGTACCCTACCCCCTTTACTTACCTGACACACTTAACTTCTTTCAGTCGCCTTGAAAGGGACTTAAGGAGCTTTAAACCACTGAGAGCAGAGCTTCCTGCTGACAAAGAAGGTGTGTTTTCAGTGGTGATCCACTCTGCTTCTGCCTCTGAGGAATCCTGGTCTTGTGTATTGCTGCTTTTGACTAGAAAGGACCCTGGCCCAAAGGTGTACCTGAAATACTGCACTAAAGGTAAATGGGAAACCCTTAGTCTGATCTGGGGGTGGAAACAGGAATTCTGACCCATATGAGAGATTCTGCCATTGTTATAAATTGTTTACTACTGATTCTTAGGTGACCACATTCAGAGCAGGACAGTCCAGAAAACCTTCTTTCTCTCTGATGTTGCAGTAGGTTTCTCCTCAAACACAGAAATCTTCTCTAAGGTTCCAGTTTTCTGCACTTCTTGCATACTTGTTGACTCTAGATTTTGAAAGTGTAAACCATGGCCCACATATTAACTTTGCACAAGTCTCGAGGGTTCTGTGCACTGCCCTGTCTTTGTGTTACACTTCATTTACTTGGAAAACTGGCATGAAGTTTCCAAATCTGCAACTTTGCTGCCTACAAAAACAAATGCAGCAGATATATGCACCTGAAAGTTCCCTTTCAGGTCTCACACTAGCCTGACTGGTGTCCAAGTATAAGAAACAGGAGCAGGAGTAGACAATTTGATGTTTCACATCAGCTCTGCTATTTAGTTCAAAAATGGCACTTGACTCAACTCCACCATCCCATGCTGTCCCCATCTCCTCTAATGCCCTCAGTATCCAAAAACTTATCAACCACTTTCTTGAAAATTTTTATCAGTTGTTTTGCATTTCAATGATTCACTTCACTTTAGCTAAAGAAAATCTTATACTCTCATTCCTAATTGGTTAACCCCTCAATCTGAAATTGTGATCCCAAGCAAGGAAATAGCCAGCATCAATCCTGTTTGAGCTGCACTCATTCAGGCAAGTAGAGAGTATTCCATTACACATCTGGCTTGTGCTTTGCATGAGTAGGAAAAGCTATGAGGACCTAGGAGGTGAGTTACTCATCACTGAATGTACAGCCTCTCACCTGTTTTAGAAGCCTTGCATTTATTTAGTTCATTTAGTTATGTTTATGGAGAATAATTTGTCCCAGGATATTGATAATGGAGATTCAGCAATGGTAATCCCATGGAAAGTCAGAGGGAGATGGTTAGACATTCTCTTGTTGGCCTTTACCAGACAATTATGCAGAACTTATGTTACTTGCTACTTAATAAGCAGAGCCTGAATGTTGTTCAGGTCTTGTTCCATATGGGTCTACATTGCTTTATTATCAGTGGAGCTGTGTATAGAACTAAACTTTATACAATAATCAAAAAGCATCTCACTTTACATCTGAGATGGGAGAAAAGTTATTGTCAAAGCAACTGAAGGTTGTTGGGTCTAGGGCATTGTCCTGAGGAGCTCTTGCAGAAATATTCTGGGACTGAGGTGACTTCTTCAACAATCACAATTATTTTTCTTGGAGCTATGACTCAAACCAGAGTTTGTACTGCATGGCAACACCTGCTGGAGCTAAACTCAACTCTTTTTAGCCTGTTTGATTTCTCATCAATCCAGAATCTCTGTGCTATTTAAGCTTTTAAAATAAAGTGAACTAACTTCTCTTTATAAAGCATTTCATATTCTGCAACAACTTGCATCTATATAGTACTTTTGTGAAAATCACATTGAGTGCCAAAAAATCAGGCTAAGAGCCCTGAGATGCATGCTGTTCTGATGGATGAGCTGAGCGCCTGTCTCCATATGCAAGGTCGCTTGCAGTAGAATTGCAATGAAACATAATGGTGAGCCCCAAAGTACAGTGTTAGTGTGATGAACTTTGTCATAAGTAAGTCTGAAATATGCCATGATATTGTGAGGCTGGTGCATGTCACATGCCAGTCTTCATGGACAGAAGATGTATATGGTCACTAGCCATGGAGCATGCCTCCAGATGTTGAAGAATGAAGCAGGGATAGAAGAACAATTGTGAGCTGGAATTGCAGGTGCCCTCTCAAACTTACATGCTGGGGGCTGTTGCTGTCTAATTTCTCTCTCTGCTGTCTGGGAAAATAGCAACTTGCAAATAAATTAGGTGAGAATATGTAATGAGGTCTGATGCATGCAAATAAGGCCTCACTACTCAATAGTGCAATTCTCATCTCATTGTTAAAACTTTGGGAGGAAAGTTATTCTTTTTCTTCTAAATGTTGGGAATCTAATTTTTCCAATCATGCCACATTTTTCCAACTGACTTGTCATTACCCATGCCATTCAGGAGCTGGGAAAATTCTGCCATCTATTGGAATGCATGTGGTATTCGTAACATAGTAGGTGTTGTCTGGGAAGGTTGTAACAAGAATGGAAGGGTGATGGGAAGCTGAGAAGGAAAGCAGAGGATGGGTAACAAATGATGGAAAAGTCAGAAGCAAAAGTGGAAAGCAAAAAATAAAAGCTAGAAAACAAACAGGGCACAGTGCAAAATCAAACTAAAATGTCTAACAAGTTAAAAAAGACTAGTCTAAAGGCTCAATGTGTGGAACATTTGCCATAAAGTAAACTAACTAGGAGCACAAATCAATATAAATGAATACCATACAGCAGCAATTGCAAAGACATGGCTGCAAAGATGAGAACTGAACATTCAGTGGTATTCATTATTTCGGAAGGCGGGACAAAAATAGAAAGGAGGTGGGATAGCATTGTTAGTAAAGGCGAAAATCATTATGATAATGAGGAAGGGTATTGGCTTAAAAAGTCATGATGTGGAATGTCTCTGGGTAGTGACGAGAAATATCAAGGGGCAGAAAACATTTTTGGAACAAAAACAGAAATTGCTGGAAAAGCTCAGCAGGTCTGGTAGCATCTGCGAAGAGAAATCAGAGTTAACATTTCAGGTCCAGTGACCCTTCCTCAGGGAAATGCCAGAACTACTGAGCTTTTCCAGCAACATTTGTTTTCATTTTTGATTTATAGCATCCACAATTCTTCCAGTTTTTAAACATTTTAGGAAGTTGTTTATAGACCCTCAAACAGTAATAGAGTTGTAACAGAAAACATTAAACAAGAAATCAGGTCTGCTTGCAATTAGAGTTCAACTATAATCATGGGTGATTTGAATTTACATTGCTGAACACTTCAACTCCCCCTCCCACTCAACCAAAGACATGCAAGTCCTGGGCTTCCTCCACCACCAGATTCTAGCCACCCTGGAGGGAGAAGGCGTCATCTTCCGCCTTGGGAGCCTCCAACTACATGGGATCAATGTCGATTTCATCAGTTTCCTCATTCCCCCTCCCCACACCTTATCCCAGATCCAGCCCTCCAACTCAGCACCACCCTCATGAACTGTCCTACCTGTCCATCTTCTTTCCCACCTATCCACTCCACCCTCCTCTCTGACCTACCACCTTCACCCTCCACCTTCATCCACCTATCACACATCCAGCTACCTTCCCATCAGCCCCACCCCCTTCCCATTTATCTCTCACCTCCCCACCACACCCCACTCACCCCCAAGCCTCCCCCACATTCCTGATGAAGAGCTAGTGCTTGAAACGTTGACTCTCCTGTTCCTCAGATGCTGCCTGACCAACTGTGCTTTTCTAGCAACACACATTTGACTCTGACCTTCGGCACCTGCAGTCCTCACTTTCTCCTAATTGAATTTACAGTAATTTGGAGAAATAATTCAGTAATGACATTGTGGAGGAGGACTTTGTGAAGAGTGTGCATGATGGTATTTCAGACCAGTATTGAAAAGTGTGGTGCTAGAAAAACACATCAGGCCAGGCAGCATCCGAGGACCTTCTTCAGTCTGCCCAAAACGTCGATTCTCTTGCTCCTCGGATGCTGCCTGGCCTGCTGTGTTTTTCCAGCACCACAATTTTCAACTCTGGTCTCCAGCATCTGCAATCCTCACTTTCTCCTTTCAGACCAGTATGTTGAGGAACCAACCAAAGAACAGGCTTTAATCACTGGGTAATGTGTAATTTTGTTGTTCAGGCATTCTTGGGGAAGAGTGACCATAACATAATATACTTCTTCATTGAGATGGAGACTGAAATAGCTGAATCCTAAACTAGGATCCTGAACCTAACTAAAGTGAGTACAGACAGATGACTGACGGTAGTTTAGCCTGCAGGTCATCATGCCTCAGGCAAGGGAAGAAGTTGAGAAGGAGAGTCCTTCGTGGTAACTCAGCTGATTGGCATGGATTAAGAATTGGTTCATGTGTAGGGAACAGAGAGTGGGAATAAATGGGTCTTTTCTCCAAGTGGCAGGTATTGAAAAGTTATACACCAGTGTGAAAAACAGAACAGTATTACTTAAATGGTGACATATTGGGAAGTGTGGAAGTACAAAGGGATCGGTATGTCTTTGTTATGCCAATCGATGAAGCTAAACAGGCAGATGCAGCAAACAGTTATGAAGGCAAATGATATTTTGTCCTTCATTACAGGATATTTGAGTTCAGAAGAGATATTGCACTGTGGTTAGATGGGTCCTTGGTGAGACCAGAGCGAGAGAATTGCATGCAGCTTTGGCTTCCTACCAAAGAAAGGATATACTTGCCATAAGAGTGAGTACAGCAGAGAGCCATTTGGCTGATACCACAGATGGCGCAGCTATGCTGTGAGGAGAAGATGATTCAACTGAGTCTGTAATGACCAGATGTGAGAAGGATGAGAGGGGATCTGTTTGAAACACATAAAATTTTAACAATGCAGGAAAGACTAGATGCAGGGAGGGTGTTTTCACTCATTGGGACAGTCTAGAACCAGGGGACATGGTCTCAGGATATGGGATAGACCATTCATAACTGAAATAAGGAAAATCAACTTCATTCAAATGGTAGTGATCTATGGAATTGTCTACCACAGAAGGCTGTGGAGGTCAAGTCACTGAATATATTCAGGAAGGAAACATTTTTTTAGATGTTAAAAGCACCAAGGTGTGTGGAGAAGAAGTGAGAATATAGTATTGACACAGAGAATCAGTCATGTGGGGCCAAGTGGCCAACTCCTGCTTCTGATTTCTACATTTTTTTTTAAAAGACAAATACATTAATGGCACACATTAAAGTAAACAAACATGCTCTGATATCCAATACAAAGATATGGCTGCATGGTGACAAGGTTTAGGTCCTGAATATTGAGGTGCAGATGACATTCAAGAGGAATAGAAAGCTATGTAAGCATGTAGTGTTTGTCTCGTCAGTCAAAGTTGCACATATGCAATTGTTAGACTTTAGTCAGGAGATTAGATTAGATTCGATTCCCTACAGTGTGGAAACAGGCCCTTCGGCCGACCAGTGCACACCGACCTTCCGAAGAGTAACCCTCCCAGACCCATTTCCCCCTGACTAATGCACCTAACACTATGGGCAATTTACCATGGCCAATTCACCTGACCTGCACATCTTTGGACTATGGGAGGAAACCGGAGCACCCGGAGGAAACCCACCCAGACGCGGGGAGAATGTGCAAACTCCACACAGACAGTTGCCCAAGGCTGGAATTGAGCCTGGGACCCTGGCGCTGTGAGGCAGCAGTGCTAACCACTGAACCACCATGCCGCCCCAAGATCTAGATGTAGAATGAGTAGCGGGGGTTAAAGTCAATAATGGGAGTAATCTATTGGCCCCTAACAGTAACCACATTGGAGTGCAAAATTTACAAGAAGAAAGTTTGGGTGCTTGTGGGCAGTAATCATAGTCTGTGTTGAACTAGAAAAGTCAGATTGGCAGTACCAGCCTGGATAAAAATTCATGGAACTCTTTTATGATAATTCCATAGAACAGCATGTTCTGGAACCAACTAAAAGTAGGTTTATTTGATTAACATTATGTAAAATAACAGCATTAATGGAGATTTAAAAAGGAGAAGATTGGTTCTAAGAATAATATTTTAAACTGAAATCAAGGGATTTATGTTAGCATGAAAGCTGAGCTAGCTGAAGTTAACTCGCATATAAGTTAAAGCATAGGTCAATTGAGAGATGTAATTGCAAACATTTGAGTAGATATTTCAGAACCATCAGAAAACTTAAAATTTTTATTTTTAATGTGAATCTAAAGGGAGGACCAACAATCCAGAATCAACTAAAGATATTTGAAAGCTTCCAAATTAAGGAAAAAATGTAAAATTGTACAATCAGGTCAGATGATTAGTCAGAATGTGAAGAACAGCTAAGAATGACAACACGGTTAATCAATGAAAAGGAATTATAGTATGAGAGAAAGCTAGTTAGGAATGTATAAATGGGTCATAAGTATTTAAAAAGGAAAAGAGTTAGTAAATAAGTGTTACTCCTCTAGAAACTGAAAATGGGGATTAAATTGTAGGTAATAAAGAAATGGTGCATGAAATAAATAAATATTTTGCTTCTGTATTCATTACAGAGGATACAAAAACATTCCAGTGTATGAGGAGGTGAAAGAGAACAAGGGTGTTCGTGAAATTACAGTAACTAAGTAAATGGTACTTTGCAAACTCATGGAGCTGTGTGCTAACAAGTCTCCAGGTACAGATGGAGTTCTAGTTCTTACAGAGGTGGCTAATATGGTAATAGGAGTCTTAGTGCTAACTTTTTCAAAAATCACTGGATTCAGAAAAGGTATAATCAGACTGAAAGTATCAGAAGTTATTCTTCTATTTAAGAAGGGAGGGAGGCAGAAACCAGTAAACTATGGACCAGTTAGTTTTACATCTGTCCTAAGGAAGGTGTTAGAATCAATCATTAAAAAGACCATCAATGTCCATTTGGAAAAACTGAACACAATTAGGAAGAGTCAGCATGAAATCATGAAAGAGAAAATATGTTTAACAAATGTACTAATCTTATTTGAAGAATTAATATGCTGTGTATAAATAAGAGTCTTTGATATATTGTACTTTGAATTCTAGAACAACTTTTGATAAGGGCTATTTACTCCAATGCCCAGGGTCTAAGGCTTTTGGGGAGCCGGAGTGCTTGGGTTGGGTGGTGGCACTGTAATCATGTTGGGTGTGTTATTTTCATTCTTTGATGAGCTATGGACTTTGCTGGCAGTGCCACTTTCTACAGCCCAGCACTAGTTATCCTTGAGAAGGTGGTGGTGAGCTGTCTTATTCAGCCAATTGTTTTGGAGTACAATTCTGCTGCTGTTAAGGGTTCACAGCACCTAATGAATAGCCTGTCTTGAGTTTCTGGATCTATTTGAAATCCATCCCAATTAACACAGTGATGGAGCCACTCAACACAATGGAGGATGTCCTCAGTGTAAAGGGAGGTATTCATCTCCACAGGGATTATGCAGTGGAACACCTACCCAAACCTTCATGAACCTTCACCTTTGCAGCAAGAAGATTCTTGTGAATGTGATAAAGCACACTTTTCCCTCACATTAGTTCCTTAATCACCTGCTGCATACCCAGTCTGGTGACAACATCCTTTAGGAACCTGGCCAGCTTGGCCAGTCATGGTGCAGTTGAGCCATTTTTGGAACAGGACATTGAAGTCCTCCACCCAAAGTCCATTTTGTGCCCTTGCCACCTTCAGTGGCTCCTCCAAGTGATATTCATATGGAGGAATACTGAGGGACAAATGGTACATACTAATCAGCAGGAGGTTTCCTTGCCCATGTTTGACCTGATGTAGGTCCAGAGTCATGATTGAGGACTCTCAGCGTAACTCCTTTCTGATTATATACCAGCATCCTGTCCCTTCTGCTGAGTCTGTTGTTTTTGTGAGACAGGTCGTACACAGGAGGGTGATGATGTTGTCGGGGATCTTTGTGTGTATGGTACAGCTATGTGAGACTGTTGTTGAGACTAGTCCGTGAGACAGCTAATTTTGACACTAAATCAGAGGACATTTATGAATTAGCCACAATGCTGTGGTTCTGAAGTAACATGTAGGCCAAACCAAGTAAGGGCAGAAGCTTCCTTTCCCCAAAGGACATTAATAAACCAGATGGTTTCTGACAACAATTGGCAAGGGTTTCATGGTCACTGTTAGATGTTCCATCTGCCATAGTGAGATTTGAATCCAGGTCCCACAGCATTAGCTGAGTCACTGCTCACATATGCAGTGCTAGTACTGTTATGCCATCACCCCCTTGCTGCACTTGATTCAGGGGCAGGGGCATCTGCATTCAGGTCAGAGTTGGTTCTGGCATGCTGAGGTCGCAAGGGAATAGTGCTGGTTGTGGCAGTGGAAAGGGGGAAACAGGAGCCTTGTGTTTGAGTTGGCAGTAGGGCTGCTGTCCTCTTGTCAGGGGCAGGAGCTGCTGTGTATGGGTGAGACACAGAGCTGCTGTGGTCAGGTCGACAGTGGGACCACAGTGCTTGGTTTTGGGAAGAGGGTGGTTGTGAAGGGGCTGGGCCAGGTACAACACCAGGGCTTGTGATTTCTGTCTCTACCCCGGGTGGAGTGCATTGGGGTAAAATGTTTAGTTTTTCACTCTGGTAAGAAGAAAGTAAATGCTTAAACAGGGAATGCCTGTGGAATTCTGAGGTACAGAGTGAACTAAGTGGTCTAGTACATGAATCATAACTGGTTAATGTACAGCATGCAATCAAGAAGACTAAAGGGATGCTCTCCTTTATTATAAGAGGAATTGAACATAAAAGTAAAGATGCTATGCTTCAGTGATAGACATTGGTGAGCCCACATTGAGAATAAAACAATATTCAGCTTTGATCCCTGTCTTTCAGCAAGGATATAAATGTGTTGGAGCTGGTTCACAGGAGGTTTAATGGATGGATACCTGGAATAAATGAGCAGTCTTATGAGGATAAGTTATACAGGCTGGGTTAGTTCCCATTGGAGTTTAGATCAGTGAGGGATAACTTGGTTGAGTTGTGTAAAATTCTGAATGGTCTAGACAAGGTGGACTCCTGTGGGTGAGCCCAGAACTACTGTTTTAAAATTAGGAGTTGCCCTTTTAAGATAGAGATGAGAAGGATTTTTTTTTTGGGGATGTGCAACTTTGTAACTCTACCTCAAAAGGAGGTGGAAGCAGATTCATCTTTTTAAGTAGATATGGATAGATTCTCGAATAAAGTCAAAATACTGCAAACACTGGAAATCTGAAACAAGCACAGAGAATGCCGAAGAAACTCAGCAGGCCTGGGAGAATCTATGGAGAGAGAAAAGCAGAGTTAAGATTTTGGGTCTGGTATGACTCTTCTTCTACCTGCTGTAGGAAAGGTGTTGTTAAACTTGAATGGGTTTAGAAAAGATTTACAAGGATGCTGCCGGGGTTGAAGTGTTTGAGCTATCGGGAGAGGCTGAATAGGTTGGGCTATTTCCCCTACAGCGTCGGCGGCTGAGGGCTGACCTTATAAGATCATGAGGGGCATGGAAAAGGTAAATAGCCAAGGTCTTTTTCACAGGGTAGGGGAGTCCAAAATTAGTGGGCATTGTTTAAGGTTAGAGGGGACAGATTTAAAACGGACCTAAGGGGCAACCTTTTTACGCAGAATGTGGTGCGTGTTTGGAATGAGTTGCCAGTGGAAGTGTGGAAATGAGTACAATTATAACATTTAAAAGGAATCTGGATGAGTATATGAATTGGAATGATTTAGAGGATATGGGCCAAATGCTGGCAAATGGGAAGTAGATTACTTTAAGATATCTTATCGGCATGGATAGGTTGGACCAAAGGGGTCTGTTTTCATGCTGTATGTTGCCAGATCTGCTGAGTTTTTCTGGCAATTTCTGTGTTTGTGGTAGATAGATTCTTATTAGGCAAGATAATCAGAGGTTAATAGATGGAGACATGTAACATGGAATTTGAAACACAAAAACAGATCAGCCATTTATTATTGGCAAAGAGGATATCTGTAGAATATGTCTCTTGTGTGGGGAAGGATGGACCAAATTAAGTGTTATCAGACACTTGACTGTTCAGCATCAACCTTTCGCTGGATATAGAACTCTGGGGGTGAAAAGCTGCTGGACCATCCAACACTGATAGCTCTCTCTGATGTTGGAAAAGACACTGGGAATAGTAACACCTGCCTGAGATGCTTTGGGAATTTGACTTGGATCTATCACTGGATCACGAGGTGAGTGGGCTGAGATGGGGGTCATGGGGAGAGGGTCTGCCAAGAGTGGGGCAGAGGTCTTGGAGGCAAGGGCAGATATTGGCTTTCCTTGGTTATATGCTGTCCGCCCAACCCTCCTGAGGCTGGGTCTGTCGTTCTGAATGCCTATGTATGATGGGACCTCTCCCATCTCTGGGACCACAGAGAAAGCTACCAGAGTTTGCTGGGTGGTCTTCAGGAGGCACCAGAGAGCCCTTTTCTTCCTATTTAATCCTGGAGTCACCATCAAGTTCCTAATTAACCTTCTGTTAGTGCAGGCAAACAATCATTAGCTGATTTCTGGCTTCTGACGTCTTCACAAGAGGTTCTCCAACTGCCAGCAGGCTCTCACATTAGCTTCCCACATGATTTATGTTCAAAAAAGGAGCAAAAGAGAATGTTTATCTCCTCCATTCATTACAATCTTGCCTGATTTAGAGGGTCTGATCCCCATGTCCCTTCTGCAATGGGCTGGACTAAATTCCCTTCGTATAACAGAAATACTTTCTTTCTTTGAACATCTGCAGGAAACATCTATGGGTTGCAGAAGGACATAAAGCTCTGCACAAGCCTTCATTTCTATAATGGTATATCGAGTCAGCCTTGTGGCATGCAGTGGATAGTTTCACACTTTCTCGCGATCCTCTTAATCTCTAAAACTATTTAGCTCTCCTCACTGTCATGGGCTTCATCTGTGAGCAGCAAATTGCTTGTCACATATTCATCCCCTTGAGAGCAATCTTGCAAAGAGTCAGACATTGATTGAAGTATGACCCTTATATATATAAAAGAACCCGTGCAATTTACATTGGCAGAATTGCATGTATCACAAAAGCAGCAACTGGTTCTATTCTCACTTCCTGTCTAATGTATCATCAGTTATTCCTGACCTCCCTCTGACCCTGAAGCAGATGGGACTGGAAGACACTGGCTTAATTTAAAATTCATGGATAATTTGCTCTTTTAAAATAGACTTCCTCAATCCCACTTCTACTAAGGAAATCTTATTAAATGTCATTACTGATATATCATACTAATTAAATATATTGTTACAAAACAATTCACAATTGACTTAATCTAGCATAATGTACACACAACAGCATTAATCTATACCTCTGTATTCCTTAACATTACTCGTGGCAGTCAAATATTTGGAATGTATGAACAAGTTATTTGTTATTAGAAATATCCATAATAATACACACGGAAACAGTGTTAGAATAGATTGGGCAATTTTATGACAATCATGATTGTAACTCAAAGCCTGGTAATTATACTTCACTGTTATAACATGCTATGTTATATTATTATATTTGAATGCAAAATGACAATAAGCAAACAAAACTATGATAATCTTTTTCAATATTTTGAAACATTTGAAGGCAAATTGAAATTTTTGATGCTATTCAGAAGGTATAAGGTGATCAGATTTTTTTTGTATTTGTCATTGAGGTCTTGGCCTTATTTGTCAATCCTAGATATCTGCCTCCATTGTCACTAATGAGCTGAGCAATGGGAGTTTAGAGGCTGTCGTTATTCTATCCAATTCATTTTCACACTTCCGTAATTGTAAGTGCCTTAACCATTTGAAAATATTGGTGGCAATTCTTTAATCATTCTTTGAAGTATTGTCTGTGCTTTGGACACTTTGACCAGTCCCTGCTGCAGGAGAAATCGTTTACCCAAGTGTTGTTATTGGTGAGGCAGAAAAAGGGACATAGATTTTGGTTTGAGGTTCAGCTCAATTTTATTATCAAAATATTATTTATTAAAAACAACATGTGAACATTTCCCAAATTTCCACAATATTTACTTCTACCTAGCTCAGTCCGTCTGAGAAAGGTTATTACATATAAAGATCCATGCATCTGACCTAGGCCATTGGAAAGCCTTCCTTTCTGAAGTAGGGCTGCTTGTTTCCCGCAAAGGTGAGTCTCTCAGGTCAAGGCGACTCTCCTCTCTCTCTCTCTCACTCTCTCTCTCTCTCTCTCTCTCTCTTTCTCTCTCTCACTCTCTCTCTCTTTCTCTCTCTCTCTCTCGCGCTGTCAAGGTGGTCAGAGCTCTACTTCTGGGCCAGATTGGGTTTTTGCTCAGGCTTCACTGAAGGACTGACATCCAGATGCATGTGTTTTTATCCCTCCTCACCCTCAACCTTCCACAATACTTTGGTCAATGGCATTGTGTGTTGAGTTCAAATCATCCCCTGGGGTTGAGTCAATCTCTCTCTCTCTCTTTCTCTCTCTCTCTCTCACGCTGTCAAGGTGGTCAGAGCTCTACTTCTGGGCCAGATTGGGTTTTTGCTCAGGCTTCACTGAAGGGCTGACATCCAGATGCATGTGTTTTTAATCCCTCCTCACCCTCAACCTTCCACAATACTTTGGTCAATGGCATCATGTGTTGAGTTCAAATCATCCCCTGGGGTTGAGTCAATGACCTTCACTGATGCAGTGCTGGGGTCTGTAAAGTGCACATACTCAGGCAGTCAAGATGCCAGAAAATCTGATCAACACTTCTTCAATACATAACTCTCAGTCTGATTCAAACTGGCTCCCCTTCAACCTTTGTAACCAGTTTGATCTTGGTTTGAACTATTCTCTGCAGTCAATAGCTAGCTACTGTACATTTTAGGAGAAAGTGCGGACTGCAGATGCTGGGAGTCAGAGCGGAAAAGGTTGAACAGTTCATCAACTTCACAAATACCTTCTACCCTGACCTTAAATTCACCTGGACCATCTCGGACATCTCCCTCCCCTTCCTGGACCTCTCCATCTCTATCTCTGGTGACAGACTCAACACGGACATCTATTTCAAGCCCACTGACTCCCACAGCTACCTGCACTACACCTCCTCCCATGCCCCCCCCTCCTGTAAAAACACAATTCCTTACTCCCAATTCCTCCGCCTCCATCATATCGGCTCCCATGAGGAGCAAGTCCTCTCCAGGACATCCTATTTCAAGGATGGCAATTTCCCCTCCCACTTGGTCAACAATGCCCTCCAATGCATCTCCTCCACTTCCTGCTCCACTGCCCTTGAGCTCCACCCTTCCAACCGCAACAAGGATAGAACCCCCTCACCTTCCACCACTAATCTCTGGATAAAATGCATCATCCTCCACCATTTCCACCACTTACAAATAGACCCCACCATCAGAGAAATATTTCTCTCCCCACCCCTATCAGTATTCTGTACAGAGCATTCCTTCCATAACTCCTTTATTAGGTCCACAACCCCCCACCAATCCACTCTCCACTCCTAGCACTTTCCCTTGCCACCACAGGAGGTGTAAAACCTGCTTCCACTCCTCCATGCTCACCTCCATGCAAGGTCCCAAAGGATCTTTTCACATCCATCAGAGATTTACTTGCACTTCCACCCACCTCATCTACTGTGTCCGTTGCTCTCAATGTGCTGTCCCCTATATCGGGAGATAGAATGCCAACTTGCAGAACATGTCAGTGAACTTCTCTGTGACACACACAACAAACAACCCCACTGCCTTGTAGCTGACCATTTCAATTTCTCCCTCCCACTTTCCCAGGGACAGACAAGTCTTGGGTCTCCTCCACCGCCAAATCCAAGCCACCTGCCAACTGGAGGAAGAACACCTCATCTTCCGCCTCGTGTCCCTCCAACCACACGGTATCAACATTGAATTCACTAGTTTCCAAATCTCCCTTCACCCCACCTCATCCCAGATCCAACCCTCTAACTTGCCACCATCCTCATGACCCGTCCTACCTGTCCATCTTCCTTCCCACCTGTCTGCTCCATTGTCTGCTTCGACCTATCGCAATTATCTCCCACCTGCATCCATCTATGGCCTTCCCAGCTACCTTGCCCCCAGCCCTACCCCCACACCCCTATTTATCTCTTAGGCCCCTTTCCCGGACTCCTCCCCACCCCCACCACCCACATTCCTGATGAAGGGCTTATGCTTGAAATATCGACTCTCCTGCTCCTCAGATGCCACTGACCTGCTGTTTATTTTAGTTTGGCCAATTTTCTGTCAGGCCCAATTTCTTGGCTATGGCTCAATTTAAAATGTCCAAGTTTGGAGTGTGGTTGCTTGACCCCCAAAAGCAAAAACATTGAAATGAAGTGAAGGGATGTTTGTTTGACGTTTTGTATCAGTCAGTACTAAACCTGTACAGAAAACAAATTTTTCCAGATGAGATATTGGAAACAATTTAAAAATTGTAATAACAAAGTGTGAATTTGTCAAAGTTACCACACGTACATGTATTTTGATGTTTACCATAAACAATTATCCCTGTTTATTGATGCGTGATTGCTTGCTCTGATATTCACTAAACAAGGTTGTGAACACAAAATCCATACATGATAGAACAACATATAATTGGGAAGATTTAATTGCTTTTTTATCGTGCTAATCAATACTTGTGGTACATTGATGCTGTGGAAGAGATGTCCACAGGTGCCATTTGGTTTTGCTAAGATCTTTTTGTAATATGAATCCAGGAGGCTTATGAATATTAAATTATGAAGGACAAACAGCAAATAACTTTTTTAGTAGAAAAGCACAAGTTAAAGTAATGTGATGACGTTTATTACATAATGTTAAGAGAACAGATTACATCAATTTATTACTAGTTTTAACATGAGGTAAGAGATGTTATTCTCTCGAATGAGACAGTAACAAGGGGTAAGTCTATTAGGGTCCTGAAAAGTGTGGGCTATGGCAAGAAATGTGGCAGAATCCAATGTGATATCTCATGCAGCCTATCATAGTTGGGAATAGCTCGCTGCATTTTTAAAATAAGCTCAGGATATTGACACAAGATTCTCACTCGGTAGTGGTGAGTTGTCTAATAAGGGAATTTATTATTTTTAGCTGCTGACTTTGTTTTATTAATATGCAGCTTTCTGTGTACATCCCAACATGAACAAACGAGAAGCTGAGAATTCTTGTGATGGATGTTGGAGTGGATACTTGGGGACTTCAGCTCAATGCTTTCTCGAAAGCACCTGCATTTTGGGCACCAGGTACAAACATTTCAAGGCATGCTTCGTGGGCACAGGCCATATTCACAGACATTGACATGTGAAACTCTACGATCCCTCATGGGGCATCTCCAATCTGCTTCTGCAGTTCAATGCTCAGGGTACAACAGTAACTGTCACTGTAATGCTGCAGCAGGGATAGTTTGCACTCAGGGACACATACCTAACTCATGGTCTAGATGAGTCTGCATTTTTGAACCTTTTGCTCGCTCTCTTAATGCTCAATCACTTTGATCCTTCCTGGTTTTGGAGTGTCATTCACCAAGGTGTATGTCCCCTGGACAGATCCCGATTGACAGGTGTGACAAGCAATTTGTCTATGTGTCTTTGCAAAAGAGCAACTCAAAATTGCAAACAGTGACAACTTTTGATTCTGGTTAAAGTGCCAATGTGATCAAAGCAATGGCATGGCAAAACATGTACTGTGTGAGCATGTTGGTAGATGTCAAATGAGCCAGTGTTATGTGCGCAACTGAATAGCCCTGAGGTGCAGCCTCAACCAGCTGGATACCTGTCCTTGCACATAAACTGTCCCAACTGCGGCTTTTCTGTGCTAGTTGTTGAAGTGCCCTACAATGAAAGTCTACACTTCCTAAGCAGCATGCCAGTGTGCCACAGAGATGCCACAATGATCATGAGAGGTTGACACACGCTGAATGTTAATGTCTGAAAATGAGGGATGCACGTGCCTGGTGCCTATGAATCATGCACTGAGCTGCTGTTTGGTCATATGTAAAACAGGAGTCAATTAAAGCAAGCAGTGAGCTGACTTCGCTAGGTGAAAGTGAGGACTGCAGATGCTGGAGATCAGAGTCGAGAGTGGAGCGCTGGAAAAGCACAGCAGGTCAAGCAGCTTCCAAGGAGCAGGAGAATCGACGTTTCAGGCAAGAGCCCTTCATCAGGAATCTTGATGAAGGGCTCTTGCATGTGAAGAGCAAAAAAGATTACTCAAATTGCTCTCAATGTCAAGATGGGCATTTCCAGACTTCCAAGCCAGTTCTCACCATGGCCCAGGTCACACAGATTCCCATTAGATGCTGCCATTACCTTTAATGGCTGTGGATGTCTCCAGTAGATTACCGGAAGTAGTGCATTTTGGAAAAAAATACTGCACGGTGGGAGTGGAAGAGTCATAGAGTCATCAAGATGTACAGCATAGAAACAGACCCTTCGGTCCAACCCGTCCATGCCGAGCAGATATCCCAACCCAATCTAGTCCCACCTGCTAGTGCCCGGCCCATATCCCATTCAAAAGGATTGATTAGATCAAGTTTCATTTTTATATCACAAATATTCAAAATAATTTTCACCTCTTTGGGAATGAAATCTTTTATGTTGTCTGCTTATCACCCACAATCTCAAGTTGCACTGGGTAGATGGCATCAATTTTTGAAGACTATAATCAGAGTTTATTATCGAGAATGTCCTGTTGATTGAGATAAGAAATTTCCTTTGTTATTTTACTATGAGGATGCTGCTATTAAGTAAGCAATGTTTAGTCATTTTGAAGATGAGATGAGAGAACAACTTAAATTGGTTTTATAAAACTTTGATGAAGCAAGCTCAGAGACTATACCGTTACTTGCTGATTCTAATTTCAGACAGAAACTGACCCAAACTTGTAAATAGGCTAAAGAAAGCATTTGAAAGGTGCTCAGTGAACAATAAAGCTAGATAAAAAGACCAATGTTCAAAATTTTGTTGCTGGATACAAAGTGTTAGTGTCTCTGGTGAACAATTAAACACAACATTCACTGGACCTTTTCCAATTAAAAAGAAACTTAATTATGTAAATTATGTAGTGACTACTTCAATCAGAAGAAAAAGAAATCAATGAATATGTCAGGTTAATATATAATAGAGATAATATGAGAGTGACAATAATCGGGGGAAAGTATACTTATGGCAGTGAAAGAAGTAGGGAGTTAAATAAAAAGAGCAGATCAATTGGAGAATGAATCAGAAACTGAAAATTTAAAATATGACCCGACAGAAATTAGATTGGATAATGCAAAATTTCTTTAAAAGGTTAGATCATAAAACTATAAGACATAGGAGTGGAAGTAAGGCCATTTTGCCCATTGACTCCACCATTTAATCATGGCTGATGGGCATATCAACTCTACTTACCCACACTCTCCCCATAGCCCTTAATTCCTTGCAAAATCAATAATTTATCAGTCTCTGCCACAAAGACATTTAATGTCCTGGCCTCCACTGTACTCTGTGATAATGAATTCCACAGGCCCACCACTCTCTGGCTGAAGAAATGTCTCCTCATTTCCGTTCTAAATTGACGCCCTCTAATTCTAAGGCTGTCCTAATCTCTCCGGGGAGAAAGTGAGGTCTGCAGACGCTGGAGATCAAAGCTGAAACTAATTCTAAGGATGTCCTAATCTCTCCACCTAACAAAAACAACTTCCCAGCGTCTACCTTTTCTAAGCCATGCATTATTTTGTAAGTTTCTATTAGGTCTCCCCTCAATCTTCTAAACTCTCATGAATTTAATCCCAGAACCTCAGCCATTTGTTGATTAGATTAGACTCCCTACAGTGTGGATACAGGCCTTTCAGCCCAACAAGTCCACACCAACCCTCCGCAGAGTATCCCAGCCAGACCCATTTCCCTCTGACTAATGCTCCTAACACTAGGGACAATTTAACATGTTGAAACTTTATTGCTGGAACAGCACAGCAGGTCAGGCAGCATCCAGGGAACAGGAGATTCGACGTTTCGGGCACAGGCCCTTCTTCAGGAATGCTGAACAATTTAACATGGCCAATTCACCTGACCTGCACATCTTTGGACTATGGGAGGAAACCCACGCAGACACAGGGCAAATGTGCAAACTCCACACAGACAGTTGCCTGAGGCAGGAATCGAACCCAGGTCCCTGGTGCTGTGAGGTAAGAGTACTAACCACTGAGCCACTGTGCTGCTCTACCATTCCAGGGATCATCCGTGTAAATCTCTGCTCCAGTGCCAGTGTGTCCCTCCTGAGGTGTGGGGCCCAAACTTGGACACAGTATTCTAAATGGGGCCGAACTAGAGCTTTATAAAGTCTCAGAAGTGCATCGGTGCTTTTATATTCCAACCCTCTTGATATAAATGACAACATTACATTTACTTTCTTAATCACTGACTCAACCTGCAAGTTAACCTTTAGAGAATCCTGCACTAGCACTCCCAGATCCCTGTGTACTTTGGCCTTATGAATTTTTTCACTGTTAGAAAATAGTCCATGCCTTTTATTATTTTTTCTAAATTACAGACCTCATATTTGCTCATGTTGAATTTCATCAGCCATTTCCTGGACCACTCTCCTAAACTGTCTAAATCTTTTTGCAGCCTCTCCACCCTCCGCAGTACTACCTGCCTGTCCACCTAACCTCATATCATTGGCAAACTTCACCAGAATTCCCCCACTCCCTTCATCCAGATCATTAATACAGTAAGTGAACAGCTGCGGCTCCAACACTGAACCCTACGAGACACCACTTGTCTCCGGCTACCATTCCAAAAAAGAACCTTTTATCCCAACTCTCTGCCTTCTGTCAGACAGCCAATCCTCAATCCATGCCAGTAGCTCACCTCGAACACCATGGGCCCATGATCGTATTATGATTTGGCATCCTGAGAACTATCAAAGTGACTTCTGCAAGATATTATAGAGTTATAAATTAATTTGTAGGAAAACGCCAAGAAAGATGGATGAAGTTGTTCATGATGTTAATATGGGTAATCAAAGTTAAAAATCACACAACACACCAGGTTATAGTGGTGTTGTGTGATTCTTAACTTTGTCCAACCCAGTCCAACACAACTTCTCCAAAATATGGGTGAGTGTTACCTCTGAAGCAATATCCTTTTTGAATCTAGACAGATTAACTCAAATGAAAGAAGTGATTAACTTCAATATGGATAATGACATATAATAGACAGTTATTGTAAAGTGGTCAAAATCAAAGGTATCACTAAAATTCTGTATTAATTATCGCAAAGTTAACATGGTGACAAAAATACACTCCTATCCTATTTCTAAGATTGGAGGATTGCATTGAATGAAGTGGATATGCATGATTTATCACCAAAACCAAATTGCTAAAGGGATATTGGCAAGTTCTGTTGACATTTAGAGCTGAAGAAATATTGGTTTATGTAACATCACATGGACATTACCAGTGGAAAGTCATGCTATTTGGAATGAAAAATGGACCAGTAATATTGTAATGATTGATCACCAAAGTCTCAGAAGAACTATGTAACTGTGTTGTTTACATTAATGATTTTTTTAAACCAAACCTGGGAAGAACATTTGACTGAACTGTCTGTTTGGCTACAAAAAGCCAGTATGTTAACAATCTAGCTAAGAATGAATTTTCCAAAACAAAAATTGGAATTTGGCTACTCTGTGAGACAAGGCCAAGTTGCATCCAGAGAAGTGAAAATAAGGATTATTTTGCATTTCTGTATGATGATGACAAAATGTGAAACTTTGTGTTATAGTAAAAGGAGTCAATTTAATTGCACGTTTCTCTGAAGCATCATTGTCTTTACACCTTTAATGAATTTGTTGAAGAAAGCCAGAACATTTGAATAACCTTTGAAGTTTGATTGCCTTTGAAAATTTGAAAGCTGTGCTGACAATTGAACAAAAGAACAAAGAACAAAGAAAATTACAGCACAGGAACAGGCCATTTGGCCCTCCTACCCTGTGCTGACCCAGATCCTCTATATAAACCTGTCATCTACTTTCTAAGGATCTGTTCCCTCCGCTCCCTGCCCATTCATGTATCTGTCTAGATACATCTTAAATGATGCTATCGTGCCCGCCCCTATCCCCACCTCCACTGGCAACGCATTCCAGGGACCCAACTCCCTCTGCGTAAAGAAATTTGCATGCACATCTCCCTTAAACTTTTCCCTTTTCATCTTGAATACTTGGCCCCGAATAAGTGAGTCCCACTCTGGGAAAAAGCTTCTTACCACTCTGTCTTCACCTCTCATGATTTTGTAGATCTCACTCAGGTCCCCCCAACCTCTGTCTTTCTAATGAAAATAATATGAATATATTCAACCTATCCTCATAGCTAGCTCCCTCCATACCAGACAACATCTTAATGAACCTCCTCTGCGCCCTCACCAAAGCATCCACATCATCTTGGTAATGTGGTGACCAGAACTATACCCAGTATTCCAATGTGGCTGAACCAAACTCCTTTACAATTGTAACGAGACCTGCCAACTCTTGTACTCAATACCCGTCCGATGACAGAAAGCATGCCGTATGTCTTCCTGACCACTCTACTGACCTGTGTTGTCACCTTCAGGGTACAATGGACCAGAACACCCAGATCTCTCTATACATTAATTATCCCCAGGGCTTTTCCATTTACTGTATAATTCGCTGTTGAACTGGATATTCCAAAATGCATTACCTCACATTGGCCCGGATTGAAATCCATCTGCCATTTCTCCACCCAGCTCTCCAATCTATTTATATTCTGCTGTATTCTCTGATAGTTCCCTTCACTATCTGCTACTCTACCGATCTTAGTGTCATCTACAAACTTGCTAATCAGAGCACCGACACGTTCCTTCAAATCACTTATGTATATCACAAACAACACTGGTCCCAACACGGATCCCTGTGAAACACCACTGGTCATTTTGAGAAACTCCCTTCCACTACTACTCTCTGTCTTTTGTTGCCTAGCCACTTCTCTATCCGTCTAGCTAGTACACCCTGAACCCCACGCTACTTCACTTTCTCTATCAGCCAACCACGGGGAACCTTATCAAATGCCTTACTGAAGTGCAGGTATATGACATGTACAGCCCTTCCCTCATCAATCAACTTTGTCACTTCTTCAAAAAAGCTTTATTAAGTTGGTAAGACATGACCTTCCCTGCACAAAACCATGTTGCTTATCATTGGTGAGCCTAAATTCTTCTAAATGTAAATAGATCCTGTCCCTCAGTATCTTCTTCAGCATCTTCCCTACCACTGACATACAACTCACCAGTCTATAATTTTCTGGATTATCCCTGCTACCCTTCTTAAACAAGGGGACAACATCAGCAATTCTCTCATGGCTGGGACCTCACCCGTGTTCAAGGATGCTGCAAAGACACCTGTTAAGGTTACAGCTATTTCCTCTCTCATTTCTCTCAGTAACGTGGGATAGATCTCATCCGGACCTGTCCACCTTAATGTCTTGTTGAATACCAAACACTCCCTCCATCCTTATGCCACCTTGATGTAGAGTAATCAAAGATCTATCCCTAACCTCAACATCTGTCATGTCCCTCTGTCCAGTGAATACCGACATAAAGTATTCAATAAGACTCTCACCCATTTTCTCTGACTCCACGCGTAACTTTCCTCCTTTAGTCCTTGAGTGGGCCAACCTTTCTCTAGTTACCCTCTTGCTCCTTATATATAAATAAAAGGCTTTGGGACTTTCCTTAGCCCTGTTTACTAAAGATATTTCATGACTCCCTTTAAACCGCTTAATTCCTTGTTTCAGATTGGTCCCACTTTCCCAATATTCTTCCAAAGTTTAATCTGTTTTCAATCGCCCAGACCTTATGTATGCTTCCTCTTTCCTCTTAGCTTGCTCTCACAATTTCACCTGTCATCCATAGTTCCCTAATCTTGCCATTTCTATCCCTCATTTTCAAAGGGACATATTTGTCTGTACTCTAATCAATCTCTCCTCAAAAGCCTCACATATATCAAATGTGGATTTACCTTCAAACAGTTGCTCCCAATCCACGTTCCCCAGTTCCTGCCTAATTTTGCTATAGTTGGCCTTTCCCCAATTTAGCACTCTTCCTTTCAGACTATTCTTGCCTTTGTCCATGAGTATGCTAAAACTTACGGAATTGTGATCACTATTCCCAAAGTAATCACCTACTGAAACTTCAACTGTTTGGCTGGGTCCTTCCCCAACACCAATATGGCTCCTTCCCGAGTAGGATTATTTACATACTACTCTAGAAAACTCTCCTGGATGTTTCTTACAAATTCTGCTTCATCTAAACCTTTAACACAAAGTGAATCCCAGTTAATATTGGGAAAATTAAAATCTCCCATCACCACCACCCCATTGCTCCTTCATCTTTCCATAATCGGTTTACATATTTGTACCTCTATCACATGCTCTCTGTTGGGATGTCTGTAGTACAACCCCAACATTGTTACTGCATTCTTCCTATTTTAGCACTGCCCATACTGCCTCACTGCTCAATTCCCCCATAGTGCCCTCCTTCAGCACAGCTGTGATATCCTCTCTGACCAGTAATACAACTCCTCCACCCCTTTTACCTCCCTCTCTATCCCACCTAAAGCATCTATATCCTGGGATATTTAGTTCCCAATCATGCCCTTCCCTCAACCAAGTCTCAGTAATAGCAATAACATCATACTCCCAGGTACTAATCCAAGCCCTATGTTCATCTGCCTTACCTACCACTCTTCTCACATTAAGATAAAAGCACCTCAGATTACCTGTCCCTTTGTGTTCATTATCTGCTCCCTGCCTACTCTTTCCCTTTGACAGGCTGACTTCATTATCTAGTTCCTTATAGGCTTTAGATACTACCTCCTTACTGTCCACTGACCTCCTCATTTGGTTCCCATCACCCTGACACATTAGTTTAAAACCTCCCCAACAGCAGTAGCAAAAACTCCCCCAAGGACATTAGTTCCAGTCCGGTTCAGGTGTAGGCCATCCAATTTGTAATAGTCCCACCTCCCCCAGAACCGGTCCCAATGTCCCAAAAATCTGAACCCCTCCCTCCTGCGCCATCTCTCAAGTCACGCATTCATCCTGCCTAATCTTTCATTTCCACTCTGACTAGCACGTGGCACTGGTAGCAATCCTGAGATTACTACCTCTGCAAATTGCATTTGTTTTAGTTCCATTGAATTAGGAAAAGCCATTCAAATGGGCTGTTAGTGCCTGTGACATTGGGCTGGGGGCTGTTTCACAGCCTGATGAAAGGGTAAGGATCGAATGGCCTGTTAACTAGTTTTTGAAGCAACTGAACACGTCAATAACTGAGAAGGAGACATTGGATCTTGAGTGGGCTTTACATTATTTTGAAATTTACATCACCAACAATGTGGAACAAATTGTTATTTATGTAGACCACAACCCTTTGTTCTTCTTGAAAAACATTTGGGACAAAAATTGACAGCTGTGTGCTGAAGCTCAGTTCTCTGAGTACATTTTGAAAGTCATTCCTCTGCCTGGAAATGAAAACATTATGTTGGATGCTTTATCAAAAGCACATACAAAGGACACAAAGTGCAGTCAATGCCCACAGAGTTATGTAAGATTCAATTGTTGTGGAACTCACTCTGAATGTAATTTCTCTCAAAGCTTTACCCTTCATTCACACCTCTCCCACTTCTACATCATCCTATTAGCCCACCTCCTCTTATACTCTGTGCCCCCATGCCCCTTTACATTTTCTCTGCAAATTCAAAACTACTTCATGCGAAGGTGATGAGGAATTACCAGATCTTTAGCTCAGTTGAGTGACATATTGTCAGACAGCTGTTAACCTAAATACGCATCTATAACTTATTGTCATTCTGGATGCAGTAACTTGGCTGGAAGATAGGAATTTTGCCACCTTAAGTAAGGCATTTTTTTGAGTTCAGGTTCCACATAAGTACAGCTACAGTTGGGCAGTCTCACTTTCACTAGAGATGATGTGAAATTAAGGCCCATTTATCCTCCTAAGTGAATGTAAAAGATCTGATGCATAGAAAGGAATGAGAGAACTTGCTTGGCATCCTGGTCAATATTATTTCTCACCAAACTCCATCAATATCATATTAACTAATCATTTAACACTTCGCTGCTTATGGAACATTGTTGAGTCCAAATCTGACTGTTGGGTACTTCTGCATAAAAACAACAAATAGCACACTTCGAAATTCATTGACTGTGAATCACTTTTAAAAATCCCTTGAGGCAATCTAGAAAGATCATGTTGTAGAGCTCTGCACTGTATCGCAAGCGGAACAAAGTCCTAACCCACCCTATCCAGACCACTGTGATATCCTGGGACTCTGGAAAGGTTGTGCAGTCCCGGAAACTGTCAGAGAGCAAATTACCTCAGTTTTTGCCATCCTGGGATGCCAAAGAAGGGAGGAGGTACGTCCGAGGCCTGGTCTGCGGCCCACTCTGCAGGATCCTCAGGCTCAATTTCCTACCAGGACCTGGTAAGATGTTGGGGAAGCAGATAGAAGAGAAGCTGGCCTCGATCTCTATCATGCTGCAGAAGCATGAACAGCAGCTGAGAGATCTGGAGAAAAAGACGGATGAGATAGAACACAGGGTCACAGTGGTGGAGGACAAGAGCCAGGCCCTGGAAACGCAGATCCGTAATTTGCTTGACCAGGTTGATGACCTCGAGAACAGGGGCAGGAGGAAAGAATATTCGGATCATCGGTCTGCCAGAGGGTAAGGAAGGCAAGTGACCAGTGGAATTTATTGAGGACTAGTTGCTGAAATTCCTTAACTTGGAGGCTGGAATGAGAAGCTTGAAGGTTGAGAGGGCTAACTGGGTCACAGCGCGGAGGTCATGTCTGGACCAATGTCCTTGTCCTGTCTTGGTGCGGTTTCATCACTTATCGCCAGATAAGGAGAGAATCGTGGAAGCTTCCAGAATCTAGGGGAAGGATCCAAAGGCTGTGGTTTATGAGGGCTCTGAGATCATGTTCTTCCAGGCCTTCTCAGTGGCGGCGAACCGGAAAAGAAAATTCTATGATAGCATTAAGAAAAGACTAGGGAGCTTGGGATCCAGTACTCTCTGAGGTATCCGGCGGGGCTTCAGATCATCTTAGATAGATCTATACATCTATCTGACACGTCAAAGAAGGCAAGAGACTTTGTGGACAACTTAACTTAATCTGAACAATTTAGGATGTACAAACAGTAGTGTTATTTGGGTATGTCTCTATTTTTCTACAAAAAAAAGGAAGTCTTTCTTTACCTTTTTATTAATTGGTAATAATCTGGTCCCAATCAGGAGTGGTTGGGATGTGTACTTTCAATTTCTAAGTTAAGTTATACAGAGGAGGGGTGGGGTACTTACCTTTTTTTTTCAAAATTTCTTTATTCACATTGTTATTCCATGGTGTATTTTCTTTCTTTGCTCCTTGTGTTTGTGATGCAGCTCTAGCTAGGAGGAGAGAAAATGGTTGGGATGGCTAGATGCATACTTACGGGCAGTTTATGCCCAGTTCAGGTATTTAAATGCTTGGGCTGCAATAATGGCAGCGGGATGAGAAGTTGGATTTTGGGATGTCTAGATGCCCCCTTTGGGCAGGGAGTGGGTCCCCCTATTCAGTGCCATTGGTGCTTTATATGTTGGTTTGTTCTTTGGTTTTTGTTGTATATAATCTTTGATAGCTTTGTAGGTTTGTTAACTGCAGTGGTTTCAGTTTCTGTAGTTTTTATATTCGATGGATCTTGCGACACTACGGCTTGGCAATTTGTAACCCGAGTTCCTCCTCTCTGGAATCTAAACATTACTGCAGAAGGTTATGGCTAATGACTTGATTAAATGGTGAACCTGGGACATTAAGGGGAGTCACTCACAAATTAAGAGGAAAAAGATTCTCTTGAATTGCTTTATTACAGAAGATGCACTTGGATGATAGGAAGCATTTGAAACTACAGCAGAATGGCTTTGATCGGGTTTACTTTTCATCTTTTAGTCCCAGAAGTAGGGGAGTGCTATATTGGTTTGGAAGAATCTCCCATTTAAGTTACTGGAGTATGTTAAGGACACACACGGGAGGTTTGTAATTCTCAAAGCCCTGATAAACGGGAAAGAATATGGTGTTTTAAAGGTTTACTGCCCTCTGACCCATCTCCTCAAATTTCTGATAGATGCATTTTCTAAACTGATCAGATTTGAAACTCAGCATATCACTTTAGGAGGAGATTTTAACTGTCTCATGGATCCCACAGTAGACAGGTTGTCCAAAGGCTCCCGCCCCCCAATACCCTCTGTACAAACTAAACAATTAATGGATCTGTGTGTGGAGTTAGGGTTGGGGAACGTCTGGAGGCATCTCCATCCTACAGGCAGGGATTTTAGGTTTTCTTCCAATCCACTAAGATGTCTTACCAGGATTGATTTTTTTTCTGACCCCCATGGCAACCCTGGACTTGGTGGAATCTTGTACGATTGGTTATATTACCATCTCCGATCTCGCTCCAGTGTACCTGTTGGTTAAGATTAAGGACATTATAGTGGGCCCGAGGCACTGGCGAATGGATCCCTTTATCCTTAAGAATAATAAGTTTGCGGAGTATTTCTCTAAGGAATTTAGGACGTTCCTAAACATTAACTCAGGCTCGGTTAGTAGCCCATCTGTCCTTTGGGAAACAGCTAAAGCTTATGCCAGATGGTTAGTTATTTCCTACTGTGCCAGTAGGAAACAGCAGAATGGTGAGCAGCTACGTCCCCTCAAAGCACGGTTGAAGACAGCTGAGAACCTTACCTTGAAAGACTCTTGATGGCCAAGCTACAGAGGATTACTGTGTTGTGGTCGGCATTGAATTCTGTGCTCAGGCAGATGGCAAAGAAGGAGCTTACTTTTGCAAAACAAAGATTATATGAGCATGATGACAAACTGGACAAGTACCTAACGTATTTCACCAGGAAAAAGAGTGCCTCTCAAGCCATTACAGCAATTATGGAAGGGTCTAGGAAACTAGCATGTGATTCCAAAAAGATAAATGCAGCATTTCCAGAGATTTTACTCTGAATTATACCAATCTGAGGGTTGTGAGGAGGGGCGGGCCAAGATGGAGTCTTTTTTCAAGGATCTGGAGTTCCCGGGCATGACCCCCGAACAAGAGTCTTTTCTCAATGCCCCCTTATCAGAGCAAGAGGTGCAGGATACTGTAAAGCAGCTTCAGAGTGGAAAGGCACCCGATCCTGATGGACTTGCCAGCAAATTTTATAAGGAACATATAAGTATATTGTCAGGCCCAATGCTCAACATGTTTAATAACTCATACAGCATTGATTGTCTCCTGCCATCTCTGAGAGAGGCCAATATTTCACTTATTCTTAAAAAGGGGAAGGCCCCAGAGGACTGTGCTTCTTATAAGCCCAATTCACTTGTAAATGTTGACTTTAAAATCCTCTCTAAGATTCTTGTGTTAAGGCTGGAGACTGTGTTACCTTCATAAAGGGCTGCAGATTCTCCAATAATGTTAGGAGGTTGCTTAATGTAATTCAAGCGTGTCAACAACAGTCAATACAGGGATTGGTGATTTCTCTAGATGCAGCAAAGACTGCGTTGAGTGGCCTTAAATTTTTTATACTCTAGATCAGTTTGGCTTGGGTGACGCCTTTATATGACAGATAAAGATTCTCTACAGTGACCCTCTCGCTGCAGTCATCACCAATGGGGTGCGATCCAGCAATTTTACCATTTTTAGGAGCAGTCAGCAGGACTGTCCCCTTTCACCACTGCTTTTTACATTGGTGATTGAACCAATGGCAGAGGCGGAAGTGAAGTCAGAGCGCAAAGCCGGTCAGAAAGGTAAGTGATTGTTATTTAAGAACTTACCTCGACGCCAGCGGTCTTTTTGCAGCAGAGAACGGCGGGTGCTGGGCGGAAGTGAAGTCGGAGCGCAAAGCCGGTCGGGAAGGTAAGAGATTGTCATTTGAGTGGGTGTGTTCGAGACCCCAGGTCTTACAAAGTAGGGCCTCCTCTAACCTAAATTAAAAGTCCACAGACCTGCCCCAAAAAGAGGGTCTATGGAAGTTCCTGTGGAGTGAAGAGTGAGGCTTTAGCTCAGGAGTCTTTGACAAGGAGGTTGAGTGAAGTGATTATGCCATAGTTGAAGAGGGTGAAGTCATGACTGCCCAGCTGGTTCAGTGCGCTACGTGCTTGATGTGGGAGGTTAACAACTCTGGTGTGTCTGGCTCGTATATGTGTGGAAAGTGTGTGCACATTCAGCTATTGACCGAGCATATTGCAGCACTGATGAAAGAACTCGAGAACCTTAGGCTCATCTGAGAGAACGAGATCTTTCTGGACAAGACCTTCAGTGAGGTTATTACACCGACCATACCAGAAGAGAGCAGAAGAGAGCAGACGATGAGGAAGGCAGAGAGGAGACAGGTACAAGAGACTCCGGGGGAAGTACCTGTCAGGAACAATTTAAATCTTTTGGAAACATTAGAGAAGAATGACACTGCCAGTCCGCGAGGTGGCCAGGTCTGTCAATCAAAGGTTGGCGAGGCAGAGTGGAAGAGTCGGATATCGCGCAGAACCATGGTAATAGGGGACTCCATAGTGAGAGGAACTGACCGGGGTTTTTGTGGCAGCAGGCGGGACTTAAGGATGGTGTGTTGCCTTCCCGGTGCCAGGGTGAAAGACATCGCGGACAGAGTGCAGGAAATCCTCAAGGACGAAGGTGAAGAGCCAGAGGTGATGGTACATGTCGGCACAAATGATGTCGGAAAGAAGAGGAGGAACATTCTGCAGCGGGACTTCAGAGAACTAGGAAGAAGGCTGAAAAGCAGGACGTCCAGGGTGGTTATCTCCGGTTTGCTTCCAGTTCCTCGGACTGGTGAGGCCAGAAACAGGGAGATAATGGACTTGAGCGTGTGGCTGGGGAACTGGTGCAGGAAGCAAGGGTTTAAATTTTTGGATCACTGGGGTATGTTTGTGGTAAGCATAAATTATACAAGAGAGACGGTTTGCACCTTAATAGGTTAGGGACCAGCATTCTGGCAGGCAGGTTTGCTACTGCAATACAGCTACGTTTAAACTAAGTAGCGGGGGGAGGGGACAAACTGGATGTTTAAGAAGGAAATTAAAGGGAAAGTTAGAACAAGGGAAGTCAAGAAAGACAACTGTATCAATGAAGCAGAAAACTCAAAAAGGGATCATGTTGTAAGGCTGAGTGAAATAGGAGTTGATGGGAAGGATGACGGCAGTAACAAATTAAAAATACTATATATGAATGCACGAAGCATTAGAAATAAGATGGATGAGCTTGAGGCTCTTTTGGAAATTGGCAGATACGATATTGTGGGGATAACTGAGACATGGCTTCAAGTGGA
>NC_057721.1:35611260-35636407 GCF_004010195.1 Chiloscyllium plagiosum
AAAATACGGGGTAGATCATTTAGGACAGAGATGAGGAGAAACTTCTTCACCCAGAGAGTGGTGGGTGTGTGGAATGCTCTGCCCCAGAGGGCAGTGGAGGCCCAGTCTCTGGACTCATTTAAGAAAGATTTGGATAGAGCTCTCAAGGATTGTGGAATCAAGGGTTATGGAGATAAGGCAGGAACAGGATACTGATTAAGGATGATCAGCCATGATCATATTGAATGGTGGTGCAAGCTCGAAGGGCAGGATGGCCTACTCCTGCACCTATTGTCTATTGTCTATTGCCATTCGTAGGGATCCCAATATATCAGCTCCACAACTTTGATCAAAATTACAGAAGATTTCGTTGAACGCGGATGATGTCCTCATTTTTTTTGTCAAATCCAACAGTTTTGGTGCCTTGCCTGAAACAATGGATCAACTTGCTTGGCACCTTTTTCAGGGTACAAGATTAGCTTTGCAAAATCGGAGGCTATGCCTATGTGTGGTCTTATGAAGGTGCTAGGTCTTGAGGGTGAACCCCGATTCCCATTTCAGTGGTCACAGAGGGGGGTTTTATGTATTTGGGCCTATTCATCACTCCAGTTCTTGATCGGTTGTTTAAAGCTAATTTTGTTCAATTATTCGACAAAACCAAACTAGACCTTCAAAGATGGGAGAAAGTGAGGACTGCAGATGCTGGAGATCAGAGCTGAAAATGTGTTGCTGGAAAAGCACAGCAGGTCAGGCAGCATCCAAGGAGCAGGAGAATCAACGTTTCGGGCATGAGCCCTTCTTCAGGAATCAAATATTCCCTTCAAAGATGGGAGGCACTTCCGGTCTCATAGTTAGTTCAGATAGCTCCTATTAAGATGCTCCCCCTGAGTTTTGATAAGCAAACATTCAGGTGGCTGAACGGCTGGTTCAGCTCTTTTATTTGGCATCGTAAGCAGCCCCTCATTAAATTAGCTAAACTGCAATTGCCTCACAGACTGGGAGGAGTGGGTCTCCCGGACATTAAAAACTATCAATTCAGCTCGCTTTCATCTTACATGAGTGGGCTTATGGGGACCCATTTTCAATATGGTTAGACATGGAAACCTCTCAGGCAAAGCTCCCCTTTACTACTTTGCTGTTGTTGGACAAAATGAGGACTGTTAAGGAATATTGCCAAAACCTGATAGTTATCAATACTGTTAAAGATTGGAGGGCAATTCGGCAGGGGGAAGGTAATATTGGCAAAACATCTTCTCTTACACCTGTAGTGGGTATGCTGGGTTTTCAACTGGAGATGATAGATTCATAATTCAAACATTCGACAGGCTAGGGGTGGGTCTTGCATGGGCAACTTATTTGAGGGAGACACAATTATGTCTTTTGATCAGTTAGCATGAAAATAAGAGCTATCTAGCAGGGACTTCTTTTGTTTTTTTTCATGTTATGAATTTTATTCAAAAATAGACTACACTTTTGACTGATCCCTACAAATCCAACAAAGAGACGAGGGTGTTCAATGCTAAGAGTACACTTTCTGTCAGCACTTTATATCATCAATTGGAGAGCGGCCCCTCAGATGAATTCAATTGACTCTGCAGGGTGTGGGAGACAGAAGTAGGCGCTGATGTCTTTTTTAGAGGCATGGGAAGATATTTGGGAAAATGCAAGAAAAATATCAATTTGCAATTGGACCCATGCTTTACAGTGGAAGATTCTCCACAGGGTCCACTTGGCTCTGGATCGTTTGTCAAAATTTAAACCAGGGATATCTGCAACATGTCCCAAGTGCAGGATTTTTACGGGCACTCTTACCCATTGTCTCTGGTCCTGTGGTAGGCTTCAAACATACTGGAGCTCTGTGGCAGTTGCAATGGACGGGATTTTGGGTATAAGAGTGGAGAAGGACACGATTTCTCTTCTTATTGGCCTGCCCAGTGTGTTCCCTGCAGATGCATATAAGAAAAAAGTTTTCAACATCCTCACTTTCTGCGTAAGAAAGAATAATTTGTTCAGTTGGGTATCTGAAAATGCCGCATTGGCGGAAGATTGTTATGGAGTATATCCCCTCACAAATATGGGATATCACAAAACTGAGAATTTCTATAAGACATGGCAGCCCTTTTTGGACTACCTGGACACATATTTGTCTGCCACACTCATAAGGGTTTTTATATCACCGTAACGATTGTATTTTACGAGCTCAATATCCATAGAGGGGGATCTGCGAACAAATGAATATGTGAAAATAATGCTCTCAATATTTGATTGTTTTGTTTTGCTAAGCAGTATTATTATTATTTATTAGTTTGTTGTTTGTTATTATTTATTTAGTTAAGTAGTTAGTTGAGAGTTTTTCTTTATATTTTATATATTTATACATTTGTATATAAGGCAGTTTGGTTTTTACTTTTTTTGTGTGTTCTTTTTTTGTATAGTTAAGACTTGTACTGCTTTGTACTTGTTGTAATATTTTAAAAAATCTATTTTCCAATTAAAAAAATTTAAAAATCCCTTGAATGGGAAAGACATGCTATAAATCCATATTATTTGTTCTGTTAATATATGGTTATAGACTATTTGAGCAACATTTCAGGATTGGAGAATGTATAAGTGAAAAATATTCAGTGAATATTTAACAATCTTTACTCAAGAGTAATTAGATAAAGAAGAAACTCAGATTAGTTGAGAATTTTAATTTTCTCTGCTTGCTGAAGAATGCAGTGCCAATTATGTAAGTGAGAGATATGTTTGAAATGCTCATAAACCTGGTGATCGTGTTAGTTACTTCAGCACATCACATTGTTCATTCGTATCTTGCCATTTGGAAGTCATAAAAGTCACCTGGAGCAATATAACAATCTCCAGAATTCTTGGGGAAAATTGTCTTCAAAAAAATGTTGTTAATATTCAATCTTTCAGTGACCTTTTGCAATTAAGCCCAATTTTTTCTGCATTGACCTTTTGCCATTTCTTTAATTGAATGCAGTGTTATGACTTTAGCAAACCAACCAGGTGGCATGTTTAACTTGCACTGGATATACTGATGGACAGAATAGACAACACAATGAAACTAATATTAACAGAGAGGTAACAGTGGAATGAACCTGAGATTTTAATTTCAGTTGTATGGAAATCTGCTTCATAATCATTCTTGCTTGAGGTGCAAAGATAACCTGCTGTGAATTGTGACTAGATAATCCCAGTAACTGACATATAAGACAAATTGGTGGCCATTTAATATTTGGCAACATTGCACATATTCTCCCAGATGTTAGAAAATAGCTATAAATTAGATTCAATGGATAGGAGACAATAAAGGATTCAACTTCAATTGCTTCAAAGTTAATTCATGAGCTAAAACATTGAATAATCACATAATTTGAACCAAGCAGTGAAAGTAAGATGGAAAAGTGGGATTTTAAAGCTTGAAAATTCGAATTATCACATAATTTTAATTAGACATGTTCATTTAATCAAATAACAAAAATTGCAGTATATTATTTCCAAAGCCACGAGAAGAAAAATAACTTTCAACTTTTTTTTGGATTGATGACAAAATAAATATCCAGAGGACTCAGTTCCTCCAGTTGTTGTGACCCTTTTTTGAAATTAATGCATTTCAAGTCAAAATCTACCAAACTGATTTTACTTACAGCTTGTGTGTCCCATCAGATTGGGGTGGCACGGTGGTTCAGTGGTTAACACTACTGCCTCACAGCACTGAGGACCTGGGTTTGATCCAGCCTCAGGCTGTCTGTGTGGAGTTTGTGTGTTCTCAACGTGTCTGTGTGGGGTTCCTCTGAGTGCTACAGTTTCCTGCCACTATCCAAAGATGTGCAGATTAGGTGCATTGGCCATGGGAAATACAGGATTACAGGGATAGGGCTTGGTGGGATACTCTTCGGAGGGTTGGTGTGTACTCAATGGGCCAAGTGGCCTGCTTCCACACTGTAGGGACATCAATGGTAAGTTGTTAAACAACAAATACTGGCTTTGGCAGACAAACTAGTTGAATATGTCATGTGAACACTCATCACAAGGGCTTGTTATATAACTATTGGTAATTTTAAGTCAAAATAAATATTTGGTGAATGTTTAATGCAACATTTAATGAAACTGTATTTGTTACATTTAGTAGCACAGAGCATAAATATAATTAACATCCAAGAATGTCACAGCTCACTTTAATTGAATAATCAAACTGGTTTCTCAGGTGAATTAAAGAACTGGGTGTTGTGTTTATGAGTGCATCAGGGAACTGGGAGATGAGATTGATAACCTCAAGAAACATGGAATTAAAGAATCAGCAGTGCTGGAGATATTAACTAAATAATCTTGTTGATAATTTTAAAGAGTTCCAAGAAAAGTTTAATGAGCTAAACATAGTTATTAATGATACACTGGAACAAATTGTATTGGCTGTTGGTTTAATAGACAATTTAATTATTAGTATGCAGAGGATGCTGTTTATAGCTTATTGGATAGTAAGATTCCTCTAAAGCTGCCAAACCAAGTTGAAATGAAAAATTATATGAGAATATGATTGACATGCAACTTGATCGGTCATGAAGAGGCCACAGAATACACTCTGACAGGAAGGAGATATAGATCAGAGCAAGGTATTGAACACCTGAATAAATCAACAGGTTAGCAAACCCCACTGGAGAAGTGTTTTAGCTTGACCAATATGAGATTCAGGACAGATTTCATTCTGAAAATTTACATAGTGTATCTTGCCCATAAACCATGTAATGATTTAGGCAAAAGGAGCTGTAAATGCGTTAAATATAACTATCATGTATAAAGTCCAAGAAGGTTTCAATTTCACATTTAATAATTAAGCTGGAGTAATTTCTCTCCCATCTTTAGGAAATAAACCATGTGTAAAGGAGCAGCAAAGGTCAAGAGTATTTGTCAAATGGCTTTCAGTTGACACTATGCTTAATATGAAGATATCCTGCAGTCTGTTCATTCTGATAACAGTGGGATCATGCATAGAGATTCTAATCACACACTTTGAGATTCCAAATCTTCTGTAATGCAGCTCAGACTAGCAGATTTGCCTCAGTGTGCTACATTGACTTGATATACTGCTATATGTGCTCATATGATGAATTGCAAATATGGTAACAAGTATATGGACGCAGGGTAAAAATGTCCTGTAGTTAGTCCCAAACATGCTTAGTCATGTCCATAATTTTGCAAGTTTAGATGGTTGATATGACACAGGGAATTGAGGACATATACTGCATAACTACCAACTTGAAAACTTGTTTTTGAAGGCTCTGTAATCAAACTCATGACATTGACACCATACCTCATGACCCATACCATTACTGATCAATCGTGGTCATTTTGTGCCATGACAATGAAATCTGATTAATGGAGAAGGGTGATCTGAAAGCTTTCAAACAGCCCATCCTCTTCATAGGGGTGCTTGGTTTAAGCGCAAGGCAATGATTAGTGACAATTAAGCTGGTCATAAATTGATTCAGACTTATTTACTTTTGATCAGGTTTTTTGGACTATATACAGAATTTAATTGAAACCATGTCCTTTGAATACCAATTTCTATGTTGACAGCCTGGCCAGCCTCATGTCAAATCTTGTCCTGTGTCTATTGACCTATCTCAAGAGAGCCTCACCTTTTCAATTTCTTGCAGAGGTTTCTCCAGATTTATGTTATTGAAGGAGAAAATCTATGGATATTTTTTGTGTTCAGCAGCGAGAAGAGCAGGAACGATAACCAGAAGGCTGCTGGGAAGGTGAGTCACTGATTTAAGTATTTACCTCGAGCTTTGGGGCCCTCCATTTTATGTTCAGCTGCGGGAAGAGTGGGGATGATGACCGGGAGGCTGCCGGGAAGGTAAATCACAGAAGTAAAAAACTTACCTCATGAATAGGCGGAATGCACGCTGACCAATAGCAGACACAGGAATGCTGTGTAGGTGAGGAAATCTATTTGGGCGATTGCGTTACCTGAAATGCTACTTAGTAGTGTCTCCCAACCATTCTCCTCCTCTAACCAAAACAAAAAAGAGTTTTGTGCGCCAGATTGGTAAGGTAACTAGTTTTTTTAAAATTTATTTTTCAATAGTATCTTTGAGAATTTACAATTGTGGAAATTGAGGTTAGGGCAGTTGAATGTTCCTCCTGCAGAATGTGGGAGGTAAGGGTCACCACTAGTGTCCCTGCTGACATCATCTGCGGAAAGTGCACCCAACTCCAGCTCCTTGAAAACCGTGTTAGGAAATTGGAGATGGAGCTGGGTGAACCTCGGATCATTCAGGAGGCAGAGGGGTTATAAAGAGGAGTTACAGGGAGGTAGTCACACCTCAGGTACAAGAAAAAGGTAGACGGGTTACAGTCAGGGGACAGAAAGGGAACCAGCAGACAGTGCTGGGATCCCCTGTGGCCGTTCTCCTTGAAAACAAGTATACCATTTTGGATACTGGGAGTAAGCCATGGGGTGCAGGTCTCTGGCACAGAGTCTGTCTCTGTTGCTCCGAAGGAAAGGGGGTAGATGAGCAGAGCCTTAGTGATTGGGGACTCAATAGTTAAGGGGACAGATAGGAGGTTCTGTGGGAAAGAGAGAAACTCATGGTTGGTGTGTTGCTTCCCAGCTGCCAGGATTTGTGATGTCTCGGATCATGTTTTCAGGATTCTTTGGGGAAGGGGAGCAGCCCCAAGTCGTGGTCCACCTAGGCATTAACGACATAGGTAGGAAAAGGGATGGAGATTTAAGGCAGAAATTCAGGGAGCTAGGGTGGAAGCTTAGAGCTAGAACAAACAGAGTTGCTAGTTATGGTTTGTTACCCGTGCCACATGCTAGTGAGATGAGGAGTAGGGACAGAGAGGTGTTGAACATGTGGCTACAAGGGTAGTGCAGGGGGGAGGGTTTTCAATTCATGGATAATTGGAGCTCATTGCTGTGGTTCTGTTCGCCGAGCTGGAAGTTTTTGTTGCAAACGTTTCATCCCCTGTCTAGGTGACATCCTCAGTGCTTGGGAGCCTCCTGTGAAGCGCTTCTGTGGTGTTTCCTCCGGCATTTATAGTGGCCTGTCCCTGCAGCTTCCGGTTGTCAGTTTCAGCTGTTGGAGCTCATTCTAGGATAGGTGGGTCCTCTTAAAATAGGATGGTCTACACCTGAACCAGAGGGGTACCAATGTCTTGTGGGGTGGGGTGTGGAATTTGCTAATGCTCTTTGGGAGGGTTTAAACTGATTCAGCAGGAAGATGGGAATCAAAGATGCAGTTCCAGTGTCCAGGAGGTTGAGAGTAGGGAGGTCAGAAACAAGGTTTTAAGATACAAACGTGCACCGGCAAGCAGGAAGATGGCTTGAAGTGTGTCTACTTCAATGCCAGGAGCATCCGGAACAAGGTGGCTGAACTGGCAGCATGGGTTAATACCTGGAACTTTGATGTTGTCACCATTTCAGAGACATGGATAGAACAGGGATAGGAATGATTGTTGCAGGTTCCAGGACTTAGATGCTTCAGTAAGAGCAGAGAAGATGGTAAAGGTTAGGGTGGGGAGGTGTGGCATTGTTAGTCAAGAACAGTATTACAGTAGCAGAAAGGAAGTTTGAAGACTCATCTGCTGAGGTAGTATGAGGTTAGAAACAAGAAAGCAGAGCTCATCCTGTTGGGAGTTTTCTATAGGCCTCCAAATAGTTCCAGAGATGTAGAGGAAATAATAGCAAAGATCATTCTGGATAGGAATGAGAATAGCAGGGTAGTTGTTATGGGGTCTTTAACTTTCCAAATATTGACTGGAAATACTATAGTTTGAGTACTTTAGATGGGTCAGTTTTTGTCCAATGAGTGTAGGATGGTTTCCTGATATGGTATGTAGACAGGCCAACGAGAGGCGAGCCTACATTGGATTTGATTCTGGGTAATGAACCAGGCCAGGTGTTAGATTTCAAGGTAGATGAGCTCTTTGGTGCTAGTGACCACAAATTGATTATATTTACTTATAGCCATGGAAAGGGATAGGTATATACCACAGGGCAAGAGTTATAGCTGGGGAAAAGGCAATTATGATGCGATTAGGCAAGATTTAGGATGCATAGGATGGGGAGGGAAACTGCAGGGAATGGGCATAGTTGAACTGTGGAGCTTATTCAAGGACCAGCTACTGCGTGTCCTTGAATAAGTATGTACCTGTCAGGCAGGGAGGAAGTTGTCAAGCAAGGGTGATGTGGTTTATTAAAGAAGTTGAATCTCCTGTCAAGAGAAATAAGAAGGCTCATATTAGGTTGACATGTGAGGCTCAGTTAGGGTGTTTGAGTGTTACAAGTTATCCAGGAAGAACCTAAAGAGAGACCTAAGAGCCAGGAGGGGACATAAGAAGTCCTTGGCCGATAGGATCAAGGAAAACTCTAAAGCTTTCTATAGGTATATCAGGAATAAAAGAATGACAAGAGTAAGATTAGGGCCAATCAAGGACAGTGGATAGTTGCACATGGAGTCCAAGGAGATAGGAGAAGCACTAAATGAATATTGTTCATCAGTATTCACCCTAGAAAAAGACAATGTTGTTGAGGAAAATATTGAGATACAGGCTCCTAGACTAGATGGGATTGAGGTTCACAAACTGGAGGTGTTAGCAATTCTGGAAAATGTGAAAATAGATAAGGCCCCTGGGCTGAATGGAAATTATCCTGGGATTCTCTGGGAAGCCAGGGAGGAGGTTGCAGAGCCTTTGGCTTTGATCTTTATGTCATCATTGTCTACAGGAATAGTGGCAAAAGACTGGACGACAGGAAATGTTGTTCCCTTGTTCAAGTAGGGGAGTAGACACAACCCTAGTAATTATGGACAAGTAAGCCTTACTTCGATTATGGGTAAAGTTTTGGAAAAAGGTTAGAAGAGGTAGGATTTATAACCATCTAGAAAGGAATAAGTTGATTAGGGATAGTATGGAGGGAAGCATGAGGAAAAGCTAAGGGATTTCAGGCTGTTTTTGTGAGAGAGAAGGTTGAGAGATGACTTAATAGAGACACTCAAGATGATCGGCGAATTAGGGTGGAGAGTGAGAACCTTTTTCCTTGGATGGTGATGGCTCGTACGAGGGGATCTAGCTTTAAATCGAGGGTTGATAGATATAGGACAGTTCTCAGAGGTAGATTTTTCACTCAGAAAGTATTAGGGGCATGGAACACCCTGCCTGCAACAGTAGTAGACTCGTCAACTTTAAAGGCATTAAAATGGTCATTGGATAAACATATGAATGGAAATGGAATAGTGTGGTTAGATGGGCTTCCACAGGTTGGTGCAACATCGAGGGCTGAAGGGCCTGTACTGGGCTGTAATGTTCTATGTTCTATGAAATTAAATCCATAGATCATTTTCATAGAAGGAGGACATTTTCTAGTTGGCATGCTTTGAAGACTTACCACAGATTCCAAATCCAAAAGCTCCTCCTTACCTCCAACACTGCTTGACTTGACATTTTTAAGGCCTGGTAGTGCCATGGAATTTCTTGTCTGACTGCATGCAAGACCTAATCAGAAAGTTACATTTGCATGACTCCAATATCCCTGATGTGCTAGTGAGAGAAAATCGGAAATGTGGTCACTAAACTTGATACCATATGACCTATGTGTGAAATACACTTCACCGGTTTGCTTAAGGCACTCTAACTTTAGCATCATGATAACAATAGGTAGAATAACGCTGAAATCCACAAGTAGCACATTTAGCCACAGAATATGTCAATTATTAATTACTTTTCCTTGTCTTCTACCATAAATGAGGTATGAGGGCAACACACTTGCTTTTTTTTTAGATTTCCTACAGTGTGGAAACATGCCCTTCGGCCCAACAAGTCCACACCGACCCAGATCCATTTCTCTCTGACTAATGCACCTAACACTATGGGAAATTTAACAAGGCCAATTCACCTGACCTGCACACCTTTGGATTGTGGGAGGAAACCCACACAGACACAAGGAAAACATGCAAACTCCACACAGACAGCCACCCGAGGTTGGAATCGAACCTATGACCCTGGTGTTGCGAAGCAGCAGTGCTAACCACTGTGCCATCATGCCACTTTCATAACATAATGATGGTCATTTTAAACTTTTCATGTCTTTTCATAGATATTCTGTCAATGTCCCTCACAAATTTTAGTGGACATTATTTTAATTTCAGTTTCTGGCTGTGGGGTGACTGCAGACACAGAAATGATGTCCCAGTAACAATTATGTTGTCAAAATCCAGCAATCTTTTACATGAAGAGCTGTCATACTGGAGTTAATGTTTGGAAATAGTTATTCAGTGTTGGTCAAGAGATTTTAAAACTTGTTCTCAGGATGTGGGTGTCCCCTACTTCGACCAGTATTTCTTTTTCATTCCTTGAGAAGTTGCTGGTAACCTGCCTTAAAGACACAGTATAGATGCAAATTACTGTTCTTGGAAGCTTCAACTACTCAGAAGTTCAAAGTCTCACTTCAGCACTGAACAGACCATTCACATTAAACTAATTTCATTAGTAAAGGCACATCATTCATCAAGATTGTCGAAGCCTCATCAGCCTTACTATTATTTTATTTGCTATTTCTGGTACAAAATTAATTGGACTGATGTATGATGAAAACCATCCAACCTTTGATGCTTACAGCAAGTTGCCATGCTTCAGACAACTCTGGGGTCCTTTATAATGTTTCCACTTAGCCTTCTCTACTCCGTGAAAATAATTATAAGATCTTAATTCTCACATCATGACAAAACTGGTGATGGCAAATTGGCACTCATTTTACACTCACCCTGATTACCTTTACCACTGATATCAATGAAATTTTTGTCTCAGTAAGCCACTTGTTAACATGCTTATGTTCCAATGTTTTTTGCTTCTCTTTCCCGCCAATCTTCTCTCACCTCTCATTGTTAAGATAAAACTTAATACATGTAAGTCAACTTACAATAATCTGAATGAAGTGACTGATGTTCACCTGAGGCTCTTGAAAGTGAGCTATTCACCAACAGAGTCTGTCACACCTGAGCCTGAATCTGTCAAGCCCAAATCCTCACATATACACCATATAAGGTATTACCTTGCACAAATGTCTAGTGGACCCACAGCAAGTATTTTTTTTCAAATAGTTTCTCTTAAACTGGAATCTATTGATCTATTTTCTGTTGTGCCCTCCAGGATAGTTGTTTGCAGCTCAGATCATGCTTGACTAATCTAATTGAATTTTTTGATGAAGTTGATGAGGGAAATTCATGGATATCGTCTAATTGGATTTTAAGAAAACATTTGGCAAAGTACCATGTAAAAAGTTGGTTAACAAAATTGGAGAATCATAGGTTAGGAGGGTGAATGTCTTACATATATTAATACGTACATACATGAATTGTATATTGAACTACTTAATAACATTTAAAATTTTCCCCATGATTGTGAAGAGGGAACCAGAGAGGTTGATGCAATCAACTGCACCAGAATGTAGATAGACCAGCAGAATGGGCAGCCACATGAAGATTTTAATGAACTTAAAACAGAGAAGTATGAAGTGATGCATTTTGGCAAAGGGGTACACAAGATGCAATGTAGTCTTATTGGCATTAGTTTTAAAGAATGTGATGGGCAGAGGAATCTGGGGTTTGGATGCATATGAATCATGGAATATGACAGGACATGTTGAGAGAGTTGTTAGCAAAGCATGTGGGATCTTAGTCTTCATAAGAAGAGACAACGGTTTTGCATTTCATTAGTGAGTGATGTCCACCTTATTTCCAATCATTTGCAGATCACTATTAGCTAAACTCATCTCATTTCTATGCAGTTCCCAATTCTTGAGTCTTTTCCTGAGAAACTAGATGGTGGTAGTTGCTGACATGGAACTTACAGCATCTCTTGCTTTTCCCAGCCTTATCCAACTCCACCATCATCAGCAATTCCCTGCATACTTCTTGGACAATGTCCTGTTCTGCCCTTTGTCCACAAACGTCGGCATTACAAACCACCAGCTTCACCACATCATTTTGGCTGTTTTCACCCAATTCATACTCCAGTCCTTCAGGTCTTCACTTTGGAGCTCAGGTACATTCACAACTTGCATACTTCTGCCAAATCATTCTTTGAGCAGAAATATACACACACAGCTCATGAGGCTGCACATAATGCATCTAATGGTGGTTAGTTTATTTTCTTATCATTTACTCACTTTACACTATTTACCTTGACTGCAAGCATTGCTTTGGAGGAGGTAGGTAGGTAGGTTGCCACCATGTGGAACATTGAACAGTCAAGAGACTTAGCTGTGAAGGTTCTGATGAAGAGGCATTGGACTTGAAACATTATCTCAGTTTCTTTTCCACAGATGCTACCAGACCTGCTGAATTTCTACAGGAAGCTTTGTTTTTGTTTCAGCTGTCCAGCATCTGCTGTTCTTTGTTTTATTTTTTATATAAGGGAGTCAGACACATTGCTGTATGGCACCATGCCATGTCAATGATGCACAGCGTGTGCAATCAGCTTATGCAGCTTGTGCTTCATCTAAAAGGCCATGTACAAAAGTCAAAGAAGACTAGTTTTAGTGCAGTCAAGGGGGATTATGGTCAGTCATGGGGGATCATCACAGTCAGTTAAGGGGTTCATCAGATTCCAGTCTGGTCACTGGACCACAGTCTATCCTTTCTAGGGTAACCTGTCCATGGATTACAGGTACATCATTTTAGATACTGTGGACACATTGGTGCAGGGTGAGCTAATTTTTCCAGCAAATAGTCAAACTGTCCAAAAATGTGTGGGTCAGGTGAATTAGCCATGCTAAATTGCCCATAGTGTTAGGTGCATTAGTCAGAGGGAAATGGGTCTGGGTGAGTTACTCTTTGGAGGGTCGGTGTGGATTTGTTGGGCCGAAAGGCCTGTTTCCACACTGTAGGGAAATGAATCGAATCGAAGGGATTTAGCAATAATAGGAGCTGATAGAAGAGCAGTTTATGGGACAGCGTGAACAAGAAAAATGATGAGGGGTCCCCAGTGAGTGAGTAGGTAGTGCAGAGGGCAGAAAGTATTAATAGTTTGGCAGGATAAGGTGCATGAAAGCCATTTACTGGGCATGTTGAAGGAATAGTAAGAGTCATAGTTCATCGGTCTTGGTAAGGTGAATGTACAGGAGCAGAGTTAGAGTGAGTGGTGCCCCTGTGAGTTTGAGATTTATAGAGAGAAGATAGTGTCATTTGCCCTTGTAGAACACGGAAGATCATTAACCTTCTTCCTGTTCTACTGGACATTGTGGTTCACCTGATTTACAGCACTGACCTCGGCTGGCCAAGTCTGGTGGCATGGTCTCCTTTGATGGTCAGCTGGAAAAGACATTGCCCTTCTTTCCACTATCACACTCATCAGTGACTGCAGGTCCCAGTCAGTGAATGATGGAGTTAACTTGCTATTCTGGAACCTGTAATTTGGGATAACAGTGTAACACCACATGGGAAGAGCTGTTCCTGACTTGCTTTTCATTAGGTTGTGTGCAGTTGGGATCTAATGTGGTTCCAACAGCATGGAAGTCTCAGGGAAGGAATTTGCTCCAGAAAAGACACCAAGGCCTTGGCAGACTGGGCTACATGAAACTCGCTCAAAACCAACCAGCCCATAGACTATAAAGCAGGAAAGATACGCTGAACCTTTATGAAGCTTTGCTCAGGCCACAACTAGACTAGATTGTACACACATATATAATTTATAGTATATGGGGGTCTGGTAATAGATACTGGTGGGGGATGGGTGTCTGGCAGGGGATCAGGTCTGATAGCAGACTATTCATTCTGGCGGGGGAAGGGTGGGACAGAGTTTGGGCTTGGATTGGGGTGTGGGTATCAGCTTCATGGGAGAGGGCAGGGGGGTGATTTGTTCATCCTGAGAATGGGCGTCAGATTTTGGGGCTGGGAAAGCAGGTGGTTTATCAGGTCTTACTGGAATTGTGCCAGGTTGTGAGGGGGTGGGGTGTTGGGTCACGGTCTTGGGATAGAGGGGCCTGGAGCTTCTGAGTGATTTAATTTGGGGTCGGTTTCTTAGTTACTCAGGCATTTTTGATGCATTTGATTGTTTAACTTTTCCTGAACAACTGGTTTTGTTAATTTCATCCAATCAATGTCTCAGATTTTCATGGAAACTATCAGAGGGTTCCAGCCAGAGATGAATTATTCAGTGGAAAATGTAATTACCCAGATAATTCCTTTAGACTCTCCAGAATGGGGATTTTGCATGGTCCTTCAGCCCAACACTGAATCATGCTGCAATATTCATGGTCTGGCCAGCAATCTGCCCATTATCTTCTTTCATATTTTACTGTTTTGTACTATTTTCACAAAATTTGCAATAATAGATCATAAAATAAAGTCCTTATTTATTATTCTATACGTCATATGTATTAATTTGGACAAGAATACATACTGCAAACAGTACAGGATCATATCTATAATTAATTTCTGACATCTTTTGACAAAAAATTCAATTGTAAATTCATAGTTGTTGGAGGTTTATTCATTGGTTTTCTTGCTTCTCCTCTGTTCCTGCAAGTGTTATAAATCAGTGAATCATTTATAACATACGCTAAAGATTGTTTTGCACCTGCTGTTAACTTGGTTTGGCCTCTGATAATTTTTTTCAGCTCATACAGAAAGAGGCACTGAAGCTTCAGTTTGTGATTTCTTCCAGGCAGGCCACTTATCTACTTGTGCACGCCATAAAACAGTAACTAAAGAATTTAAGTTGGAAAAATGTCTCACCTAAAGGTTGAAAGTCATATTGTGCCTTTGATTGTGTAGAATTTGAATTGCATACAGTTGGGCAGTGGGTGTCTGAAATTATTTCACTAGGGCCCAGGAGGTCCAAGATAAGACTGCCACCCTGAAGTAGCTACCAGAGAATGACCACCAGTCCCTGAGTTGCACTGGTGAGCGGTACATGATCGATCTGAAGTTCCCTCATATAAAGACTTTAGTGAAGTCTCTGAGGCAGCCCAACACTATCTGCAGAAATTTTTTGCAGATTTGACTTTTAACTATACTCTGAAATGACATGGCAAGCCACTCAGTTCAAGGGCAAGTAAGGATGGGCAACAAATGCTAGTCTTGTCAGCTGCACCCACATCCCATTAAGGAATAAAGGATTCCCTTTGAACAGAAACACTGAACATTTTGTTTACATGTGCAGGCATTCAAATTTGCTCTCAAAAAATTAACTGCTGAATGTAACAGTTTTACTATATTTTAAAACAGTGAGATCACTAAAATAAGCTTTATTAGCCTTCTGCTGCCATCTCAGCAACAATCTCACCATATCCCACAACCTCTTTTGTTTAGTTACTTTGTCTTTCTGGGGTAGTAACCCCAGCAGGATCAATATTATCACTCAAGTCCCATCTGCTTATCAAATAAAGATCTCAGAGGACACTGTAAAGATTTAGCTGTGAATTAACACATTTAAAAGTATTCCTGCTCTGATGTTAACCCAGTAACAGAAGAATTTTATCCAATATTATCAAATCACTGCAGAGAAGCAATAAGCAACGTTTATAAGGAGTTAACTCAATTTAGTTATATACTTTGCTTAAAATGGTAAAATATCATTGAGTTTGTCAACTTAATGCAGTAAAATAACCCTGAACATATCACTCTTTAAACGTTGTATTCAGGTAAACCATTTAAAACACCAGGTGAAAATTCAGGTCTGGGTGGCAGTGTAGAGGAATGGCCATGAGATTGATGCTGAGGATCAGAGAACTGAATTATTCAGAATCATGTATAGAAAAGAACTAATGTTCTCTAGTCTTGAACATTGTTCATGAAAAGACTTTGAACATTGCAAATAGCAAGTAGAGTCCTGCAGATAAATAAAACAAATGCGTGCTAGAAAGAGCCTCCTTCATTATAGGCAAATATTTGAGATTCACCCTGGGTCCATTTGGATGATGTGATGAAATGCAAGGCATTTTGTTCTTGATGGTAGATGCCCTGTGTTATTTGTTTTATTATGGGAGCCCAGTGAGCTGATATTGCTCATTTATGGATAATTGACATTGAAAAGTAATTTCAAGATTTTACCCCATTCTTCCGGAGCCAAAATAAAACTTGTGCAAATCCACCCCACTGTTCAACCTGAAAAGGCAACTATGCTAATGTGAACCTTTAATTTTCCATCTGAAACATAGGATAAAGCATCCCTCAGAAAACAACATTTATTTTTAACATACATGATTCCGCTATAGCTAATACAAATTAACATTGTACTTCATAGATCAGAACAGTCAACTAAATTGCTAACTGAATATACAAGGTTTCTATGAAAATTGGAGGCTTCAGGTGATATTTCTGATATTCAATAGTTTTCTACAAATTGTCATTCAGGTTGGTGTTGACATTTACATTTAAAAACAATTCTATGCTCTGTAGAATTTAGTGACAGTGGTGACAATGACTGACTGAAATTAAATCTGCAGAGCGGAATACAAGGAGTAGAGAAAAAATTGCAATATATATCAGCTTTGATATAAACATATTAGAATAATAAATATGAAAGATGTCATTCTCCATCTGTAATTTCTGATTGACATTTTCATTGAAATTCTCATGTAAATTAATTTAAAACACTGCGGCAACTTGTGAATTTGTAATCTTTTTGTAGCTTTTGTGACAATTAATACCACATGTGTGGGCTGTTGTAAGCTGTGATGCTATATCTTTTGGGAACTGAATAGAAACTGCTTGAACTAATTTATTTTGTATTCCAAGCAGTCATCAAATCGTTCCACTCTCTCCGACATAGGTCCCAAAGGTAATAGGGCAATGCACAAATTCACACACATTGCCTCATGTGGTAATGTTTTAGATTGCACAGGAACTTTGTACCTGCTTTGATTCTATACTCCTGCATGCAAAGAGCTTCTAGCCTTGCACAGACCACTAGAACTCTCAGCTGTTTCAGTGACATATATCCCTTCAGTGATGAGTTTTCCCTTCTGATGACAGTCCTTTCATCCATCTTAGTAAGAGGATTAAATTACAACTTCCATGATGCGGACAGAAAGATTTCTTAGCGGCATTAGAAACAACACTGAAAGACAACCAAGTCACAGAAGAAACCCAGCAATCCATCAGACAGATAGTTGCACCATCATTAAGCAGGAAAAAGGAAGGAAAGACACTAAATACACAAGAAAGAAAAGCACTAGAAAGACTAAACAAAAACAAAAGCATTGTTATCCTTTCTGTGGACAAAGGACGCGTGACAGTAATGTTAAATAAAAGAGACTTATTGAGAAAGCAAAAGCACATACTTACCAACAAGTGGCAATAGACTTGACCCCAAAACTAGAGAACTGAATCACAGCCCTCCTCAAAAATCTTTAGCATTTGATGTACCTCAGCAATGAGCCACTACACACTGCAGCACAGAGGAATGATGACGAGCAGAAGAAAATCACCTATATAGTGTTTTCACGAAGAACGAGTACCCAATGAACACAGTCCTCCAACTCCTCAGCAACAAACCCAAACAAGCAGACAAAACACATCCAGGAACCCTAGCCATACTCCCCTACGTCAAAGACATCTCGGAAATGACTGCCAAACTATTCAGACCCCTTGGCATCATGGTAGCCCAAAAACCCACCAACACACTAAAACAGCAGCTAATGAACTACAGACAATAAGCAAAACTAATGTCATTTACAAAATACCTTGCAAGAACTATAACAAACACTACTTTGGACAAAAAGGCAGAAAACTAGCCACCAGGATACATGAACATCAACTAGCCATGAAAAAACATGACCAACTCTCACTAGTATCCTTACATACAGATAAGGAAGGACGCCACTTCGATTGGGATAACACATCCATCCTTGGACATGCCGAACAGAGCCATGCACAAGAATTCCTAGAAGCTAGGCATTCCCACTGGAACTCCATCAACAAACGCATTAACTTGGATCCCATTTACCACCTCCTGAGAAAAAGAACAGGAAATGGCATCACCACAGGAAATGACATCACCAACCCAAGGAAATCCAAACACATAAATAGAAAGTGGGCTACACCACCAGTGCTTCATCCAGAAGCTCACTGAAGATGTTACCTAGTACGGTGATGAAATGTCTGAAAACGAACCTTCCAGCTCAGCGAGCAAACCTACGTCTGATCCTTTCATTGTTGGCCTGCAGAAGCCAAGTACAGGAAAAAAATCAATGCAAGATTTCTCATTTCATATTCTAGTTTAATCAGTGTACTCTTAACTCTTTTGATACTGTTAGTGCAGATACTGTTGATCAAAATACAATTAACAATGGGGTAGGATCAGACCTAACTCAGGACATAGTTGCAAAAGGGTAATGCTGCGGATGCTGAAAATATGAAATAAAAGCAGAAATTGCTTAAAGTACTCAGCAGTTGAGGCAGTACCTGTCGGGAGAGAAACAGAACTAAGAGGCTGAATCTTACCAGAAATCAGCTAAATGTCATTCTTGTTGTGTTTCATGCAAGCTATTCCTAATATGCCCAAACCTCTACCTGTTGTCTATGATGGTAATGCATAATGCTATAAAAGCACATACCTACTCCCAGAGCCAGTATCCTCTATTTTAGCTGTCAAGACCTGAGAGAAAAGCAGCCAGCCATGAAAGCAAGTTTTTTTTGGAGGCTGTGGTTTCATTTAAAATATTTTAATTGTCACTCTTGTAATGAAGCTGTTCCTTTAACAAGGTTATGCTGTCCTTGGCAGTTTTTTTCAGAGAGGTCATAAATGGTACAGACTCCGAAAAGTCTGGAGGTGAAGGGTTTTAGACCAAATTGATTATAGCTAACAGATACTGCCTCAGGCAGAAGGCTTTCAAGTTTTACTTAAAACGCTTGTACATTGACAAGGGTGTGGTCAGTTCTCCCAGTTCAGCTTTTCTCTAGTTTTTTTTTAGCAGCAATGTGAAGAAAGGCTGCTGGACCCACAGAACAGATCCAGGCTGGTACTATCTTTCTGACTTCTATCCTGTAAGATCCTGTGCTTGATTTTACCTTTTGTGCCTCGACATATTTATGGGGATTTTTGCAAGTATTTGGAACAGCATCATTAAGTTAGGATAGTCTGTTGGGTTTTTGGATGGGATAAGTAGTTGGTATTCTGTTTTCTGTTCTTTGTGTTTCATTCCGTGATCTTGTAAATAAATTCTGTTTTGTTTAAAACTAAATGGCTTGACCAGCTGATTCTCTCCTAGAATATCCACGTTACACTTACTTAAAACAATTTGCTAAGTTAGGATCTCGGCTACCTTCTTGAAATGTTTTGAGGGGAGTCTGGCGTTGTCCATAACACTCTGCCCCCCCAGTGTATGGGTTAGCGCCCTGCCTTTGATGTACCTCAGTTTGTTAATTGCACATATATTTAATGGTATGTATGTGATGGAAATTATTGAAAATTCAACTTGTTCTCCTAATGGCATTCTCATTGTGAAACTGCAGTTGTTTATTAATGTGTAACTCGAAATAAGTACATGTAAAAATTATTCAATTCTATCCTTCACCAACTGCTTTTGTGAGGTTGAACATTATTAAACCTAGGAGTAGATTGTTATGATTCTAGTCGATGGTAACACTGGACAAATCAAATCCCAGAATGAACCTTGGTTTGCGAAGTCATATTGATAATTCTTGCAGTTGGTTAATGTAATGGCTCATCATTGAAACATATTCTCTGAAAGGCTGCAGATATACTTTAACTTAGAGCATATGTTTCTTTAACAAAGTAATACAAAAAAGCTATACAGTATATCTAAGAGAGTTTGAAAGACAGCAAATAAAAGTTTTAACCTATTTTCCGATACTACCCTCTTGCAGATATTCAATTCCAGAGAAATATCATGCCTATCCCATAAAGTTTTATCGCCATACAGACCACTTGATCCAACCCGTTCATGCTGACCAAATTTCCAAACCTAAATTAGTCCCACTTGCTTGCATTTTTCTTCTAAACCTTTCCTATTCATTTACCTGTCCAAAATGTCTTTTAAATGTTCTACCTGCATCTATCACTTCCTTTAGCAGTTCATTCCACACAGGAACCACCCTCTGTGTAAAACAAATTGCCATTCAGGTCTCTTTTAAATCTTTCACCTTAAAAATGTGCCCTCTAGTTTTGAATTGCCACACCCTAGAGAAATGTCTTTGCTATTCACCTTATCTATGCCCATCATGATTTTATAAACTTCTATAAGGTCACCCCTCAACCTCCTATGCTCCAGTGAAAAAAAGTCCCAGGCTATCTAGCCTCTCATTACAACTCAAACCCTTCAATCCTGGCATCAACCTGATAAATCTTTCCTGAACCCTGTCCAATGTAATAATATCCTTCCGATAGCAAGGGTGAACAGAACTGTACACAATACTCCAAACGTGATCTCACCAAAGTCCTGTACAACCCTAACATGACAACCCAACTCCTATACTCACTGGAGAAAGTGAGGTCTGCAGATGCTGGAGATCAGAGCTGAAAATGTGTTGCTGGAAAAGCGCAGCAGGTCAGGCAGCATCCAGGGAACAGGAGAATCGACGTTTCGGGCATAAGCCCTTCTTCAGGAATGAGGAAAGTTTGTCCAGCAGGCTAAGAAAAAAGGTAGGGAGGAGGGACTTGGGGGAGGGGCGTCGGAAATGTGATAGGTGACCTCTCCGCCCCCACCCCAATCTGACCTATCACCCTCACCTTGACCTCTTTCCACCTATCAGATTTCCGACGCCCCTCCCCCAAGTCCCTCCTCCCTACCTTTTATCTTAGCCTGCTGGACAAACTTTCCTCATTCCTGAAGAAGAGCTTATGCCCGAAACGTCGGTTCTCCTGTTCCCTGCTGCCTGACCTGCTGCGTTTTTCCAGCAACACATTTTCAGCTCCTATACTCACTGGTCTAGGAAATGAACAAAATCATGCCAAATGCATTTTTAACCATTCTGTCTACCCGTGACACAACTTTCAAAGAACTATGTATCTGAATCCCTTGGTCTCCCTATTCGACAATACTACCCAGGGCCCTACCATTAACTGTATAAGCCCAACCCTTATTTGTTTTACCAAAATTCAATACCGTACATTTATCCAAATTAAATCATCACTCCTCAGCCCATTGACCCAATTGATCAAAATCCCTTTGTAATCTTAGGTAACCTTTTTCACTGGCAACTATACTATCAATTTTGGTGTCATCCACAAAGTTACTAACATTGCCTCCTAAATTCTCAAACAAATCATCTATATAAATGATAAATAGCAATGGACCCAGCTCCGACCCCTGTGGAACACCACTGGCCCCAGGTCTCCAGTTTAAAAAAAAAACAACCCTCCACCACTTCTGTCTCCAAACATCAAGCCAATTTTGTACCCACTTAGCAATCTCTCCCTGAATCCCATGTGATCTAACTTTACTAACCATTCTACAATGCAGAGCCTTATCAAAGACTTCACTAAAGTTCATGTAGACAACATCTACTGCTCTGCCTTCATCAATTCTTTTGGTTGCATCCTCAAAAAACTCAATCAAGTTTGTGAGACATGATTTTTCTCACGCAAAGCCATGCTGATTATTCCTAATCTGTCCTTGCCTCTTCAAGTGCATGTAAACCTTATCTTTCAGAATCCATATCAACAACTTATCCACTACCAATGTCAACACTTTCAATTTATACTTAAATGACTCTTCCCAGTTTCACTTCCTCTGACTGCTAAAGTCAGTTTTATAATTCATTTCTAAGTCTGCAGACATGAACCTTTCACAATTCTGATGATCTAAACTTTCTCAATTCTAATAATTTGAAGATTTCTACACAAGGTATCGCAGCTTGATGCACCAGGAATGAATAACATCTCAGCTAGAATGGCTGGTACCACTGAACTAAAACTTGAATCTCCTGCTAGGAGAAAACTATTCTCCTTTCTGAACTGAGTTCCTAATTCATCTAAACTGGTAGGAGAAAAATTGTATTCCTTCTAAAGTGAAGTCAGAAGCTAAAAATTAATGACCTCTGGTCTGCTGTATAAATCAGCAGTATGGGCTTTCCATTCATTAACATCACTAGTATCTTGCTAGACCACTGGCCTGAAGCCACAAAACTTCTTGATCTTTCAAATAAAACTTCATAGAACTGACTAAAGTCTCTATTTTAAAATCCAAATCCCAAATGATAATTCTGTGTATTATGCACCTTTTATCAAAATATAGATTGGGAAAAGGTTTAAGACTTTAATAATCCTAATATCTGAACTCATTTATTGTTGAATTTTCAACAATAGTTCATAGACTTTTATCAAATCTGGAAAATGCTTTAGATCGTTTTTAAGAAATTAATGGTAAATGGTTAACTTGTCTCATGGAGACGTATAGAATATGAGGTTATTTATTATTTGATCAGTATTGTTGGCAAGTTGAATGTTCCTTTCTGCTGCTTCTGATGATAAACTATACAGTAGATTAGACGTGCCACATCTACTTTAATAGATATGGATTTTATTATCAGTGCAAAGAATACAATTTAATTAGTATTTTAAAAATATGTGGTGTTGGAAGAGTTTTATTTGTACCCAACTAGCGAATATAGAGCAAGATGGCTCTTGAAATGGCCAAGAACATACATGTGCAAGGAAGCTGAATGAATTTCATCATTTCCAATTTTAAATGTTTTTTTTCTACACTTGTAGTTAAGTTGTTCATGGGAACTTAATTTACTTGCTAAAATAGTGGGCAAATTAGATTTCAACTAATTTTAACTTCAGGTTTCTGACCAGCTGAAGGTCAGAATTAGGTGACTCCTCAAGAGGGTTTGTTGTTTAGGCAGGGCAAACATCATTACAAAAAAAGTGTAGGGCCTCTCTTGCTCAGACATCAGCTTTCTCCATTGTGATACTCTTCTCTACCACACTTACTCACGCCTTGATATATGGCCACAGGCTAATTCAGTTTTCTAAACAGCCAGTCACCACATTCTACCCACTGGTCACTGATTTGGGAGGGTAGTGAACTAACAAACATGCTAATAAGCCCTGGCGGTTAATATCAATGTGGCCACATAGTATTATATGTGGTTGGGAAATTAATTAGACCCTCCCTCTTTCACTGCACTAATATACTAAGATGACAGTAAAAGACCTTCTGAGTAATTACTATCAGAGGCCTGTCATTTCGACTGAAGTCTTAGGTTAGTGAATCAAAATGAAGCTGTCAATCTCTAGGCCTTAAGATGAGTTAGAATATTGCAAACAATTTCCTTAGAGAAATGTTACATTCGTATGAACAGTTATGTAACCTTAATCTGCTAGGTTTAGCTTTAAACGCTAATAAACCTACAAACAGGAGATTTAGCTGCTTATATATGTGGCTAGAAAACTGGTGCAGGAAGGAACAAGGGCATCAGATTTCTGAGGCATTGAGACTAGTTCTGAGACAGGTGGGTGCAGTTCACGGCTGATGAATTCTGTCTTGGCAGGACTGGGGCTAATAATGTTGCAATGAGATTATCTGCTGCTGCTGTGGAATGTTTAAACTAAATTAGCAGGGAGAGGGAGTTCACATTCAGTGGAAGTAAAACTGATAGAATAAAGTAGTAGGATAGTAAGTGAAAGTAGAAAATAGATGAAGTGATAAGAAAGCATTCAAATGTAGCAAGGTGCTAAAAAGGCTGAATTAAAGGCATTCTATTTGAATACATGTAGTATTCATAAAAATGATTGATGATTTGAATGCACATATTGACATAATTGGATGGATATGCATTACAGAGATTTAGCCACAGGGTGACCAAGACTAGGAACTGACTATCTAAGGATATTCTGCATTTAAGAGGGATAGACCAATAGGAAAATGAAGTAGGATAGTACTCCAACTAAGGGATAATGTTAATATATTAGAAGAAAGGATCTTTGATCAAAGAAGCAAGATATAGAACCAATTCAGGTTAAGCTGAGAAACAGCAAAGTGAAGCAAACATTGCTAGGATTGAGTTATTGAACGTCAAACTATAGTAATAAATTTTGGGCACAAAAAATGTCAGAAAATAAGAAAAGCATGTAGCATGAGTATTTCATTAATAATGAACATTCTGAAACTACAATGGTCTTAAATCTGAGCAATTGCTCAAGAAAATCTTTATTTTCAATCTGCTCATACATGTTTCTTAATATAGGTAAATTCTTTACTTCAATTTGTTAATTACATTGGGTGTTTTCATTCATTTTCAATGGTTGTCTTCCAAATGCTTTGGATCTTTCATCTCCCCAGTCATGTTGCTGAAAGATTGTTATTTACTTAGCATTATTATCATCACGAGTACTGATCATTCTTATTTTGAAGATGAAAAATAGAAATGTTGCACTTGAACTTGTGTCAGCTCATCACCTGGCAAAGTCAAATCTGCTCTTTGACTGTTGTGCCGTTAATGAAATATTTACAAGCTCAAGTGGGTTGTCCTGCTCATTCTTGTTCTGGATTAGTGGTGCTGGAAGAGCACAGCAGTTCAGGCAGAATCCGAGGAGCAGTAAAAGCCCTTCATCAGTAATGCAGACAGAGAGCCTGAAGGGTGGAGAGATAAGTGAGAGGAAGGTGGGGATGGGGAGAAAGTAGCATAGAGTACAATAGGTGAGTGGGGGAGGGTGGGGAGGGTGGAGTGGACAGGTGGAAAAGAAGATAGGCAGGTAGGACAAGTCATGGGGACAGTGCTGAGCTGGAGGTTTGGAACTGGGATGAGGTGGGGAAGGGGAAATGAGGAAACTGTTGAAGTCCACATTGATGCCCTGGGGTTGAAGTGTTCCGAGGCGGAAAATAAGGCATTCTTCCTCCAGGCGTCTGGTGGTGAGGGAGCGGCGGTGAAGGAGGCCCAGGACCTCCATGTCCTCGGTAGAGTGGGAGGGAGAGTTGAAATGTTGGGCCACAGGGCGGTGTGGTTGATTGGTGCGGGTGTCCCGGAGATGTTCCCTAAAGCGCTCTGCTAGGAGGCGTCCAGTCTCCCCAGTGTAGAGGAGACCGCATCGGGAGCAACGGATACAATAAATGATATTGGTGGATGTGCAGGTAAAACTTTGATGGATGTGGAAGGCTCCTTTAGGGCCTTGGATGGAGGTGAGGGAGGAGGTGTGGGCACAGGTTTTACAGTTCCTGCGGTGACAGGGGAAAGTGCCAGGATGG
>NC_057721.1:35636573-35659043 GCF_004010195.1 Chiloscyllium plagiosum
CCCATGACTTGTCCTACCTGCCTATCTTCTTTTCCACCTATCCACTCCACCCTCCTCTCTGACCTATCACCTTTATCCCCACACCCACTCACCTATTGTACTCTATGCTACTTTCTCCCCACCCCCACCCTCCTCTCACTTATCTCTTCACCCTTCAGGCTCTCTGCCTATATTCCTGATGAAGGGCTTTTGCCCAAAACGGCGATTTTACTGCTCCTCAGATGCTGCCTGAACTGCTGTGCTCTTCCAGCACCACTAATCCAGAATCTGGTTTCCAGCATCTGCAGTCATTGTTTTTACCCTGCTCATTCTTGTCCCTATCATTTGGTTCCTCTGGTAAACTTTATTTTTCTTTCTCCTTCTAAAGGTTTCTTGGTGATAATAGGAATTGAGAACATTTCCATAACTGCTGTAAAGTATTTGATCTCCTTTCCATCAATCATATGAGACAATTCTCTTCTGGCACCAATAAATCTTTTGCTTTCTGTTCAGATTGGAGTCTAGGGAGTGTTATGAAATCTTCTGCTAGTTGCTCCTTTATTTGTTGATTATCAAAAGTTTGTTTCTGAACCAGATGTTTTCTTGAAACTACTAATTTCCTTCTGCTACCCACCACACTCTGGATGTAAAGATTTATCCTCATGTCCTCTCTAATGTTTCTACCAATCACTTTAAGCCTTTGGTAATCGATGCCTCCACTAGAGGAAACAGGTTTTGCCTATCGACTCTATCCAAGCTCCCCCCACCCACATTATTTTGTACACCTCTGACAACATTATTGTAAATCTCCTCTGTAATTTCTCCAGAGAAGTTAAGCCTCTCCTGTAATGTGCTGACCATAATTCATACACAAACCTCCAACTGCGGCCAACCAATATTTTATATAATTCCAACATTAGCTTCCAGCTTTTGTGTTCAAAGTCTCGTCCAATGAAGGAAAGCATCACACTTCCTTTTTTACACCTTCTCTACCTATTCTGCACTCTTCAGGAACTTATGTATATGCATCGAGATTCTGAAACTATCGTATTAGAACTCCTGCCTGTTAATATTCTACTTATTTCTGCTTTCAGAGCATCATCCCCATTCCTAACAAAACCTTAGTAAATTTTTGCACTAAAATCTTGGGTTGCATTATGATTGTCCCAAATTTATCACTATCATTCATTTTTTCTATCTTCTTTCATTAAAATTGGATTTCTAAATGTCTTAATTTATGATTTTATTGGCTTAAATCTACTCAATGATTGTTCTGGTACTGTGGCCTTCATGCAAATGTGCTGACCCTTATTCTGTCTACCGTAACCATGCCTCATGGGGCCGACTCATGAAGATGATGAGGTTTGTTTTGAAGAATAAGTTCTCCTTTTCACGTCTATCCTCCCAGCCTGAATTTAGCATGTTAATTTAAAGGTTTTCCCCTTTCTCACAGTAAATTCTAACTTTATCCATGGAGTTCCTAAACACACCCACAGATCTTTCTTTTGTGAAAATACTGTCACTTCCCAAGTCTAGGTTTTACACTCTTCCTTGTCCACTCTTTTTTCTTCTGGACCACTTACCAGCACTGAGGTGAAGGTTTTCTCCTGAAATGCTGTTTATGCCCTGTTGTTGTTTCCATAAGTTCTCCTGACTGCTTATCTGTTTGCACACTTTCACATGCTCACATGCATTTGAAATGTACTTAAAGAAGTTAACTCACTTTTCTGCTAATTTTTTTTTCTCCTGTGTTAAATATGTCATATTATAGGTTGCAGTGCCAACACTATGACTTGTAGTTGGTGGAAAATTGTTGCTAACAATTCTTCTTTCTCTGATGAGTTTATGTGGCTATCTATTTAGTGGTACAGGATAAGCCACTCTCGAGTCCTGATGAGAAGGAACCTTTTTCTTACACTACAAGATTATTACATGACAAGCACTAAACTCCAAAGGTGAGGTGAGAGACATCAAGTTTGTATTCAGCCAAGTGTGCATCAAAGAGCTTAGCAATACTGGAATCAGTGGTTATCAGGGTTAAGCTTTCCTCGAATACGAGTCATACCTGGCACGTTGAAGATGGTTGTGCTTGTTGAAGGTTGGCCATCTCAGCTCCAGGACATCTCTGCAGGAGTTCCTCAGGATTGTGTTCTAGGCCCAACCATCTTTGGCTGCCTCATCAATGGCCCTACCTCCATTATAAGGCCAGAAGTGGGAATGATCACTGATATTTGCACAACGTTCAGTACCATTCATGACTCCTCCGCTACTGTAGCAGCCTATATTCAAATGCAACAAGATCTGGACAATATCCAGGCTTGGGCTGATAAGTAGCAAGTAACATTCGTGCCACACAAATACCAGGCAACGATTATATTTAATATGAGACAATCTAATCATTGAAGCTTGATTTTCAATAATATTACCATTACTGAATTCACCACTATCAACATCCTTGAAGTTACCTTTGGTCAGAAACTCAACTGGATTCATCACATAAACACCGTGACTGCAAGTGCAGGTCATAGGCTAGGAATACTGCAGTGAGTAACTCCCCTCCTGACTCCCCAACGTCTGTCCACTATCTACAAAGTACAAGTCAGGAGTATGGTGGAACTCCCCACTTGCCTGGGTGAGAGCAGCCCCAGGAACACTCAAAAAGCTTGATACCATCTAGGACTAAGCAGCCCTCTTGATTGGCGCCACATCCACAAGTATACACTCCCTCCATTACCGATACTCAGCAGCAGCAGTGTGTACTATTTACAAGATACAGAGCTGAAATTTACCAATAATCCTTAGGCAACACCTTCCAAACTCATGACGACTTCTATGTAGAAGGACAAGGGCACCAGCATCTGCAAGTTCATTTCCAAGCCACTCACCATCTTGACTTGGAAATATATTGCCATTCTTTCACTGTTGCTGGATCAAAATCCTGGAAATTCCTCCCTCAGAGCATTGTGGGTCGACCAACAGCATGTGTACTGCAGTAGTTCAAGAAAGCAGCTCAACACCACCTTCTCAAAGGCAACTACAGATGGACAATAAATGCTTGCCCAGTCAGCAATGGTCCCTGAGTGATTAAAAAAACCCAAAAAGTCTGAACTACATTGTAATTATGTTTAATTGATCAGACTATTAGGAGCTGAAGATAATATGCCTGCCTCCATTAGGACCTCATACAACTGAGTGTTTCATTCTTCATGTAATCATTTTCCTAAGTGTTCAAATAGATCCAAGAAAAAGAAGACAAAACTTTGGCCCTGACTTTAACTTGGCTGTCGACACAGGAATATAACATAATCAGATTGGATGGAACTTAATGCAGCTAAAATATGAACTCATTCTGAATCATTACCGTATACAATACCAGCCAGGAAAAAATTCACAGATCATCAGTAACTGTAGAAGAAAACTAAATGAGGAAAAGCGATTTGAGGTTCTTCAGGAATTGAGTGCCATAGCTCAATCTAACACAGCAAGCACCTTCATTTCAGAAAGGAAAGAGTCGCAGTGCTGTACTACCTCTGCAGCACATGTTGTTTTATAACAGCAAGTTAATGATACTGAGTAGGAGATAATCTGCCATTTGAAGTATATAGCATCTCTTGAATACTTTCATTCTAAACTTGTGACTGGACTTCAGTTAAAGTCAGGGCCAAAGTTTTGTCTTCTTTTTCTTGGATCTATTTGAACACTTAGGAAACTGATTACATGAAGAATGAAACACTCAGTTGTTTTATTATTTTCTCTCTTCTATTTTCCTTCTATTAAAAAATACAGAGATTTGAGCTTAGTTTTATTTCATTATTATGCACAAGTGGTTAATGCATCACTTTAAATATTATGTCTTGCAGAAATGAATAAACGCTATAATTATGTACAGGTGACATAGGAATTTCTACTAAGAGCTGACCTTCTATTTCGTTTGCATTCTGCTCTTCAGCCAAATTTCAGTCATGTGATATGTGGGAACAACAATTCAGAACAACCAAAGCTGTTAATTGTTCAGGCTGGAAAAATGTGACATATTCACTCACATTTTGGCTAAGTGTTTACATGAGTCTTTACATCATGTTGAATGTACAAAAGCACGTAGTTTCCTCTTCTGGTGTTAGCCCAATCACCAACAATTATCCCAATAATGACTGGAAATTTGTTTGTCCCTTGGGAGAATGTGGCGCATTGTCTGAACACTGCCTGGATCTCCAAGAGTGATGGGCACAACCACAGCACAGTTAGTCCATTTCAATCACAAACTGACAGTGCCTATTCAAACAGCTGCCAGTACAGAGAAAATAATGAGAAAAGATTTTTAAATCAGTTGGCATTAGACTAATTATGTTCAAAGTCAGTGTGAGAAAATGACAATGTCAAGCTACTAAATCTTCACTTAGATTTTTGTAACATTTGAATTGATAAAATTGTAAACATATTCCACTAGGAAGAGACTTAGTAGTAAAAAGGTTGGAGAAGATGTTGCATTTTGCAGCACCATTCTTTTTAAAGGCACTACCCAGTCTCTGATTGCTCAAACTAGAATGTGTGCTGAAAGCTAGCTTTAAAATAGATTGTCAGCAGAGAAAGAAGATTATGTTGCCACACAGCCTGGGACGATGGCTTGATGCTGGTATCGACATTTTCTGATCTCTAAGTTCTAACCTTCACACTTTACTGGATGTGATACGATGTACTCTCCAATTAAAATGTTAGTGCGGAGCACCCCCATGATGCCTTCAGCTGCCCCATCAGGAACAATTTAGTTGCTTTAAAGCATGACTTCCATCCCTATCTTGAGAAGAAGTTCCATATCGTGGGATTCTGTACTGGACAGTTATGAGGCTCTAGTCAGAACAAACTTGATTAGAGACAAAACAAACTACAGATGCTGGAATCTAAAGCAGACAGGGAGGAGCCTGGAAGTGGGCGGCATGGTGGCAGAGTGGTTAGCACTGCTGCCTCACAGCGCCTGAGACCCGGGTTCAATTAGCCTGGAAGAAAACAGCAAGTCCACGTTTTGGGAGTCCTGAAGAAGGGTTACACCCAAAATGTCTACTTCTCTGCCTCCTAATGCTGCCTGGCTTGCTGTGTTCTTCCAACCTCCTGCCAGTCAGAACAAAAGCAAATATGAACTTGTCATTGCTGCAACTCAGCAAGAAGATTTTGTTCCAAAGCTGTATATTCTGTGAGAACCCAACACAAGTCTGAACAAGCCTGCAACCTCAATTGTGACTCAGCAGTGTTTATGTGACTCACCTCTTGAAAGGACATTGTCCTAACATGATACATGGCAATAGTAGCACATAACATAGGATGGCTGGCACTCTGCAGTTCCTATAACACCAGTCAGACAAGTAGCTGGGACTACAGGCACTACCAGCATATTGAGGAGACCATTATAAGCACAGGTGGTGGGGGAGGGGTGGTGAGGAGGATGAGGGCTGCATTTAAGTTGGCAGGGGACGGGTTTCAGGTGGTGATGGCAAGGGGAGTGGCCATTGGAGCTCTCATTTCCTGAGGCAATTTTTGCAACTAAAACTGTGGAGGCTCCCCATGTGTAAATTTGCTCCCAATGTGGATGTAACACAACCAGCAATGCAATAAAGTCCTTAATGGACCATTAATTGACCATTTAAGGATCTCAACAGGCCTAATGCCTTTCGTTGCCGCCCTCTCCACTTCCCATAAAATTTCAGACAGGTTAGAACTGTCAGACAGACAGGTTAAGTCGGCACGGTGAAGTCGGCACGGTGGCACGGTGGTTAGCACTGCTGCCTCACAGCGCCAGAGACCCGGGTTCAATTCCCGCTTCAGGCGACTGAATGTGTGGAGTTTGCACGTTCTCCCCGTGTCTGCGTGGGTTTCCTCCGGGTGCTCCGGTTTCCTCCCACAGTCCAAAGATGTGCAGGGTTAGGTGAATTGGCCATACTAAATTGCCCGTAGTGTTAGGTAGGGGTAAATGTAGGGGTATGGGTGGGTTTCACTTCGGCGGGTCGGTGTGGACTTGTTGGGACGTAGGGACTGTTTCCACACTGTAATGTAATCTAATCTAATCTAATCTAAATGTAGGGGTATGGGTGGGTTGCGCTTCGGCGGGGCGGTGAGGACTTGTTGGGCCAAAGGGCCTGTTTCCACACTGTAAGTAATCTAATCTAATCTAATCTAAACTAGATAGGTAGGTGGCTGCATGGCCATTTACTGGATTTTACATTAATCTCTCCTTTTTAGTGAACATATTAAATGGGCAGTATTAACTCAGCCCCATTTCTTAATCTTCCACAGCTGAATATACCTTAAGTGAAATAACGGAGTTTCCCCATTATCATGATTTAAATGGACAATGGGAGCTCTTGCAAGTTAATCATTGGATCATTTCTATTAGTTACTTGTGTATTTGAACTCATTTTTTTCTGAAGCTCTTGGCTGAAGTTTCCAGTGTCTGCCTTGTTCCTTTGTTTTTAGTTAAAAGCTAATACAAAAAGAAGTTGTTCCCATATATGGATGATCTGATGAGGTTTGCATTGGGAGTTAAAGGTGCCTGGGAAAATGAACAAAGTCCATAAAGAAGGACAGGATGCTCAAAGAAGGAGGAGAGAGATAGATCCCTCATAGGAAGCTCAACTTTCAATCACCCTGTCATCGGCCATTTGGGCCATATTCTGTGATGCTCCCAGGCCCTTTGGAACAGTCGGGTAAAACAGGAAATGTGTCTATCAACTTTATTTTTATGATTGTGGGCTGGAAAGGAATGACACCTGCGCAACCCTAATCTCAATAATTTAAATGCACATGTCCTTTGTACACTTTGGGGAGACAGACTAGCGTTTGCTAAATCAGGACAATGTGCTCTGGGAAGCTTCCCCTTTTTAATAGCACAGTCCCTAAGCTGCAGCAGTGCACTACTGAATCATTGGTTTTGGTCATGTCATACAGAGGATAGGAGAGGGCTTCCAGATTCAACAAATGTCTCATTTGTCAAAATGCTGAATCCAAGAAGGTGGCTATCTCTGCAGCAGAGCTCTAAAATCCTCCTAAAGAGACCATGGGATAGCAGTGAGAGCATGTGCCAGGAAATGCATCATGATTCTAGTAGCAATGCTAAAATTAACCTTTAACCTCTACTCTCAGAATGACATTGTAAGTGACTGGATGTGCACATTACATCTCACCCACCACAACATACATCTTTCACTCTGCTCCACCTCTCACCTTGTGGCACATTTGATGCTCATGACTCAGCCCATTATCCTTACACTATCCTCACTCTTTCACACCTTCAAAACAAACATATGGCACCTGTATCTCATTGCATCTACAGACCTCTAGTTGTTCATTTCTCGCAGACAGCACACAAACACACTGACTCCCAGTCAATGACATCTTGGCCTCTTTCTCTTGCAGGAGAAGCTGGCAGACAGCTGAAAAGTACTCAGAGAACTGGGGAAGATTGTGTATGTACATCATCTTAATCTCTACGATGATGGGCGCTGTCTTGAAGCATTGGAAACCATTTTAGATGATGGCATCTTATTACTTTATTATTTGTTATCTGTTTCACTATCTCTGGTTCTGAAAGATGCTGTAAAATTGCGACTGCTGGATTAATTGGCCGTCAAGTTCTCTATTTCCTTCCAATCACACTGTAGATTAGATTAGATTACTTACAGTGTGGAAACAGGCCCTTCAGACCAACAAATCCACACCGACCCGCCGAAGCACAGCCCACCCAGAGCCATTCCCCTACATTTACCCCTTCACCTAACACTACGGGCAATTTAGCGTGGCCAATTCACCTAACCTGCATATTTTTGGAATGTGGGAGGAAACTGGAGCACCTGGTGGAAACCCATGCAGAAACCCACAGGGAGAATGTGCAAACTCCACACAGAGAGTCGCCTGAGGCGGAAATTGAACCCGGGTCTCTGGCGCTATGATGCGACAGTGCTAACCACTGTGCCACCATGCCGCCCACTAGGGGACACAGTGGTATAGTGGTATAGTAATAATTCATAGACCCAGTTAATGCTCGAGTGACATAAGTTCAGATCCCACTCTGGTAGGGGATGAAATTTGAATCAGTTAAAATCTGGAATTAAAATCTGGTGTCATGGCAAACTTGTAACCATTGTCAATTATTGTAAAAACCCATCTGGTTCACTATGGCCTTGAGGGAAGGATAAAAGGTCCTCACATGAGCTGGTCTATATGTGACTTCAGACCCACAGCAACGTAGTTGGCTCTTAATTGCCCACAGAAATGGCTTAGCAAGCCATGCCTTGAAGTAACAAATAGTGATGGGTGAGACATGTTGACTCAGTCAGTGATACTCATATCCCATGAGTGAATTTTTTAAAAAACCTTATAACCACTCTGCCTTTCTGCTGTTCCCCTTTCCTGAGTATTTCTTCAGACTCTATGGATACATGACTTATTGGATGTCTTTCTTTTTTATCTCAAACAACTCATGTCTGAAAACACACTCTGAAATGCTGAACCATAACTTAAAGAATCACATCCAGGTTCTGAGAGATCTCCCATTTCTTCCTGCAGCCACAAACTTACTTTCTAAGAAACATAAATTTTTAGTTTGATGTAAACATGCTAACTAATCCAGATATGTGGATGAGTAACTCATGAAATGATGATTGTGTGCAACATTTGTTGAATAGAACAGGCAGGCACAATAACATGCAGTACAATGAATGGACTTAGGTTAATCATTAAATGTCTTCCCAATGCCCACTCTCTTCAATAGGCCAATTTGAATTCTCTTGAGGTTTAAATGTAGCTGCATCTTTACTAATTAAATATTGATAGAATTCATTGTACTTCTAAATTTTCAATTATATTTTAAATTAGCCTTACCTTAAATAATATATTCTTAATTCAATCAATACCAAGTTTTCCAATTGAATACACCTAAAATATCTTGACGTGATCAAATGTGTGAGTAAAGCACTAACATCAGTTAGGATCTTCAGAATATATTCCAAATCTTATCATTTAATCTTATGTTTTGGTACATTTAAGTAACTGAAAATCAATTACCTATATTTGAAAAAGACTGTCACGAGAATGCACAGGCAAGGAAAATTACTCCTGAAAAATAAACAGACTGTATTGTAAATTTTGTAGTGAATCATTGTATACAAACAGCTCAGTTTATTTATGTGCACTGACAATTTACAATATAACCAGAGGAATGGTTACTGGACACCAAACTTTCACAATGATTTCTCTCCACAGATGCTGCCAGTCCTGCTGAGACTTTCCAGCAATTTCTTTCTTTGTTTCACCTTATTGATCTTAAGCTTGAAATCTTGTTGAAGATACAGAACCAACTGGACATTGAGAATTTTGGACATGGCAGTAGGAGTGGGTATCTGGTGACTTCAGCTTGTCAACTTTCATTTTGCTCAGCGTCAAACAGCATCTCAGATCATGATCCATGGGCACCAGCCTCATGCATCTGTCACTCACAGACATCAGCATCTGACAGTTGCAAACCCTTCTTCATGACCCTCATGGCACTTGTCCAATATAATTGCAGTCAGTTTAGGAAGAATATATTACATTACCATCTAATGCTGAAAGCCTTCTATAAGGATACGGTGTGTGCTGGAGAAGGCACCCAGCTCACAGAATGAATCAGGCTACATCTGACTGGTGCTTACTTCTCAGCTTAAAGCTCATTCACTTAGTGCTTACCTGAATGCTTGCAGCACGTCTGCCTTGCCTTGCTTTGCCTGTTAGGATGTTAGTGCTTTAGCCAGAGCCAATGGCTCTCATTCCTGATGGATTGATGTGTTTTATTTTTACAGAAATACACAAACAGGCTGCCTGTAAGAAGGGATTTACCTGAGTGGTGGATCGGAAGCTGTAGGGTTGAGGGATGAACATCTCCATGTTCAGGAATCAAGATGTTAGTTTCACACCTACAGCCAGCTGCTGATGTGGCAAACTCACTGCACATGCATTCAAACTAATGGCCAATTGTCAGAAAGTGGGTCTAGGCTTATACTGTTATCAGTCAAGGGGGGGTGCTGTCAGGCAGGGAATGCCAGTCCTATCAGTGGAGTACATTCTGCAGGCATTCCCGGGTATTGGCCATTGATCGTCATCAGCTTGGAATGCTCACATGAGGAGATCTGTTCAAATGCATTTCAGGGAGTGGGCAACAGTTCATCCTGTAGGTAGCAGCAGTTGATGGAATTGAATATCATCAGTCATGAAGGTGTAAAAATATCAGTAAGAGGTCTTTACATCATGTCTAGAGACTGCCCATCGAAGTTGATCACTGACCCCTTTGCCCAGGGGCCAAATATACTCTTGGGGTCCATCCGTTAATTGTTAAGCAAGTGCGAAGGGGGTTGGGTGGGCATGATGGAGCAGTGTGGAGGAGGATGGGGAGAAAAGAAAAGGTAGTTGTGGAGGTGGGAGCAAGAACAGTGAGGAGGGGAAAGTCAAGGTACATAGAGGGGTGTGCGGAATAGCATTGGAGTGTGTGGTAGGCTGCAGGAAAGGGGTTATTAAGAATAACCACCAGTAGGGAGAATAGAGGAACAGGGTGCAATCAGTTAGGTGTCAGATCTCGGGACAGGGGAGACAGTTGGAGATAAAGTCCTATGTGGTGGGTTGCTATGTGGAGGAGTGGGAATGGTCTATAGTGGGAAAGTGAAGTGAAAGGGAAAGGGAAGTTCTGCTGGGTACCTGGCAACTAGCAAGGGCCCAGTGCTGATGGTGTCCACCACCAGCTGTATTCCCTGCCATCACTTACCATTGTTCTGGTGCAAAATGGCTGAGAAAGTGCCCAAGGTGGGCAGAGTCAGTGATGTTTCAATCAGAAAAATCATGGGAACTTTGCTGGATGTTACAGTATTGAAGGACAATGTGCAAGAAGCTACATTTCATTTGCTAGAACTGCAACTACATTTCATTTGCAAACATTTCTTCACAAATGTGCAATCCATCTCGAGTAAACATGCTTATGGATCACAGGAGCATTGCGTCATATTGTTGGTGTTGGGTAAACTGACACTATCATTGCAGAGATGCAGCAATTAGTGGTAATAACTTAAAAAGAGGTGAATGCTGGCTAAAAAGGCCCCATTATTTGTGGAGCTTTGAAATGTGCTGTAGGACAGGGGAACATTGCTGTATTATAAACAATGTAATAATGGCTTTAATGAATGTAATGAATGGAATGATTGATGTGGATCTGGGGTGGGAAGGAGATTGAAGTGCAGTATGTACTCTCACTTATTGTATTGTGTTGGTCATTCACCCCCTGGTGGGGAATCTTCACCAAATTGATGCAGGTATTCCCATCAGTTCCACAGTTGAGCAGAAGATAGATTAGATTAGATTAGATTAGATTATATTACTTACAGTGTGGAAAACAGGCCCTTCGGCCCAACAAGTCCACACCGACCCTCCGAAGCGCAACCCACCCATACCCCAACATTTACCCCTTTACCTAACATTACGGGCAATTTAGCATGGCCAGTTCACCTAACCTGCACATTTTTTGACTGTGGGAGGAAACTGGAGCACCGCAGTAAACCCACACAGACACGGGGAGAACGTGCAAACTCCACACAGTCAGTCGCCTGAGGCGGGAACTGAACCCGGGTCTCAGGTGCTGTGAGGCAGCAGTGCTAACCACTGTGCCACCGTGCCGCCCACTAGGACTTCAGAAAATGTAGTTACATAGTTTGGATCAGTCTATGGACAGGTTGGGGTGCAGGTGGGGTGTAAACACAAACATAATCCACACAGAGTGTGCCACACCACCGGGATGTGCTATATTCTGCACAATTGGAGCAAACAATGAGGTGATGTGATAGATGCTGAGGAATCAGGGGAACAGGAGCAATTGTCCAGAGAGAAGGATGATGACTTTAAGATGGAGGAAGTATTTCTGTTGCATGACAAAGCTCAACTGTGTCAGTGCTACAACTAGTCAGGACCTAATTGACACCCAGTTCAATAGATGAGAGCTGGGTGCAACAAAACATTATGCACTGTTAAGGTTATCATGCCAGTGTGAGCTTTGCATTGTGGGTGTTAACTGCAGCCTGTATTTGTTTCCTTTCCGTTCCTTTTGCTATCTGTGATAAAAGCTCATGTTTAGACATGTCTGATTGTTTGCCTGTATGTGATGTTCCCTAACTGGGCAATGACAAAATGTGGTTGACCAGAATATGGAGACAGAATATGTACAACTAGAGAGGGTGCTTTGATGGGATGTATCTAGGAATAGGTAAACTGTGCAACAAGGTAGTTAAATGGGAACTAGGTGAGAGTCTGGGGTTTTGTTGTGAATGAGAGTGTCAGCCATGCTGGTTATGTGCCAGTGGAGAGGGAGGTTTTGTGACTGCTGTGCCGTTACATTACCAGGTCCTTCTGGGAATAGCTTATGGCAAGATGGCGATAGGATCAGAAATGAAAGATGCCCATTTAGAATTTAAAGTATTTAAACCATGAAACTGCAAGATGATGGTAAGTGGACATCTCAGAAAGAATGGGATAAACAGTGCTTCTCTTTAGTAGATGGATTTTCATGCAACAAGGTGTAAGCATTCTTTTCAGTGATTCTCCATTATTAATTGGGTTGGTGCCATCTCATTCTCCCTTCTTGTATATGTCTAAAAGTCTTTCAAACTTCCGAGCTCAGAAATGTAACTTGCTGCTGATAGGTGATGCCAGCACTGCACAATATTGCAACCTGCCATCTGTACTTGATTGCCCATTTGTAGCTCATCATCCCCATTTCAAGGAAATCAGGTCATTAACATGGTAAAAGCAGGCTGCATTTACGCTCCAATTCCTAACTACCGGCAAGTTAAAATTCCACGTTGTGTTCCACTGGAAAATACAGCATGGATTAACAGGAAAATCCTAATGAAATTCCAGTTGCTAAGCTTCCAGTTTGCAAAAAATAGACATATTTTCCAAAATATTTTGCTTAAATTAGTATATACAACATGATACATATATACCGAATATCCCCACATGGCTTAATTTTCTACTGTTTTAATACAGTTAGTCAACTGAAGGTAAGCAGTTTAGCAGTTCTGCATAAATAAACAGTAAATCAGCAACATATTTTATACCCAGAATATTATAGTGTTTTATATGCACTGGAATTAAGATTAAATACTAAAATGAAAAGACATAAAATAATATGTGCTGCTGATTTACTATCACCAAAGGCAAATTTCACTCCCAAAATATAAAACTTCAGAGAGGTCAGTCATTAAAAATGCTATCACAGCTCTTAAAAATTAACTAGCGTGTTAATGTGTGAGAAGGGACCTGTTCAGTTAAATGAATTGGCTTGACAAATTCAGTTTACTTCATGTGTTATAAATTTTAAAAATCAACAAATATTTCAGTTATTCTGAGGCATTTTAACCATTTATCTTTTTGGTTCACATCTGGTATGTGCTCTTCACAGCCTGAAGTCTCTTTGTGTTTTGAGCTGTGGCCTCCGGTAATGATGCGTAGCAGCTTGGAATCCAGTTTGAATCCAGTTTTAACTCTGCCTGTTGTGTGTCACGGAATATTCAGTTAAATCATCTGCAGCTCTGAGGTTCTGAAAATTACATTTTAGGTCATTTGGAATACATTTTATCCATCAATAAACTTATCTTAAACTTCAGTTAAAATGTTCCTGTCTTTTATGCCTGTTTGACTTATTCTGTGATTGTGAGTTCTTTTACTTGTCTGAGTTGATGAACTGTATTTTTAAAGGGACTGGTTATCTGTAATTGATATAACCTTTTAGATACATTTTAGAAATTGTGAGTAATGATGTCAAGTAATAGCTGTAGAAATGCAAAGGGTTCCTTCATGAAGTGCAACTCAATTCAGTTATTGTTAGAAAAAAATTAACATTCAGAAATAAGCACAGAGAAAGGATATAGCTTGCAGACAGCCATGACAGATGATGAATAACTTAATGATATTGACGAGATGATTCAACACAGAAGCTGACATGAGCTATACCTTCTTAGATGGAGATATCTATTTATGACATGCCCTGCCTGTTTTGTTCTGCTATGATTCAATAGTAACCATTAAGCTAAAAATAAATACTTTTTTTAGTATTTTTTTTTTGTAACTACGTTGTCAATTGAATTGTAGTTTAGTCTCTCTGGCGTTTTCCACGTATTTAAAGATTGAAGAAGTTTGCATGTTATTATCTAAAGGTTTTGGCAGATCAAAGAGCAGTTACACCTGGCTGATATGTTTGAGAGTACTGTTATCCAGTATGATCTGAATATAAGAATAAACAGAAGGAACAACACACAGCAGTTTAAAATGTTAGAAAAGGTGCATAAAATGTATTAAAAACCTTAATTGATGTAATAGTGACACCACGATACCAAAGCTGGCAAACAGTCTGAAAGTTATGCCATCATTTTCATTGGAAGGACTGAAATTAACTATTACAGATTTGATGAAGTACCTATCATTATATTGGTCATGTAATATTTCTGAATTTATGTAATTTGTTCAATTATGAAGACTGGGACTATTATCTGTCACTTCATATTCATTAGTATATCTTCACTTCATATTTCAAAAATAGTCCATTATAATAAACTGGTACTGTTCAAATGAATCATTGAGTTTATAAACATAAATACACTTTAATATCTTGAGAAGGAGGTGAACCAAAGGATCTGGAATCAAGGGTTAATGCAAGGCCTCATCCTGTACTGACAAGATTTAGAACGTAGAACATAGGTAAGTATAGCACAGAACAGGCCATTTGGCCCACGATGTTGTGCCAAGGATTAATTGTAATGTAAAATAAAATAACTTAACCTACACACCTCTCAATTCACTGCTATCCATGCGCATGTCCAGCAGTCGCTTAAATGTTCCCAATGACTCTGCTTCCACCACCTCAGCTGGCAACGCACTCCATGCATTCACAACTCCTCCTCCTCTCCAGAGAGAAAAGTCCGAGCTTATTCAACCTCTCTTCATATGGTAAGCCCTCCAGTCCAGGCAGCATCCTGGTAAATCTTCGTTGCACCCTCTCCAAAGCCTCTGTATCTTTCCTATAGTAGGGTGACCAGAACTGGACACAAGATTCCAAGTGTGGTCTCACCAGGGATTTGTAGAGCTGTAGCAAAACCTCGCGGCTCTTAAACTCAATGCACCTGTTAATGAAAGCCAGAACACCTTATGCTTTCTTAACAACCCTATACACTTGGGTGGCAACTTTGAGAGAGCTATGCACTTGAACGCCAAGATCCCTCTGTTCCTCCACACTGCCAAGAATCCTGTCTTTAATCCAATATTCAGCATTCAAGTTCGACCCTCCAAAATGCATCACTTCACATTTATCCAGGTTGAACTCCATCTGGCGTTTCTCAGCCCAGCTCTGCATCCTGTCTATGTCGCACTGCAGCCTGCAATGGTCCTTGATACTATCAACGGCATCTCCAACCTTTTTGTCATCTGCAAATTTACGAATCCACCCCTCAACCTCCTCACTCATTTATAAAAACTACAAAGAACAGAGGCCCAAGAACAGAGCCCTGCGGGACCCCACTCAACACTGACCTCCAGGCAGAATACTTTCCATGTACAACTCTCTGCCTTCTGTCAGCCAGCCAATTCTGAATCCAGACAGCCAAATCTCCCTGTATTCCATACTTCCTGACTTTATGAATGAGCCTACCATGGGGAACCTTATCAAATGCCTTGCTGAAGTCCATATACATCACACCCACTGTTCGACCTTTGTCAACCTGTCTCATCACCTCTTCAAATAACTCAATAAGAGTTCTCACTAAGCCATGCTGACTGCCTTTAATCATGCTATGCTTTTCCAAATAGCCATAAATCCTACCCCTCAGAATGTTTCCAAAGCTTTGCTGACCACAGACGTAAGACTGACTGGTCTGTAATTGCCAGGGATTTCCCTATTACCCTTCTTGAAAAGAGGAGCAACATTCGCCTCTTTCCAATCCTCCAGTACGACTCCTGTGGAGAGTGAAGAGGCAAAGATCTTCGCTAACGGCTTAGCAACCTCCTTTCTCACTTCCCAGAGCAGCCTAGGATAAACCTGGTCTGGCCTTTGGGACTTATCAATCTTAATGTTTGCCAAAATTTCCAGCACATCAACTTCATCAGTCTTGATGTGTTCAAGCCTATATCCCAGGTTCTCAAAGTTCTCATTCACAACATGGTCCCTTTCCTTAGTGAAAACCAAAGCAAAAAACTCATCTAGGACTTCCCCTATCTGCTGAGACTCCACGCACAAGTTCCCTACACTGTCCCTGGCCGGCCCTACCTTCTCCTGATCATTCTCTTATTCCTCGTGTATGAGTAAAATGCCTTTGGGTTCTCCCTAATCCTTCCTGCCAAGCCTTTTTTGTTCCCCCTCCTGGCTCTCCATGTCCATTTCTGAGCTCCTTTCTAGTAAACCTGTAAGCCTCTAAAGCTGTGCTAGATCCTTGCTTCCTCAACCTTATGTAAGCTTCCCTCTTTCTTTTGACATGAAATTTCTCTGTTTTTAGCATCCAAGGTTCCTTAATCTTACCCTTTCTTACCTGTCTCAGAGGAACAAATTTGTGCATCACTCACAACAACTGCTCCTTAAACAGTCTCCACATGTCTGCTGTGCCCTTTCTGTGGAACAATTGCTCCCAGTCTGTACTTCCCAACTCCTGTCTGATAGCATCATAATTTCCCTATGGTAAATGTGAAGCAGTTGTGGTCACTGTCACCAAAGTGTTCTCCCACCGCGAGATCTGACACCTGTCCTGGCTCATTGCCGAGCACCAAATCCAAAATGGCCTCTTTCCTCATCGGTCTGTCTACACACTGAGTAAGGAAACCCTCCTGAACACACCTGACAAAAACGGCTCCATCCAAACCATCTGCACTAAGGAGGTTCCAGTCGATATTGGGAAAGTTGAAACCACCCATAACAACAACCCTGCTACAGACGCATTTTTCCAAAGTCTGCCAGCCTATGCATTCTTCAATCTCTTTACTGCTATTTTAGCATCTGTAAAAAACCACCAATGAGGTGCCTGTTCCCTTGCTGTTCCTAACTTCCACCCATACTGACTCAGTAGACAAACCTTCCTCAACAACCTTCATTTCTGTAGCTGTGATGCACTCTCTGATTAGCAATGCTAATCTTTTTCCACCCTCCCTGTTCTTTTTAAACATCCTAAACCCTGGAACATCAAGCAACCATTCCTGCCCCTGTGAAAATCACGTCTCCGTTATGGCCACAACATCATAGCCCCAAATACTGATCCATGCTCTAAGTTTGTCACTCTTATTTCAGACACTCCTTGCATTAAAGCAGATACACTTTAATCAATCCCTTTGTTTCATTGCGTGAGAAACCTTCCTGAGAGATACACTACATCCTGTCACTGTTCCATCTGCTACTGCCACCCTCTCAGATATATGCCTCTGATTCCCACCCAGGACATTTGTGCCCCTCCAGTTCAGTTGCAACCCATCCTTCATGTACAGGTCCCACCTTCCCCAGAAGGTATCCCAATGGTCGAGGTATCTGAAGCCCTGCCCCCTCCACCAGCCTCGCATCCATGTGTTAAACTGCATTCGCTGACTGTTCCCCACCTCACTGTTTCGTGGCATCGGTAGCAAACCTGAGATCACTACTCTACTCATCCTGCTCTTCAGCTTCCAACCTAACTCTCTGTAGTCACTTTTCAGATCCTCAATCCCTTTCCTAGCTATATCATTGGTGCCAATATGCACCATGATTTCTGGCTGCTCCCCCTCCCCCTCCAGAATCCTGTAAACTCAATCGGCGACATCCCGGACCCTGGCACCGGGGAGGCAACATACCTTCCGGGAGTCCCATTCCTGACCACAAAATCTCCTGTCAATCCGTCTAACTATTGAGTCCCCTACCACTAATACTTTTCTATTCTTCCCTCTTCCCTTCTGAGCTACAGTGCCAGACATCTGACAAGTATGGCTTTCCCCTGGTAGGCCGTCCCCACCAGCAGTATCCAAAATGGCATACTTATTGCTGAGGGGAACGGCCACAGGGGATCCCTGTTCTGACCATGGGTTCATTTTACTCCTCCTGATTGTAAACCAGCTGTCTTTATCCTGTGTCTGGGGAGTGACCGCCTCCCTGTACATCCTCTCAATTTCCCCCTCAGCCTCCAGAATGATCCATAGTTCATCCAGCTCCAGCTCCAGTTCCCTAACTCTGTTTTCGAGGAGCTGGATTTGGGTGCACTTCCCGCAGATGTAGTCGGCAAAGACATGTGAAGTGTCTCTCACCTGCCACATTCTGCAGGAGGAACATGCAACTGCCATAACATCCACATCCCGCTACTCTGAAAGCCTGCACAGGACCAAACAAAGGAAGAGAAGAAAAGAAAAAAAAAAGTGAAAACCTGAAAACTTACCGAGTTTACAGATTCTTAGTAAGGTTAGAGGAGGTGGGTGGGAGGGAGGCCCTATGGTGTAGGTCTCACGTTTCAATCTCCCCCATTTAAAAGCTTCCTGGCAGCCCTCGTTTCTCTCTGCCCTCTCTCCTCGCTGCTCTGTTCAAACAATTTTCTTTCTTACTCACCTTCCCAGCAGTCCATCGCTCCTCCCTTGCACGTCTCAGCAAATGGAGGCCCCGAGGCCTGAGGTAAGTATTTTAAACTATTATACTCAGCCTTCCCAGCAGTCCTTCGCTCCTCCCTCACACCTCTTGGCAATTTATTTACCTATTACTTTAAAATGCGAAAACGTCATGGAGTTGGGAGATTACACATGCTGGTAATGAATTTACTAAATTTATAGTTTTATCTACAAATATGTTTGTCTCCGATCAGTGTCAGAGAATAATGCATCTGGAAAAATATGAAAAAATTGTTAAATACAATATGAAGGGTGATGTGAGATTTCTACTGATGGACATCCTTCCATCAATGAAAGATGATAGGTATACAGATTCAGAATTTAGTGAGATTAGATAGAATCAATAGATACACATGGTTGGCTGAGCAATGATAGTTCTGGAAAGGCAACATTTCTCACAAGTGTCACCCATGTAGCTGTTGCAGGAGGGTCTCCTGGTGCCTTGTTGGTAGATCTGGCGTCTGCTTTGGAGCTTCTGAAACAGATGCTGTTGTGGTAGCAAAACCCTGTCCACTGCCAGTGTCACCACTTGCCACAGCCATCATAGAACCTTTAACTAGCCATATAATAATCCAAAATTAAATTAGTAACAAGGTGAGTTATTATGTGTGAAGGTTTCTCCCATTTATACAGTTTAGTCCCTTTTGTGCAGAATCCTTGTCCATGTCCTTGTAGACAGATTCTTGATTTGTCAAGATTTATAGGGAAAACACAGGAAAGTGGAAGTGAGGAGTGTCGCATCAGCCATGATCCCATTAAAAGGCACAACAGGCTTGAGGAGCCAAACAGCCTACACCTGTTCCTATTTCTTATGGTCTTATTAGGCTAAAGAGATGTTTCATTTGACAATAAGGAAAAGATGATATTTCACTCATGAATGAAATCAAACATATAGTTACTTAGTTATCTTTACTTGTGGGAAAAATTCCAAAAAATATCATTAATGTTAACACATATATGGAACTGAATACCTGGTGATATGGAGCAGTTTCTTTAAAAATGCACATGAGAACCTTTAATGTCAAACTTTACAAGCATTTAACAAAACAATTTATTCTCCTTCATTCCAGCACTGTACCATTGATTTCAAGAATTGTCCCTTGGCTTTATGAATTCCTTCAAGTGGTTAATGAACAAACAGAGCAATTGGAACTGTCACTATCCTCCTTGAGAATAGATTCCATTATGATATTCTATCTTAGGCTGTAGAAATTGTATATCCATTTAACTTTGAGCTGCAATTAAACAACAGAATTTATGAACAAAGCTTCAATGAATACTTTTGGTAGATCCTTTGAAATGTTCATTTCTGCACGCTGTCTGAAGCAAGGATGTTCGCATTCTCAGGCAGATTCTGCAGTGAAGAATTAAATGAGCGAATGCTCATGATTGAAAAAGATTAGTTCTTTAAATTTGTCCAGTCCTGGGCTATTGTGTATTATTTATGCTCAAAGTCATGCATCAGCATGTCTGTAAAGGCTGATATTGGTAATAAATACCGTAAACCATTTTTATGTAAATGGCCTTCGATGCAGTATTTAGCCTTGAGCCAATTTCATGCTAAATAATGTAATAACATGGGCAATTTCTGGGCAGCACATTGGGTCTTGCGTTTTTTTGAGAATTGATGTCAGATGCCTGAATGAATTATATAACCACTAGAATACATTAATAACATACATTAATCAAATTGTGTAATGCTTAAGCAATGAAGAACACTATTACACAATACCATTCGTGCTACAGTCAAAGATCAGGCAATCTAATTTTAAGCTGTGATGTACCATTGTTTAACTAACATTGGGTAATTTTATGTAGTATCACTTTCTCAAATAATTAGGGCACACAAATGATAGATGATTTCAAATATCTTTGCCACTGAAAATAAGGTATGCTAATTAGAAAAGGCTGCTTATCATCTGTTGGTTTCACAAACTGTTCCACATGAATGCATTCTAAATTGTTATCATGTGGTTATCGAAAATGGAATAGAAAATAAAAGCCTGAGATGGTTTAATGCTTTCTTCTTGATGGAATGGTAGCTTAATCACCTAGAAATGAGTAAGTGATTTGAGAGTTGCTGATATGTTTGTATCTTAATGGACAAAGTCTATTTTATAAGCATTTACAATTATCTTCCAATATATTGACACACTCAAGCTGAACTTTTCTAATAGTCTTCTAGATTTACTAAGAGGTGCAATGGGCTTGGAATAAGTAGTATAATATAAACCTTATACTGCCAGATATAATCTATGATAGAAATTAAACCCTCTTTCCTGACAAACTGAGGTTTTTATCTAAGCATTGAGGTTTAGTTTGAGTGCTGGTCACTATTAGCCTTGTTAAAAAAGTGAGTACTGCCTGCATTCTTCGAGAGAGATAAAAAGCCTGTGTTATTTGCATACTTTATCTTATTGGTCCTTTGTTTTACAAACACCATCGACCATCCTTTCATATGTTCTTTGATTTTTGCTAAAACTGTTGGTCGTACATTCTCAGCAGAACATAATTTCAGAGCATAAACCTTTAAAAGAGAAAACCAACAGACATGAACCACTAATCCAGAATGAAATAATCTGTCTGGCAGAGACCAGATCCTAAACTCAAGCAGTTGTGATGGATGGTCACTTGTAATTCAAGGTAGGAGTTTCTTATTGAGGCAGAAATATTCTTTTATAGCTGAAGGCATACTCTAAATTCAATGGTGAATGTGATGAATTCCATCTTTTGTTGTATGCAATTCATGCTGTAAGCCAGCATTCTGAGAAAATTGTTAAATTTAAGGAACAAAGAATTCTAAGGGTTTGCTTCATTTTACTGTCCCAGTGCATTAGTTACACTCAATTATAATTAGAAATAGGGGTAGGGGCCTGCTGCAAGTATTTTAATAGGTCACCCAGGACAGTTCAGGGGTCACTAAAAAAAAGATCAAAGGTGACAGGCAATGATCGTGTGCATGTGTGCACATGAGCAAGACAGACAGTAGACAATAGACAATAGACAATAGGTGCAGGAGTAGGCCATTCTGCCCTTCGAGCCTGCACCACCATTCAATATGATCATGGCTGATCATCCTTAATCAGTATCCTGTTCCTGCATTATCTCCATAACCCTTTATTCCACAATCCTTGAGAGCTCTATCCAACTTTTCTTAAATGAATCCAGAGACTGGGCCTCCACTGCCCTCTGCAGCAGAGCATTCCACACAGCCACCACTCTCTGGGTGAAGAAGTTTCTCCTCATCTCTGTCCGAAATGGTCTACCCCGTATTTTTAAGCTGTGTCCTCTGGTTTAGCACTCACCCATCAGCGGAAACATGTTTCCTGCCTCCAGAGTGTCCAATCCTTTAATAATCTTATATGTCTCAATCAGATCCCCTCTCAGTCTTCTAAACACAAGGATATACAAGCCCAGTCGCTCCAGTTCTTCAGTGTAAGGTAATCCCGCCATTCCAGGAATTGACCTCGTGAACCCCCTCAATAGCCAGAATGTCTTTCCTCAAATTTGGAGACCAGAACAGCACACAATACTCCAGGTGTGGTCTCACCAGGACCCTGTACAGCTGCAGAAGAACCTCTTCGCTTCTGAATCCCTCTTGTTATGAAGGCCAGCATGCTATTAGCCTTCTTCAATACCTGCTGTACCTGCATGCTTGCCTTCATTGACTGGTGTACAAGAACACCCAAATCTCTCTGTACTGCCCCTTTACCTAAATTGATTCCAAATAGGTAGTAATCTGCCTTCCTGTTCTTGCCACCAAAGTGGATAACCATACATTTACCCACATTAAACTGCATCTGCCATGCATCTGACCACTCACCTAACCTATCC
>NC_057721.1:35659189-35701464 GCF_004010195.1 Chiloscyllium plagiosum
CAAGCATGATTTTCCCTTCATAAATCCATGCTGACTCTGACCTATCCTGTTACTACTATCCAGATGTGTCATAATTTCATCCTTTATATTAGACTCCAGCATCTTTCCCACCACTGAGGTCAGACTAACTGGTCTATAATTTTCTGCTTTTTCTCTCCCACCTTTCTTAAAAAGTGGTACAACATTAGCCACCCTCCAATCCGCAGGAACTGATCCCAAATCTATCGAACTCTGGAAAATATTCACCAATGTAGCCACGATTTCTCGAGCCACCTCCTTCAGTACCCTGGGATGTAGACCATCAGGCCCCGGGGACTTATCAACCTTCAGACCTAACAGTCTCTCCAACACCAATTCCTGGCAAATATAAATTCCCTTCAGTTCAGGTCCTTTAGCCACTGTTACCTCAGAGAGATTGCTTGTGTCTTCCCCAGTGAACACAGATCTGAAGTACCAATTCAATTCTTCTGCCATTTCTTTGTTCCCTGTAATATATTCCCTGTTTCTGTCTTCAAGGGCCCAATTTTAGTCTTAACCATTTTTTTGCCTTTCGCATACCTAAAAAAGCTTTTACTATCCTCCTTTATATTCAGTAGATTCCATGTTTCACAGGGCTATCATTAGATGTGCTATTAAAATAACTCAAGTTTTTGTGCTGCTCGAGCTTAGAGAAATCCTTGACCAGTTGAATAGCTCTGTGTAGTGAAGGCTTAGAGAAGTCCTAGGAACTGTGCAAGGGTTCAAAAGAAAATAATCCACATGTCATAATTCAGTGTGGAGACTGAAAGATCTGCAACAGAATTTACATTGTGTAACTAATTAGATATTAGAACTCAAAAAACAAATCCAGGGGAAGTAGTTTGATGCAGGTTCTCTATGAGGGGATGGATGTGAGGTGTTGCTGAGAAACCTATCGAAGCTATTTGATTGCATTTGAAATTTGATATGTTCTGTGGGGTGGTAGCCATCACTTGTTTGTTACCCATATTTGCCTCATGTTAAGATTGGGATATTAGAATATGTCATATCTGTTTTTGCACAGTGTAAACTTTTTATTTGTCAGTTACCATTGCATTCACGTTTGAGAGATTTTTATTTATAATATCTTTGTTAATTTTTGATGAAAGAAACCTAGCTAAATACTTTTTTAATACTACACAGGACATAGTCTAAAATATTGATGATTCATCATATCACCACTCCAGTCAATTTTGAAATTTGTTACGATTAGTGAAGTGGCACAAGAAAAAAGGAATCGGTACACATCTCCAACCTCAGTCATAACATGAGGAGCAATTAGATACAAAACATTTTACAAAGACTTTAAATGATATATGTTTCTTGTATTTCTGTGTTTGCTACAATGCATCAGTGATCACTTTTCAGAAGTAATTCGTTGTCTGTGCTTTGGAATGTTCTGATGTTGTGAAAGATGTTTTTTAGATACAAATTATTTCTAACGAGTTAACACACTTCACCTATCACATTGAAAGCACAACTCAAAAAAACATAATAAATTTTAAAACTAACCAGTGAATCAGACTTGTTCTTTTACCAGCAGCATCTAAATTTGTGCTGAAGAAAAGAAAACTTAGTTTTATGAGTTAATGTCTGTATGAGAAAAACATGCACTTTAATTTCTTGGTGTTGTTCATTCTTACCATTGTTAATTTTTTTTTTAAAACTAAAATAGTGTTGGTTTTGCATCATAATACTAAGCAGTTAAGATAATTGACTGGATTTTGCTGTGAGCAACAAAGAAGTAATTTTTGGCCTTTATTATGTGTACAACAACCCAGAGACCTTTTACATGTATATCAGTGGAGATTTCAAGTTTTCATGCATCAAACTGACATCAACTACAGTGAATCTGTGTGAAGAGGACAAGTGAAAAGACAGTTTTTTGATCAATCAGATTGCAGAATCTTCACTAAGAGATGGGGCTAAATTTAATGCTGAAGCATCAGGCAAGTGTCCCACCTGCCTATCTTCAAAATATGATGTTGTGATGTCAGGTTGGTGGAAGGTGAGGGGGCCTTGAAGTCAGAAGTATTAATTAATTTTTACTTTATTTCATTAGTTAATTAGATAATGGACCCACATTTTATCTTGTTGATTTAATTTTACATTCTGTGTACAGGCTAAAAGGACAGTTATGAATCTCGGGAGATAGTATAAAGATGGTCCAGGGAGTTTAAAAGGTGCAGCATAATTCTTTAACAGAGAGAAAATGGTAGTAACTATTCCTACAGCAGCAGCAGTTTAGGATAATGGAGCTCAGATTTCTGAGCAATCATTTGGAGCACAGCCAGTGAAGGTATTCAAAGGGAAATATTCCTAAGGTGCCTTACAGCTACAGTTGAAAAGTTTAAGCAAGGTGTCACCTGCTAGGTGTGAGGTGATTGTTCTCATGGGAATTCACTGCTCTGGAGGAGTGAGGAAAAATTCAGGAGAAGGGGGAAGAGGAGGGCATGTGACGAGGGCCAGTCCTATTTTAATTCATTCAGGTGATGTGTGGGTAATTACTATTGGGAAAGATTTGGCTCTCAATTTTTTTGTCAGCATCATGGGCCATCTTCTTGAGGATTAGTAGGGTCAATATAAAATTGTTTATTTGTAAGACTAACATAGCTAAAAGCCAAGAGTACCAGGATACTTGCCATCCTTTTTAACAAAAGGTGAAGGTCATCATTAACTGCGAAGAATCAAAAACAGAATTCAAATACAAACCCAATAGTTGTGATTGATTGGACAGGAAACTGCAACAGCAGATGGCATTAAAAGAGTCAGAGCAGTTTAAATGAGTCACAATGGGTTATAGCTTACATTTTTAGCTGAGTCAGTTGTGTTGAGTTTTTCAAAAGGCTTTTTCCTTGCAAGGCTTGACCAACTCTCACATTGTATCATTCTAAAACTAAACTCATTAACTGCTTGCCATATATCTAAGGCACCACTATTGCCCGATTCTAGACTCCACCTTCCCTCGTGCCATTCCTGAAATAACTTGCCACTACCAGGATGACCTGAAATTGACTGGTGCTGGCACCATCTTTAATGGACCATTGTTCATTCAGAGAAGCACTGTTGGTTTGAAGTTTCTCTGCAGTCTTCCCAATATTTGCTCTGGACATGGCACCTCACCGTGCAGTCAGGGACTTGACAGTCCTAGTGGATAGAATGGTGCAGAGATAGAACATGCTCTTCCCCCCAGGACAAGCAAAGGAGGCCATGTCATCTGACCACACCCTGCCTGGGTCAGTCTACTGCATCTCATCTGTCTGGAGGAATACATGGCACAATAGCAAGAAGGACAATGACCTTCTCCACTCTGCCAATATAAGTGCCATCAACTTTTCTTCAAAATATCACACTCACTCTGTTCCTGCTATTCCCAGAGTCATCACAAAAGTAAATGTGCACAAAATTCCCCAATTTCCCCAAACGTTTTATACTTAGGTTGACAGCTAGCACAGACGAGGATTTCATCATTTACTTTTTATTATAAATCAAGATTCCACAAGTAAGCAACTAAGAATGGTTAACATGAAACTCTATTATTTAAAAACCGCATATAAAACTTCCTATACATGCAGGCAGACACTAAAAAAAATGGTGTTATGGGTAGAGGGAGGAAACTGGGAAGTCAGCGCAATGGTTCCTGTTCAAAGGATCATTGAGATTTGTTTTGGTTCACCTTTCGCTGCAAGGCCCACTGAAAATTCTTGCTGTTTCTTACTTGCCATACCTCATGAACTACCTATTCCACCCTTATGGCATCCCTCATGTCCAATTCTAATGCTATCCCATCATGCAATATTTTCAGAGCAATTCGCCACTCAGAGGATATTGCTGAAAGACAAGAATGCCACCACTTGCTGTTTGGTGATCTATTTCTTCTCCAGGTACATTCACTTTCCTGTTGGAGACACAGGGTAACTGGTTCACAACTTATACTGTCTCTAAATTATTGGTTCATAGCAACAGTTTACAGTGAATGGTGTGGGAAATTAAACTAACTTTCTTCAGATTTTAAGGTTTTTTTAAAAATTGCAGCCTTTACTGCATTTTCCTTTCTGGGTTTCTTAAGCTTTTGATGATCTTGTTCACATTCACAAGCTGTTCAGCTACCTGGAAGGAAATTACATCATTGTTGTCAGGCAGGAAGTTGTCCACAACTGACCATCATTCCACAGACCAATCAGCTATTTGTTGGCAGCCAAATCACTTTTTCTACACACTCCCTGGTGCCAGTGCGCTTGCAACTAGACTTCCCCCATTGATTAAACATTGTAAACAATACTTAGAACAATAGTGGGCAACTTGCTTTTAAAAGGTCCAGCAATCCCCTCCACAATGCTTGGTTTTTATAAAACAGTCCTTTTCCTATTTCAGTCCATGATCAAAAATATAGAAAATAAAATGATACGGACTTCACATACAATATTGTCACTGAGAGACTTCTAAAAATTTGGCACAGTGTCACAGAAGGAGCAAATATTCCAAGTCAGGATTGTGAATTCATTTAAGGGGAACTTGCAAGTGGTGATGTTCCTATGTATCTGCTGCCCTGATCCTTCCAGATGGTAGCGGTCATTGATTTGGAAAGTGCTGTCTAAGGAGCCTTGATGAATTTCTGCAGTTAATCTTTAGAAGGTAGACACTGTTACTACTTCTACAATTTGCCCACCCATCACAAGGAGCAGGCCTGTGGGACCAGCTGACCTACTCCTGCTCCTATTTCTTACGTTCTTATGGCGCAGATGATAAAACTGAAAATAAGACAATCTGCAAGGCGAGGACAGAGATAAAATTACCCCACTGATGGGTGTACAAGCAGTGACTGAGCTACTCATAGCTGTCAGATTGCTGAGTCTTACATATTATTAGCTAACTGTGAGTTGCCTCATATTCTTTTGGAAAGATTCTCGCTGTAAGGCCCACTGAGAATTCTTGCTGTTTGTTACTTGCCATACCTCATGAACTGCCTATTCCACCCTTATGGCATCCCTCATGTCCAATTCTAACACTATCTCATCATGCAATATTCCTCGAGCAATTTGCTACTCAGAGGATATTGCTGAAAGACAAGAATTCCACATGCCCCTGCCATCCTTGAAAGGTGACTGTGCATCTGAACAAGCATTGCCAATCTGCTACTGACCCAGACTGGCAACATCATGACACTGCAATTACCAAACTGTACTGTCCATGTCATGAGTGACACTCCCTTTCATGTACAATCCTATAGTCACTGTTTCACCATCATTCCACATAGTTTACCTGTCCTTAGCTACATCCTATCTGAACACCCTCTCTAGATCGCTGTTACTCTGGCCTAATCTTTGCTGGACACCTGCATTTGTCATTGTCCAGTGGAGGAACGTCACTTACAGGCAAGTAGTTTGGACAAGTTCAAATACAAGCTTCATTTACAACCACCAAAGGGAACATAAAAGAAATGAATACAGGCTGGAATTCACTCCCACTATGAAACTTATGCTGACATTTTGACCTTACCTGGCCTTAATGGTCTGCTGCACACAGCTCTCATCTCCAGGAGCTGGAAGTTAACCAGGTTTGTCGCTTTGTAGGACTCACACAGCTAAGCTCTGTCATGTACAGGAGAGCTTGCTCTAAAAGTCCTTATCCTTCCCCTCAGATAATCGTTTCACATCCCCTGGCTCCTCAGCATCTATCACAGTGCCTCATTGCCTGCCCCAGTTGTGCAGAGAACATCAGGCCAGGTTGATGTGGCCCACTCTGTTTCACACTATGCTGGAGAATGTCCCCAGATTACTCCAAGCAGGGGAATCTTCAGAAATCCTATTCTCTGCTCGAACATGTCCCTCATGGGAGCACATGCACCAACTTGAAGGTGCAACACCAGCTGAGTGGCCAGCACCTTACATCACGAAGGGAGTTCTTACTGCACTCTGACCCCTTTCCCATCCCAGACCCATAACGATCATTCCACTTTTCAGTACATTCATTACAGTCCATCGTTATAGTTGCATGACGCACCATGCAGCAATGTTCCCCTTGTCCCCAGCACTGCCAGCACGTAATACCTAAGCACGTTGACTCTGCATGCATTGCATATGTGCGAAGAAATGTTTGCAAGTGAAATACTGTGGAGCTTGCAAAAGCATTATCCTTGCTTTGCTCCTCCTATCTCCTAACATTGAACAGGCATGAATGTGTGTTATATTCACAAGACATGGTGCACCACAGTATGAGGGTGGTGACCGATGCACTACGCTGGACAGCAGAGAAACTCATCAATTTTATCACAGACAAGATCAGTCAGATTGTTGAGGCAGAAGATTTTGTGCTGTAATGGTTTTCTTTTCTGGGTAACAAGGGAAACCCAGTGAGGAGGTGATGTACAAAACCTGGGAGAATCCCAGAGACAGAAGCACAATAGAGCAAGAGCCATGCAATCACTTGGGCCAGAACTGAGTCGACCATTGGCCTGGGAATCAATCATATACCACTACCTCAACCAAGCTGGTGGAGCACAATTTGTGTTGATATTTAAAAAGCTAGGTACAAATGCTGAAAATTGTGCTATACTGATACCTGGAAAAATATATTACCTCCAGACTTCAAGCTGCCAGTATATTTATTGTACCAAACATTATTTATTGTGCACTTCTCCTTGTTAATTATCTGGGTTTTATTGATATTTGTTCTATGACCTGAACAGTCAATACTGAAACTATGTAGATTCAGAACAATTTGTATTCTATACTAAAAGTGTGGTGTATTTATTGCAGCCCATAAAATTAAGAAGTATCGATAAATCTTGCAGAACAGTGAGGTAGATCCTATAGTAAAAAAGTTCAAGGGGAGCATATAAAATGTATATATGATTTTATATGGCAAATGAAAACTATTAATGGAAAATTAAAGTTCGTATTTAAATACATTGTGGTTAATAACATTAGTTACATAATTTTAATTCACATTATTAATGCACCAGAATAAAGCCAAATGTATTTCTGATTAGCATTTTGCAATTAACCATTCCTATAATCATGGTAAGATACAACAAGGAGGCCATTCACCCATCATTTCATTGTTATCCAATTAAACTCACTCTTTCATTCCTATAAAGTAGCCCTGCAATATTCTATTCTTAAAATATTACCTGATTTCCTTCAGAAAATTATTATTGTAGCTTCTTCTGCTAACTGTTTGATTCACAGTCACATAATTGTTACAGCTCAGAAAAAGACCTTGTAGTCCATTGTGCCTGTATCAACTCTTCAAATGAGGATCATTCTCTGATGATTAACTCTGCTTTTTCCTACACATCTGCATTCTATTTCTATCCATTTTGCCAGAGCGGCGAGGAGAGAAGGAATGGTTAAGCGAGGGCTGCCGGGAAGGATGAGTTTTCCCGCATTAAAGGGGACTTACCTCGTGAGTCGGGCCTCCATTTGCCAAGAGCTGCGAGGGAGGAGTGAAGGACTTCAGGGAAGTCATATATTTGTGTGGTTGAGTTACCCGAAACACTACTCCAGTTGTGTCTCCCACCCATCCTCCTCCTCTAACCAAAAAAAATGTTCTGTGCTCCAGATTGATAAGGTAACAAGTTTTTTTTTTATTCCTTATTTTTTCAACAGTCTCTTTGGGAATTTAGAATCGTGGGAATGGAGGTTAGGGCAGTTGAATGTTCCTCCTGCAGAATGTGGGAGATAAGGGTCACCATTAGTGTCCCTGCTAACTACATCTGCAGGAAGTGCACCCAATTCCAGCTCCTCGAAAACTGCATTAGGAAACAGGAGCTGGAGCTGGATGAACTTCGGATCATTTGGGAGGCAGAGGGAGTTATTGAGAGGAGTTACAGGGAGGTAGTCACTCCTCAGGTACAAGAAAAAGGTAGATGGGTTACTGTAAGGGGACGGAAAGGGAACTGGCAGGTAGTGCAGGGATCCCCTGTGGCCATTCCTCTCAACAATAAGTATACCGTTTTGGATACTGTTGGGGGGAACGACTTACCAGGGGAAAGCAGTGGGGCACAGGGCTCTGGCACAAAGTCTGTCCCTGCTGCTCAGAAGGGAAGGGGGAAGAGGAGCAGAACAGTAGTCATTGGGGACGCCATAGTTAGGAGGACAGATAGGAGGTTCTTTAGGGACTAGAGAGACTCACGGTGGGTGTGTTGCCTCCCAGGTGCCAGGGTTCGTGATGTCTCTGATTGTGTTTTTGGGATCCTTAAGGGGGAGGGGGAGGGGGAGCAGCCCCAAGTCATGGTCCACATAGGCACCAACGACATAGGTAGAAAGAGAGATGGGGATTTAAGGCAGAAATTCAGTGAGCTAGGATGGAAGATTAGCGCTAGGATGAACAGAGTTGTTGTCTCTAGTTTGTTGCCCATGCCACGTGCTAGTGAGGCGAGGAATAGGGAGAGAGAGGAGTTGAACACGTGGCCACAGGGATGGTGCAGGAGGGAGGGTTTTGGATTCTTGGATAATTGGGGCTCTTTCTGGGTTAGGTGGGACCTCTACAAGCTGGATGGTCTTCATCTGAACCAGAGGGGTACCAATATCCTGAGGGGGAAATTCGCTAAGGCTATTGGGGTGGGTTTAAACTAATCCAGCATGGGGATGGGAACCAAAATTGTTGTTCGAGTATAGAAAAGGTTGAGAGTAGGGAGGTCCAAAATCAAGTTTCAGGGACGCAAGGTGGTACCGGCAAGCAAGAAGTTGGTATGAAGTGTGTCTACTTCAATGCCAGGAGCATCCGGAATAAGTTGGATGAACTTGCAGCATGGGTCGGTACCTGGGACTTCAATGTTGTGGCCATTTCAGAGACATGGATAAAGCAAGGACAGGAATGGTTGTTGAAGGTTCCAGGATTTAGATGTTTCAGTAAGAACAGAGAAGATGGTAAAAGAGGGGGTGGTATGGCATTGTTGGTCAAGGACAGTATTACAGTAGCAGAAAGGATGTTAGGGGACTTGTCAACTGAGGTAGTATGGGCTAAGATTAGAAACAGAAAAGGAGAGGTCACACTGTTGGGAGTTTTCTATAGGTCTCCAAATAGTTCCAGAGATGTAGAGGAAAGGTTGGCAAAGATGATCCTCGATAGGAGTGAGAGAGACAGGGGAGTTGTAATAGGGGATTTCAACTTTCCATATATTGATTGGGAACATTATAGTACGAGTACTATGAATGGGTCAGTTTTTGTCCAGTGTGTGCAGGAGGGCTTCCTGACACAGTATGAAGACAGGCCAACAAGGGATGAAGCCACTTTAGATTTGGTACTGGGTAATGAGCCCGGTCAGGTGTTAGACTTGGAAGTAGGTGAGCACTTTGGTGATAGCGATCACAATTCTGTTAAGTTTACTTTAGTGATAGAAAGGGATAGGTGTATACCACTGGGCAAGAGTTACAGCTGGGGGAAGGCAATTACAATGCGATTAGGCAAAATTTAGGAAGCATAGGATGGGAAAGGAAACTGCATGGGATGGGCACATTAGAAATGGGGAGCTTATTCAAGGAAAAGCTCCTGAGTGTCCTAGATAAGTATGTACCTGTCAGGCAGGGAGGAAGCTGTAGAGCGTGGGAACCGTGGTTTATGAAGGAAGTGGAATCTCTGGTCAAGAGGAAGAAGAAGGCTTATGTTAGGATGAGATGTGAAGGCTCAGTTAGGGTGCTTGAGTGTTACAAGGTAGCCAGGAAAGACCTAAAGAGAGAGCTCAGAAGAGCCAGGAGGAGACATGAGAAGTTGTTGGCGGATAGGATCAGGGAAAACCCTAAGGCTTTCTATAGGTATTTAAGGAATAAAAGAGTGACGAGAGTAAGATTAGAGCCAATCAAGGATAGTAGTGGGAAGTTGTGTGTGGAGTCAGAGGAGACAGGGGAAGCTCTAAATGAATATTTTTCAACAGTATTCAGTCTAGAAAATGACAATGTTGTCGAGGAGAATACTGAGATACAGGCTGCTAGACTAGGTGGGATTGAGGTACACAAGGAGGAGGTATTAGAAATCCTGCAGAGTGTGAAAATAGATAAGTCCCCTGGGCTGGATAGGATCCTTTGGGAAGCCAGGGAGGAGATTGCCGAGCCTTTGGCATTGATCTTTAAATCGTCATTGTCTACAGGAATAGTGCCAGGAGACTGGAGGATAGCAATTGTGGTTCCCCTGTTCAAGAAGGGGAGTCGAGACAACCCTGGTAATTATAGACCAGTGAGCCTTACTTCAGTTGTTGGTAAAGTGTTGGAAAAGGTTATAAGAGATAGGATTTATAATCATCTAGAAAAGAATAATTTGATTAGGGATAGTCAGCACGCTTTTATGAAGGGTAGGTCGTGCCTCACAAACCTTATTGAGTTCTTTGAGAAGGTGACCAAACAGGTAGATGAGAGTAAACCGGTTGATGTGGTGTATATGGACTTCAGCAAAGCGTTCGATAAGGTTCCCCACAGTAGGCTATTGTACAAAATGCGGAGGAATGGGATTGTGGGAGATATAGCTGTTTTGGATCAGTAATTGGCTTGCTGAAAGAAGGCAGAGGGTGGTGGTTGATGGGAAATGTTCACCCTAGAGTCCAGTTACCAGTGGTGTACCGCAAGGGTCGGTGTTGGATCCTCTGCTGTTTGTCATTTTTATAAATGATCTGGATCAGGGCGTAGAAGGGTGGGTTCGTAGATTCGCAGACGACACTAAGGTCAGTGGAGTTGTGGATAGTGATGAAGGATGTTGTAGGTTACAGAGAGACATAGATAAGCTGCAGAGCTGGGCTGACAGGTGGCAAATGGAGTTTAATGTGGACAAGTGTGAGGTGATTCACTTTGGTCGGAGTAACCGGAATGCAAAGTACTGGGCTAATGGTAAGATTCTTGGTAGTGTGGATGAGTAGAGAGATCTCGGTGTCCAGGTACACAGATCCTTGAAAGTTGCCACCCAGGTTGACAGGGTCGTTAAGAAGGCATACAGTGTTTTAGCTTTTATGAATAGAGGGCTTGAGTTCCGGAACCATGAGGTTATGCTACAGCTGTACAAAACTCTGGTGCGGCCGCACCTGGAGTATTGTATACAGTTCTGGTCACCGCATTTTAAGAAGGATGTGGAAGCTTTGGAAAGGGTGCAGGGGAGATTTACTAGGATGTTTCCTGGTATGGAGGGAAGGTCTTACGAAGAAAGGCTGAGGGACTTGAGGTTGTTTTAGATATTAGATTACTTACAGTGTGGAAACAGGTCCTTCGGCCCAACAAGTCCACACCACCCCGCCGAAGCGCAACCCACCCATGCCCCTACATTTACCCCTTACCTAACACTATGGGCAATTTAGCATGGCCAATTCACCTGACTTGCACATCTTTGGAATGTGGGAGGAAACCGGAGCACCCGGAGGAAACCCACGCAGACACAGGGAGAACATGCAAACTCCACACAGACAGTCGCCTGAGGCGGGAAGTGAACCCAGGTCTCTGGCGCTGTGAGGCAGCAGTGCTAACATTAGAGAGAAGAGGGTTGAGAGGTGACTTAATAGAGACATACAAGATAATCAGAGGGTTAGATAGGATGGACAGGGAGATCTTTTTTCCAAGTATGGTGACGGCGAACATGAGGGGGCATAGCTTTAAATTGAGGGGTGATAGATAAAGGACAGATGCCAGAGGTAGTTTCTTTACTCAGAGAGTAGTAAGGATATGGAATGCTTTGCCTGCAATGGTAGTAGATTCGCCAACTTTAAGTGCATTTAAGTCGTCATTGGACAAGCATATGGACGTACGTAGAATAGTGTAGGTTAGATGAGCTTCAGATTGTATGACTGGTTGGTGCAACATCGAGGGTCGAAGGGCCTGTACTGCGCTGTAACGTTCTATATTCTATAAATAACCATCCAATGGTCTCTTGAATGCCTTAATTGAACCTACTTCTGCCATATGTCGAGGCAGCGCACTCCAGATCCTAACAACTCACTGTTTAGAAAAAAAGATTTTTCATGTCATCTCTATTCCTTTTGCCAATCACATTTGATAATGGACCTTTCTAGCACTGCACACTGTTTCTTTATATTCACTCAATAGATTCATGATTTTTAACACCACTTTTATCAAATTTCCTCTATCCACTTCCTGATTTAAGAAGAACAATCCCTGTTTTTCCCTGTTAATTCTTGGTACCTTTTTAGCAATTCTCTTTTGAACTCTGTGTAGGTGCCTGACACACTTACTAAAGTACGGTAACCAGAATTGAACACTTTAGTGTGATCAAAAGAATAATATAAGTTACTTCCATTTGTACTCTACCCTCAATGAGTTCAGCCATATACTTTTTAATAGCTTCTCAACCATCATGTCACCTTGAAATATTTGTACATCTGTACGCCATTGTTTTTCAATTCCTGTACCCTAGTTAACTTCAGAGCATTTATTGTATATTGTTTCTCTTCATTTTTCAATGAAAATGTATCATTTCAAACTCTACAGTGTTATGTACCTGCAGATTTCACCAAGCTGTCTTTGCCATCCTGAAATCTATTTGTATTGTCCTCTTTGCTTACCATATTTCGGTGTTTTATACCAATTGAATCTTAATTGGATTTTAATTGACTCAATCCAGTCCCCTGGGCTGGATGGGATTTATCCAAGGATTCTCTGGGAAGCTAGGGAGGAAGTGTTGGAGCCTTTGGCTTTGATCCTTGAGTTGTCATTGTCTACAGGTTTAGTACCAGAGGACTGGAGGATTGCAAATGTTGTGCCCTTGTTCAAGAAGGGCAGTAGAGATGACCCAGGTAATTATAGACCAATGAGCCTTACATCTGTTGTAGGAAATGTTTTGGAAAGGATTATAAGCGATAGGATTTATAATCATCTAGGAAGCAACAATTTGATTGCAGGTAGTCAACATGGTTTAGTCAAGGGCAGGTCATGTCTCACAAACCTCATTGAGTTCTTTGAGTAGGTGACCAAGCATGTGGATGAGGCGAGGGCAGCTGACGTGGTGTACATGGACTTCAGTAAAGTCTTTGATAAGGTTCCACAAGGTAGGCTGTTGGAGAAAATGCAGAGGCATGGAATTGAGGGTGATTTAGCAGTTTGGATTAGAAACTGGCTTTCTGTAAGAAAGCAGCAAGTGGTAGCTGATGGAAAATATTCAGTCTAGAGTCCAGTTACTAGTGGTGTGCTACAAGGATCTGTTTTGGGACCATTGCTGTGTCATTTTTATAAATGACTTGGACGCAGGCATAGGTGGATGGGGTTAGTAAGTTTGCAGATGACGCTAAAGTCAGTGGAGTGGTTGATAGTGTGCAAGAATGTAACAGGTTGCAGGGGGACTTTGATAAACTGCAGAATTGGGCTAAGAGGTGGCAAATTGAGTTCAATGCAGCTAAATATGAAGTGATTCACTTTGGGAAGAATAACAGGAAGGCAGAATACTGGGTCAATGGAAAAATTCTTGGTAGTGTGGATGTGCAGAGGGATCTTGGAGTCCATGTACATTGATCCCTGAAAACTTCACCCAGGTTGATAGTGTTGTTAAAAAGGCACATGGTGTGTTAGGTTTTATTGGTAGAGAGATTAGGTTCCAGAGCTGTAATGTCATGCTGCAACTGTACAAAACGCTAGTGCAGCTGCACTTGGAATATTGTGTGCACAGTTCTGGTCGCCCCATTACAGGTAGGATGTGGAAGCATTAGAAAAGGTGCAGAGGAGATTTACCAGGATGTTGCCTGATCTGGAGGGAAGCTCTTATGAGGAAAGGCTGAGATACGTGGGTCTGTTCTCATTGGAGAGAAGAAGGCTAAGAGGGGATTTAATAGAGACATACAAGATGATTAGAGGATTAGATAGAGTAGACAGTGAAAGTCTTTTTCCTAGGATGATGATGTCAGCTTGTATGAGGGGGCATAGCTACAAATTGAGGGGTGATAGATTTAAGACAGACGTCAGAGGCAGGTTCTTTACTCAAAGAGTGGTAAAGGCGTGGAATGACTTGCCTGCCAATGTAGTTAACTCAGCCATGTTAGGGAGATTTAAACAATCCTTGGATAAGCACATGAATGATGATGGGATAATGTAGGGGGATGTGCTTAGATTAGTTCACAGATTGCGCAACATTGTGGGCTGAAGGACCTGTACTGCGTTGTATTGTTCTATGTTTTATCTTCTACGTTCTATGTTCTAATCAAAGGAGACAGATTTGGTGATTTCCAAAGAAGCCTGAGGTAACTAGTGGAAACAATTTTTATGCACCTAGTTGTTGTGATCTTGGATGTGTTATGAACTAGGATAGCAAGTTAAACCAAATCAGCCTCACTATCACTGGATCCTATCTTCCTACAATTTGCAACACATTCAATTACTCTCAGAATTGTTCAATTGTTCCTAACCAGACTTTACAAAGATTTTGGACACCAAGATGATAATGTAAAAAAATGAACAATTTCTTGTTAAGAATGCTGCCTCGTGCTCCCATGAGAAGCTTGAACAGTTCATCAACTTTGTGAACACTTTCCACCCACATTCACCTGGACCATTTCTGACACCTCCCTCTCCATTGCCATCTCTAGAAACCAACTCACAACCGACACCCATTTCAAAGCCGCTGACCTCCGCAGCTACTTTAAGTACGCCTCCTCTCACCCACCTCCTGCAAAAATGTCATCCCATTCTTCCAAATCCTGTCTCTGCCACATCTGCTCCCAGGATGAGGCATTTTAGTCTCAGACATCCCAGATGTCCTCCTGCTTGAGGGACCATAATTCCCCTCCTACATGATTATTGATGTCCTCAATCGCATCTTCCCCATTTCCTGCACTTCGGCCCTCAATCCCTTTCCCCCCAACCATAATAAGGACAGAATCCCCCCGGTCCTCACATGCCACCCCATCAACCTCCACATCCAATGCATTACCCTTCGCCACTTTCGCCACCTACAGTCAGACCCTGTCACCAAAACAATATTTCCCTCCCTAACCATATTTGCTTTCAGTAGGGATCATTCACTCCACAACTCCCTTGTCAGCACTACACACCCCACAAACTTCACCACACCTGGTACCTTTCCCTGCAACCTCAAGAGGCGTAACATCTGCCCCTACACCTGCCCTCTCACCTCTGTCCAAGGCCCCAAAAAATCTTTTCACATCTGGCAGAGTTTCACCTACATGTCTTCCAACCTGATCTATTGCATCCGTTGCTCCTGACCTGGTCTTCTGCATAGCGAGGAGACCAAACACTGACTCAGAGACTAGTTCAAGGAGAATCTGCACTCCAAGTGCACTAATCAACATGATCTTCCAGTTGCCTTCCATTGCAACACCTCCTCCCACTCCCCTGGTGACATGTCCATCCTAGGCCTCCTCCACTGTTAAAGTGAGGCCAAATGCAAACTGGAGGAACACCACCTTATGTTTCACCTTGGGAATCTACAGCCCAATGGCCTCAACATAGAGTTTATCAGCTTCAAAGTCTCCCCACCCCCAGCTGCTTTCCACGTCCAACTCTCCCTTCCTACCCACCTCCTTGAACTGATCAGCTTCCAACTCAGCTCTCTGCTCCATCCCTCCTACTGGTCATTCACAATCACTCCTTCCACCTATATCCACCTATCACCATTCAACCTACCTTTCCCTGAGCCCCAAACCCCTCTCCCTCTATTTACTTCTGGGCTTCGATCCCCATTCCCAGTCCTGATGAAGGCTCCTGGCCTGAAACGTAAACTTTTTTCCTCCTCTGTTGCTGTCTGACCCGCTGTGCTTTTCCACCTCCACATCTATTAACTTTAGCAGAACACAGATAAACTACAAGACACTTTAATTAATATCTACTATCTATTCATATCAAGCTTCTTTGAATATAAATCCCTGCTCGCACGCTGGCAAACAGATACAGTTAAGTGATATATTTTTAAAAAGAGAACAAAAGAACCATAATTTATGAGTTCGATAACCATTTCAGCGATGAAAACCAGGCCTTCATGAAATCCTTTGACAGTAGGTTGTACTACAGGCACATCGAACTGTGTCTTGCTTAAATTAGAAATCGATAGTCAATGCAACCAACTTCTGCAGACCTCTGGACACTATTATTTATTCTTACAGGCTGGAGTTCTTTTCTCAGAACTTTCAACAAGTTGATAACTGGAGATTAACTAGAGAGCAAAACCAAACAAATAGCTTCCCAATCTGGCAGCTGCTAAGGCAAAACTGCTCCTGCTCAATGCCCTGTCAGAGCCAGTTCACTCTTTGTTGTTTTTCTCCCTTTTTCAGCCATCTGTGGATGGCTGGCCAGGACCAGTCCTCTCATGATTGATCAATTCAACATCCAACCAATTGTCAGTCCCTGAGCATAGTTATACATTAGTGCCAAATTACCTACAAATGAGAGCAGTAATGAACTTGCAATATCGTCCCAAGCCAGATCCCAACATTAAACAACTATCTTTTCTTCTCTCTCCGGTTTTTTAAAAAAAGACTAACTGCTGTTCAAATTTCAAAGTTCAAATCTCAACTGCAGCTCAGAGTTCCAAACCATAAATGAGAAAAGTAAAATCCAAATAGTCATACGATCAATAGATACACCACTCGGAAAGGATATGGATACAAATTGAATAGTAACATTTAACATACTTGAAGGGAAATAATTATAGGACAATAAGGAAAGAGCATAGGAGGAAGATGAATTGAAAATATCCACAATAGGAGATCACGGGTGCAATGGGCAGAATGGTCTCATTCCCTCATTTCATTGGGGAGGGATTAATTTTAACTTCTGCAAATAGTACAATTAACCAGTTTGATTCATTTGCCAAGACTGGTCAAAGGACATGTCTGATATATGGCCAGTTCCCTGGAGCATGGGTCTCACATAATAGGATTGTGGGAAGGCCAAAGTAAAACCAGTGGTGATTCCTGGCTAAAGCAGACTGCTCTCAGTGGGAATACCCAGCCAGAGCAGAAGCAGAAGCAATGGCAGTAGTTGAGGGAATAGTTGAAGCACTATTGAAGTGATGGCTACTGTGAGGGATAGCTTTCACTATTGATTTATCTGTGTGACCAATCCTGAAATCAGATGACTGGACTAACAGCATTTGAACTAATGACTGGAAGGATTACACATATCCTAGAGTAAACTACGGCAGGAAGTGAAGACATAAGACCACTGGGAGAGGGAATCCAAAGGGACATGGTGCCATTGTGTGAACAGTGAAACAAACTGAGGTTCGAGGTAAGGGAACAGCAGGACTGACTAGGGATAGTCAACATGACTTTGTGCATGGGAAATCTTGTCTCGCTAACTTGAGTGCTTTGAAGAAGTAATAAAAAGGATTGATGAGGGCAGAGCAGTAGACATGATCTTTATGGAGTCGAGAGTGTGGTGCTGGAAAAGCGCAGCAGGTCAGACAGCATCCAAAGAACAGGAGAATCGATGTTAGGGCAAGAGCCCTTCATCAGTAATGAGGCTTGTGGGCCGAGGGGGCGGAGAGATAAATGGGAGGGGGGTGGGGCTGGGGGGGAAGGTAGCTGAGAGTGCAATAGGTAGATGGAGGTGGGGCGATGGTGATAGGTCAGAGAGGAGGGTGGAGCAGATAGGTGGGAAGGAAGATGGATAGGTAGGACAGTTCAAGAGGGTGGTGTCGAGTTGGAAGGTTGGAACTGGGATAAGGTAGGTGGTGGAGAAATGAGAAAACTGGTGAAGTCCACATTTATGCCTTGTAGTTGGAGGGTCCTGAGGTGGAAGATGAGGCGTTCTTCCTTCAGGCATCGGGTGGTTAAACTGTGGCGATGGAGGAGGGCCAGGATCTGCATGTCCTCTGCAGAGTGGGAGCGGGAGTTGAAGTGTTTGGCCACGGGGCAATGAGGTTGGTTGGTGCTGGTGTCCCAGAGATGTCCTCTGAAGCACATCGGGAGCAACGGGTACAATAGATGACGTGTGGAAATGCAGGTAGAACTCTGATGGATGTGGAAGGCTCCTTTGGGGCCCTGGGCAGAGATGTGAGGGGAGGTATGGGTGCAGGTTCTGCAATTCCTGTGGTGGCAGGGGAAGGTGCTGGGAGGGGAAGGTGGGTTGGTGGGTGGGGCGCATGGACCTGACAAGAGAGTTGCGGAAGGAATGGTCTTTATAGAAAGCGGATAGGGGTGAGAAGAGGAATAGATCTTTGGTGGTGGGCTCCATTTGTAGGTGGCGGATATGGCAGAGGATGATATGATGTATACAGAGGTTGGTGAGGTGGAAGGTGAGGACCGGGGCAGGGCGGGGGGGGGGGTTCTGTTCTTGATCTTTATGGACTTCAGTAAGGCAGGCAACAAGGTCCCTCATTTAGAACTGGTTAACAAGGTTAGATCACATGGATTACAGAGGGAACTATCCATTTGGATACATGATGTGGACAAATCATGTATTGGACTGGGGTGGACAAATTCAAAAATCACATGACACCAGGTTATAGGTTTGTTTGAAATCACAAGCTTTCAAAGCATAGCCCCTTTGTCGCCACTTCACCTGAAAACGGGGCTATGTTCCAAAAACATTTGATTTCAAATAAACATGCTGGACTATAACCTGGTGTCATGTGACAATTGGATACAGAACTGGCTCAAAGGTAGGAGACCTTGGGTGGTGGTGGAGGGTCGCTTTTCAGACTGGAAGCCTGTAACCAGTGGTGTGCCACAAGGATTGGTGCTGGATCTACTGCTTTTTATAATTTATATAAATGATTTGGATGTGAACATGGGAGGCATGATTAGTAAGTTTGCAGATGACACTAAAATTGGAGGTGTAGTGGACAGCGAAGAAAGTTACCTCAGCATGCAATGCAATCTTGATCAGATGGGCCAATGGGCTGAGGAGTGGCAGTTGGAGTTTAATTTAGATAAATGTGAGCTGCTGCATTTTGGAAAAACAAATCAGGACAGGACTTATATACTTAATGGTCAGGTCTTGGGATGTGTTGGTGAACGGTGGGCGGCACGGTGGCACAGTGGTTAGCACTGCTGCCTCGCAGCGCCAGAGACCCGAGTTCGACTCCCACATCAGGCGACTCTCTGTGTGGAGTTTGCACATTCTCCCCATGTCTGCGTGGGTTTCCTCCGGGTGCTCCGGTTTCCTCCCACAATCCAAAAATGCGCAGGTCAGGTGAATTGGCCAGGCTAAATTGCCCTTAGTGTTAGGTGAAGGGGTAAATGTAGGAGAATGGGTCTGGGTGGGTTACGCTTCGGCGGGTCAGTGTGGACTTGTTGGGCCGAAGGGCCTGTTTCCACACTGTAAGTAATCTAATCTAATCTAAAAAAAACTAGACCTTGGAGTGCAGGATCATAGCCCCTTGAAAGTGGAATTGCAGCTAGATAGGATAGTGAAGAAAGCGTTTTGTATGCTTGCCTTTATTGGTCAATGCATTGAGTATAGGGTTTGGGAGGTCAAGTTGAGGATATATTGAACAGTGGTTAGGCAGCTTTTAGAATACTGTGTGCAATTCTGGTCTCACTGCTATAGGACGGATCTTGTGAAAATTGAAAGGGTTCAGAAAAGAATTACAAGGATGTCATCAGGGTTGGAGAGTTTGAGCTGTAGGGAGAGGCTGAGTAGTCTGGGGCTATTTTCTCTAGAGCATCAGAGGCTGAGAGGTGAGTTTATAGAGGTTTATGAAATCATGAGTGGCATGGATAAGTTAAATGGACAGGGCATTTCCCTAGTGTTGGGGAGTTCAATACTAGAGACCATTGGTTTAAAATGAGTGGAGAAATACTTAAAAGGGACTAAGGGGCAACATTTTCACCCAGGGAGTGGTACATGTATGGAATGAGCTGCCAGAGGAAGTGATAGAGGCTGGTACAATTACAACATTTAAAAGGTATCTGGACGCGTATATGAGTCAAAAGGGTTTAGAGAGATATGGGCCAAATGCTGGCAAATGGGATTAGATTAATTTGGGATATCTGGTCGGTATGCATGAGTTGAACCAAAGGATCTGTTTTCGTGCCGTACATCTTAATGACTTTATGACTCTAAGATAGCAGACCAGGTAAGGAGAGAAGGAGGCAAGAGTCCCGGGCTGTGCTGGGAGTAGGAGAACAATTTGGTAAAGGAGATCCCTGATAAGCAGGGGTTTGCAGGACTGTGTGAGGTGATAATATTGGGTGACATTTGTAATTGTCTAGTCATGGCAGGAAAAAGAAGGTGGAAGAATTTGTTTTAAGTGAAACCTTATAACTCATAGAAAGTAAATTGATGAAGAAACTCAGAAGGTCTGGCAGCATCTGTATGGAGAAAACAGAATTAAAGTTTTGAAACTGGTGACTCTTCATCAGAATTCTGGAGATCTCTAGAATGATGGCAGCCTGGGAGATGATTTCGGTGTCTGTCATCGTATGATGGAGAACCACAAGTTGTGAGTCCCCACCACTCTATATCAACAGGAACTCAGGCCTACAACTAGACAAATGCATGTGACCAAGGTATGGGAAACACCACCAATGCAGCAGAGTATCAAGCCATAGGAAATACCGGTGCAATTCCAGCCTTACGCTGTCCCAACTCAGGGTATCTGTGAGATTGAGAAAGTCATTTTGTCAAATGGGTTATAACTAAAGTATTATGATCTCTAACATTGTCAATCAGAGAGCCCAGAGGTGCTTGTTGATTGAGCATGTCCATCTGAGGCTAGAATCTGCTACAGATACTCAGAGGTGACAATCACTGGACTATACAGTAATATTGCAGCACTGGGAAGATGTACATTTTCCTGTCAGAAGGAGAGGTGTCCCATACCTGTTAGTCAGTAATACCAACCCAAAGCAACATGGACTAATTCTCACTCATATACTCATCAGCAATGATTAAAGGCTCAATATTGTCAGGAACAATATATAAATGCATTGATCAGAATGTGGTTGCAATGATTCACTTGCAGGTACCAGATTCCAAAAACTGCTTAGTCAACATTTCACTCATCATGAAAATGGGACATCTGGAATTGGGAAATGCCTCCTTGGTGTTCCAGGAGAACACTGGATGACTGAATGTGTTCTTAAAATATTACAGGGCCAAGAGCAGGTATGAGAGAAAGATTACACCTATTATCCTCGGCCCTCATTAAAATCACTGACTCCCAGGGCATGGGAAGATGAGAGTCTAGTGGATTTATTGCTAAACTATTAATGCAGAAACTCAACTAACATTCTGGGGACCCACCAAGGAAGATAATGGAACTTGAATTCAATACAAAAATCTGCATACAGAAGAGCAGGAAACCATCATTGATTATCAGGAAAACCCTTCTGGCTCACTAATGTCCTTCTGGGAAGGAAATTTGCCAACCTCACCTAGTCTGGCTGTAGGTATGGTTTTAAATTAAATTGTGGGGTGGATTCAATCAAAGAAAATTGCATGGAAAATTGTGGAAAACTTTAAAAGCGAGGAGGGGTCAGGAGAAGCTATTAATGTTTCTAAACAAATAATAAGATAGAGAGTATGGAGAGGGTCAGCAATCTACCTTAAGGCATCATGGATGAGGTGACAACACCAAAATTTCAAGAGAATCAGAAGGCAGAGGTGAGTGTACTGGCCATCACTAAGGAGAAGGTGCTGAGGAAGCTAAAGAGTCTGAAGGTGGATAAATTACCCAGACCAGATGGACTACACCCCATGGTTCGATAGGAGATAGCTGAGGAGATTATGGAAGCATTTATTTTATTTTTCACGATTCACTGAAGTTAGGGAGGGTCCCAGAGGACTGGAAAATGTTTAATTGTAACGCCCTTATTTAATAAGGGAAAGAGGCAGAATATGGAAGATTCTAAGCCAGTTAGCCTAACCTTGGTCATTGATAAGCTTTTAGAGTCCATTATTAGGGGTGAGATTGCAGAGTACTTGGAAGTGTATGGTAAAATAGGACTTAGTCAGCATAGTTTTGTCAAGGGAGGTTATACCTGGAAACATTTGTTAGAATTAAGTAAGTAAGTTAGCTTGCTGAGCTTGAAGGTTTGTTCTCAGATGTTTTGTCACCATACTAGGTAACTAGGTGAGAGTCTCCAGTGAAGCGCTGGTGGTATGTCCCACCTCTCTATTTATAGGTCTTGGTTTCTTAAGGGGGGGCTGATGTCATTTCCAGTTCTTTTTTTTTCTCTTTTCAAGGGAAGGTTGAGGACATAATGAGCAAGTTAGACAGAGGGGAGATAGTAGATGTAATCTATTTGAATTTCCAGAAGGCCTTTGATCTAGGGTGCTAAATAAGACAGGAGCCAGGTACTGGCATGGACAGGGGATTGGCTGACTGACAGAAGGCAGAGAGTATGGATAAACGGGTCTTTTTAAGTATGGCAGCTGGTGACTAGTGAAGTTCCAGAGCTGTCAGTATTGGGACTGCAACTATTAACGATCTGGACGATGGAACTAAGGACATTGTTGCTAAATTTTCAAATGACACAAAGTGGAAGGAGAGTGGAAGATTGAAGGTAGTGTTGAGGTGAGAAGGCTGCAGAAGGATTTGGACAGGCTAGGAAAGTGGGCAAAGAAGCTCCAGACAAATGTAGTGTGGGAAAGTGTAAGGTAGGAAGTCGAGAGAATCATCGAGATGTAAACTACTTTCTAAATGAGGAAAAGCTTCAGCAATCTGAAACAAGAGAGATTCAAGCTCAGCGTGCTCTTGTAATGTTAACATGCAGCTTCAGTTGACAGTTAGTAAGGTAAATGCAATGTTTGCATTCATCTTCTGAGGGCTGGAATACAAGATATACCGCTAAGCTTGTAGAAGGTTCTGGTTAGATTGCATTTGGAATATTATGAACAGTTTTGGGCTCTGTATCTGAGGAAAGATGTGCTGGCTTTGAAGGGTGTCCCTAGGATGTTTATAACATGATTCTGGGGGTGAAGGTCTTTTGATTTGATTAATTTTTATCACATGTATCTAAGTACAGCAAAGAGTTTTATTTTGCTTGCAGTACAGCAGATCATATGATACAAAGACACAAAGATCATAGGGTGACTGAACAGAGTGAGGAATATGTTATGGCTGCAAAGCAGGTGTACAAAAACAAGGTCAACATTAGATTTGAAATTTGAGCAGTCCATTAGCAGGGAAGAAGCTGTTCTTGAACCTGTTGGTACGTGTGTTTAAGCCTTTGTATTTGCTGCCTGACAGAAAATATTATAACTGGGGTGGGAGAGGTATTTAATGATATTGGCTGCCTTTCCATGGCAGCGACAAGTGTAAATGGAGTCAATGGATGGAAGGTTAGCTTCCGTGATGGTCTGGGCTGTGTTCACAACTTTCCGTACTTTCTTACAGTTCTGGGCAGAGCAGTTGCCGTAGCAGGCTATGATGTATCCAGATAGAATGCTTTCTATGGTGCCTCCATAAAGGTTGGTGAAGGTCCTTATGGACATGCCGAATTTCTTAAGCCTCCGGAGGAAGAGGTGTTGTTGTGCCTTCTTGGCCATCGCATCAACGTGGGTGGTCCAGGACAGATAATTTCTACTAGGTAACATTGCTGATCGTAACTACTAGGTAACATTGCTGATCGTAACTACAGGGCAACGTTGCTGATCGTTACTACTAGGTAACGTTGCTGATCGTTACTACGAGGAACTTGACACTCTTGACCATCTCCACCTCAGCTTTATTGATATAGGTGGGGGCATGGCCTCCTCCTTGCTTCCTGAAGTCAATGATCAGCTCTTTAGTTTTGTTGACATCAAGGGAGAGATTGTTATCTTTGCACCACTTCACCAAGCATTCTATCTTGTTCCTGTGTTCTGTCTTAATTGTTTGATATCTGGCCTACAACGATGGTGTCTTCAGCGAAATGATAAATGGAGTTCAGCCGAAATGTGGCCACCACATTGAGTGTACAGCCCTATCATATGAGGAGCAGTTGAGGTCTTTGGGTTTGTACTCAAAGCAGGTTAAAAGGATGAGGGGGATCTGATTGAAACTTATAGAACACAGAGAGGCCTGGATAGATGGATGTAGAGGAGATGGTTTCACTAGTGGGAAAGACTAAGACACAAGGCACAGCTTCAGAATGAAGAGACAAATGTTTAGAACTGAAATGAGGAGACATTTCTTCAGCCAGATGCTGGTAATTCTATCGATCTCATTGCCACAGAGGCTGTGGAGGCCAAGTAATTGAGTGTATTTGAGACAGAGATAGATAGGCTGTTGATTAGTAAGGGGATCAAGCGTTGTGAAGAGACAGATGGCGAATGGGATTCATAGAGTCACACAGCATAGAAACAAGCTATTCGGCCTGACTCACCCATGTTGACCAGGTATCCTAAACTGAACTAGTCCCATTTGCTTCATATCCCTCTAAACCGCTCCTATCCAAATGTCTTTTAAATATTATAATGGTACCAGCCTCTACCACTTCCTCTGATAGTTCATTTCATATACACACCACCCTCTGTGTGAAAATGTTGCTCCTCAGATTCCTTTTACCTTAAACCTATGCCCTCTAGTTTTGGACTCCTCTACCCTGGGGAAAAGACTTTGGCTATTCACCTTATCCATGTCCCTTATGATTTTATAAACCACTATAAGGTCACCCCTCCGTCTCCAACACTCCAGGGAAAAATGTCCCAGCCTGTCCGGCCTCTCCTTCTCACTCAAGTCCTCAGGTCTCGGTAACATTTTCATAAATCCTTTTTGCGCTGCTGTAATTTAATAATATCCTTCCTGTACCAGTGCAACCTGACATACTCACCATGATCGAATGGCAGAGTAGAATCAATGAACCAACCGAAGGGCTTAATTCTGCTCCTATATTTTATGGTGCAATGAAAGGTGTCATTTAAGGTGTCCTGTGAACAGTTTTGGCCCATTATCCAATGAAGGATATATTGGTATTGAAGACAGTCCAGAGAATGTTCACTAGGCTGATACCAGATTGGAGAGATTTTATTATGAGGGTAAGTCGAGTAACTTGGGCTCATATTCACTGATGTTTGGGAGGATGAGAGGAAAGCTGATTGAAACAAATAGGATTCTTCGGGGACTTGGTAGGGCCGGTAGAGAGAGTTTTTTTTCCCTTGTGTGAGAATCTAGGACCAGAAGGTATAATCTCAGAGTAAAGTGTTACCCATTTATGATAGAGATGAGAAGGAATATTTTCTATTAGACAGTAGTGAATTTGTGCAATTCTTTACTGCAGAGGCCTTTTGAGGCTGGGTCATTAGTGCATTCAAGTCTGTTATATAGATTTTTAACTAGTATGAGAATCAAAGGTTATCAGTAAAAGGCAGGAAAATAGAACTGAGGATTAACAGATCAACCATGATCTCATTGAATGGCAAAGCAGACTTGATAGGCAGAATGGCCTGCCTGTGCTCTGATGTCTTATGGTGTTATGGCCAGGTGCGACTCTTGGCATTCTCCTATACTTCCATTGAATTTGAGTTGATTCCCTTTCTGATGGAAATGATACAGTGAGGGATATGACAATCCATAAAATTACACAGGGGACTGTTATTGAGTTCAATTTTGCTACTGCCAATGGTCACCAATGCCTCATGAATGCACAACCTTGAGTTCCTAAATATGTTCAAAGTTATCCCATTTAGAACAGTAATGATGCCACACTAAATGATGGAGAGTATCCTCAATGCAAAGAAGGGACTTTGTTTCCACAATGGCAATTGGTTCATCCAACTCAGATTGTCATGGACAGTAGCATCTGTGGCAGTTGGTTTGGTGAAGATGAGAGGATAGAATAATAATTTATTGTCACTTGTATTTTTTCCAGAAAGAAATAGTGGAGAAGTGCTTAGGTCACAATACTACAGTGCCTATGTTAATAATAATAGGCATAGATAAGAAAAGAAAAAAATTAAGATGTATTAATTCAATTCATGGCCCCTGGGTGCAGAAAACTGTCAAAGAAGACTGATACATGCAGCCTCTGGAATCCTGGCTGCAAGACTCTGCAGAAGCTGCCTCAAGAACCTATCTCATCACTGAAGCTAGCCATTCACGCCAGAGTACTAGAATCTCAGACTGCGAGACTCCGCAGATTCCTGAAGAACCCCCCACCCCCACCCCACCCTATCAAGGATCCACCTCATTGCTGATCCCAGGCTTGAAGACGTTGCTGAAGCCATTCAAAGGAATCCCGAGCTGTCGGATGCCAGGCCGAAGCCAGCACATCACCAAAGCTGCCACCAATCTGTAACAATGGGATTCTGGGCCGAAGATACCGAAGCAGATCACCACCAGACATGACCATAATGGCCACAAGGAACTGCTATCCATGCCATAGCAGCTGCCCGAAACATTCTGAAATACCTCCACGAAGGCAGGTATCCCTTCACCAAGTCACTCATTATTTACACGAGCATAGTACATGACACTGGCCCAGCCAGCACAATATTAATCTCACTCTTAGAGTGAACAGAATCTCCTGTTTATATCTATCAGTCAGGACTCCTTGATTGCACCAGGTTAACAGCCTCAATCAGGGAACTCATTCTATGAAGTCCACCTGGCTGACCCCATTACAACCACAACACATCCCTCCTCCACTGAAACAGCCAAAAGAAGGTGAGATTAATATTAATGCTAACCATAATAAATGGAAAAACATTGGTTCGGGCGGGCAGGTGGGACTAGTTTAGTTTGAGATTATGGTCGGCATGGACTGGTTGAACCGAATGGTCTGCTTCCATGCTGTATGACTCAGTGTGAGGACTGGAATTGAAAAGAAGATGGGTTCTGGAGCCCAAACACTTCTTACCCTGCCGCCGCCATCTTTAAAAATAAAGTATGGGGTTTTCCCTCTTGCTGGTTTCCTTGACACCTGCTGCAGCTATATCTTTTAGAACTTGATCAGAAACGACAAGTCATTTTTCAAGTTAAATGTTAATTAAAAAAAAGTTAGATTTGAAATGGCTATTTGAACTAATGGTTGGCTAAAGATTAGCTAACAGAAGGGGAGTAATTTCTATTTATCTATTCATTGGGTCAATTCTCCCTTAACTTCACGGTTCACTCCCAGAAGTCTCTTAGGTATTATGTTAAACATTTATATTCATGCAATTCATTTATCTCTATGTTGTTGCTTCTTCAGTTAATTTTATCAGGTTGATCACACACAAATTGTATTTTGCAGATCTCTGATTAACTATTTTTTATTGCATGTTGTATAATCTGATCTCTGATACTTTTATTGATAACTAAAGGAATACTGACTGATTTAGAATTGCCTCTCTCCTTCCTTTGAAAATGGTGTTACTTTTCCACCATCCCTCATACTTTTTCATTTCACAAAATTTTGGTAAACTCTGTCTCTAATGCTCAACTTCTCGAAGAAACCCAGGAAGCAAGCAATTAGATAGGGGTGACTTCCTACCTTGCATTTCAGTAATGTTTTTTGTACCTCAAACAATAATCTCTATTAGCAATTCTACACCTGCTCCCCAGTCACAGGGGCAGCTGACTCTTACTGCTAAATTACTTATTATGAATCACTGAGAAGATATTTTACCTGCTACACATTCATGTTGGAAAATCGTAAATACATGCATTCTCGTGCACTTTCTTTATTAACCAACTGCTGGCAATTATACATTCAAAAACCTTGTCCTAAAAATCCTGAAATTCCCTATCTAACTACCACCTATATCTCAATCTACCTTTGCTACTTCAAGACGCATGTATCTGTATTGTCTATATTTTTTTCACAAAAAATTAAAATATGGGTCTTTTTTATTACATCACATCTATTTTGTAATCCAATGGCTTGGATTTAATGATGTTTCTGAACAATTTATCTTGGTTTATGTCACCATGAAGCCTTCTCAGCTGAATGATTACCTTATAACTCCTTGCCTGATACCAATCTTGGTCTAAATCCTGTACATAATGAGAATTACCCTTAATGCTTAGTGCTTCAACATGTGCACAATATTCAGTTGTTCTTTACTCGTTTTTTTAAGCGGTTTGTGAACTTTTTTTAAGATTCAGCAAACTGAAACCCCAGAGATTTGTTCAACTTCAGCACTCACTGATGTGTCAGCTGGTTTATACTTACACTCAATACAAAGAAGATGATTAAAGCAGCTTTCAGTGCCTGAGGCATTTATACTAACAGATCTGCATTTTTTGCTTAGGATCATTTGTGCCAATTGCTTGTGCTCAGTATCATGACATATTCTCCTTTCTCGTTTTCTCTCCATGGGACAATGACATGATATGTCACTGCACTGACAGCTCAGTTGAATACAACCTCTACAGCTGACAACATAAACTACATTCCAGTCGTAAACACGGATTCTGGCAGCACCTTAAAAAAAACTGTCCTTTAAGCATTATCTAAAGAACAAGGAAATTGTTTCATTTTTCTTCCTTTTGTTGAGGCTTTTTGCCTGACATGTACACCCGATAATTTTCTTTGAAACAACAATATCCTGACAATGGCTTTCAAAGAACAAGGAACACCTAATTTAGTAGACATTATATGGGTTGAGGCTACGTGCCATCTAGCATTCAATAATATTAAATGTGAGACAGTAGATTTTGGGTCTGAAAAGCTCTAGGAGCTCCTATTTAACCAATATTAAAAAGCTGCCTATGTCACCCGCAGAAAGAAAGTTTGATGCTGTACAAGATGCTTCATCAAGCGGTATATAAAATGAACATGCATATTTGATGATATAATGATGGTCATGCATCAGATGCATTGCTCACAACAATTCCATCAGTTGCATAACTACCAGAATTAGAATACAATTACAACCTTATTAGTAGTTCAATACATTGGATTAACATGACTGCAGCTTATTATCAGATATTACTTTATGGTTGTAAATCTAAAACTGTGGACACGTTTATCAAATAGGGCAATCATTTTCTCTATCTCTTGATGGGAACTTTAACTTAGTTGGTCTGTTATCAGACCTAATATTATGATGTAGAAAACCTTTTCCAGTTTATCATCAAAGTTATTTATCTCTATCTCAAACCTTTCTTATTTGGAACAAAGTTTACTTTGAACAATCCCAGAATGTTCCAATTCTAATTATGTAATAATATTATGATTTCTCTCTATTTACATTTTTCATAGCTCCTTGTAATTTTGAAGATCTTTATAAGGTCACAGATAAGTAACGTTTTCATCAGGAAAGGCAGTGACTTCTCAATACTCTCTTCCAAATAATAACTCCTTGTCCCTGGTAATATCCTTGTGATCTGCATCTTTCCAAAAGCCTGGAATCATCCAGTGGTTAGAGAACTGCAAGAGATTTGCCAGCTTGTCATTAGATTAGATTCCCTACAGTGTGGAAACAGGCCCTTTGGCCCAACAAGTCCATACCGACCCTCCAAACAGAAACACACCCAGACCCATTACCCTCTGACTAAAGCACCTAACACAATGGGCAATTTAGAACAACCAATTCACCCAACCGGCACATCTTTGGACTGTGGGAGGAAACCGGAGCACCCAGAGGAAACCCACACAGACACAGGGAGAATGTGCAAACTCCACACAGTCAGTCACCCAAGGCTGGAATCAAACCTGGGTCCCTGGTGCTGTGAGGCAGCAGTGCTATCCACTGAGCCACCGTGCCGCCCTAAAACTAACCCCACGTCTGTACTGCATCTCTAAAAGAGCAACTCTGATAGTAACACTCTTTGCCCTTGTCTGGCAGATAAGCATCCAATTCTCTCTTGAAAATCATGATTGTCCCTGCCATCTCCACAGTCCCAGATAGCACATTCAGATCCCAACCACAAGCTCTGTGTAAAAGGTTTCCTCACATCATCTTTGGTTCTTTTAGCCAATCACCATAACTCAATGTTGTCTGGCTCTTGACTCTTTCACCAATTTGAACAGCATCTCTCTATCTAATTTGTTTAGTCCTCTCATTATTTTGAATACCTCAAGCAAATTTCTCAACTTACGCTTCTCTAAGGACAACAGCCCCAGAATCGATTCATGCAAATGTAGTCTCACACTCCTGAATACCCAAGTAAATATTTTCTGCATTCACTCTAAGGCCTTTATATCCTTCTTAGACTGTGCTGCTCAGCTTTTGCCACAATACTCCAGTTCAGGCCAATCCCAGTTATGATCTGATCATAACTTCCTTGCTTTTGTGATCCAGGGCCAAAATTTTGCAGCATTTCAGTGAACAGTTTTAGATGCTGGGGGTGGGGGTTCATAAAATCACCATGGATACTGTTGGCATGGCATCTGATGTCATCACATTAGGTCTGTATTTTATCAATGATGAACAGCATGTCAAGTGTGAATGGTGTATGGTCTACAAAACCAGCAACCTAGAGCTTGTTAAGCTAATTAAGCATCCAATTAAATGGCATTTTAATAGCCTGTTTGAATCTTACAGAAAAGGTATGGGGACCACATGGCATCAGGTTCCTGACAACTTTTTAACGAGTTGATATGTGACCACTGCTGCAGTTCGCAGGTCACCCTCACAGGAACAGTGGTACAGTGCAGCCAGAGTGGATTAACATGCTAGTGGTTTGGGATCAATCCTCCAATGTGCCATCTGGTTGCTGATCCATTGAGGGAACACTAAAAGTGGGATGGGCACTAGTGAGGAAGCAATTTGACAGACTGGCAGTGCTCACCAATCTTGACTGTTTCCCCTCAAGAGACCAGTTGTCCAGCAAGGAGGTGAATCTGAGATACAGGCTGATGTGGAGATGTAAATCTGGAAAGCGACAACCTTGTAGTCACCTGCAGGGGGAGATTTATGATGAACATCTCAGTGGACGATGACCAGGTGACAGTGCGAAGAAGAAGATATCCTATAGCAAGAGTGTATAGTCAGCAGATCAGCTAGCTCCAAGTGATGGCATGATAATGTAACCTCACTTGAGAAACTGCCACAAATCCTTGTACCAAGGTAGTGGATTAGCTAAAGCTGGTTGGTATTAACAGTCACCTGATGCCAGTGCTAGTGAACGTCACTATGACCCGTACATTCAGTGCCTCCTGTTCATGCCAGGAATCCAATAGAGACTTGAGTGACATCACCCAATTGACTACTAGTTTTTCAATCAACTTGAGGATTGATGTCTTCTTTAGTAGGGCCATAAATATGTAACCATTTTACTGACATCACTAAGAATGCAGGACTTCACAAAACGGTTGTGATTTAAAATGTCTCCTTTAACTTAAATGACACAGAATGTTTGGATGGGGAAAGTGATGGTCCTACTGAACATCTGCCCAGTGACAGGCCTATGTGATCTGTTTGACATAGGGAAAGACACCCAAACCAAAGGCTATGACAAAATCAAGTGATAACTTTCAGACTTTGATATAAAAGAGCACAACAATATCTTTTGAAGACAAAGGCTCAGATCTTCAGGATGGAGCTGGAGTGGGAATTGGAGATTCTGGAAGCTGAGTTTGGAGTGTGCGTGCGGGGAGGGGTAAGAACATCAATGGAAGGGGATGGGTTTTTAATGGAAGGCAGCATGAATATTATCTGGCAGGTTGGGGGAGACATTCTCAAGAAGGTAACGATTGTCTGTCGTGGACAGGCATTCTTAGGGGGTTGAATTGTCGGTGGGATGATGGTGGATGGGTGGATACTTCTGGGAGTTATAGAGTATAGAGTCAAGCAGCACAGAAAACTCTTCAGTCCAGTCACTCCATGATGACTATGTTCCCAAACTAAACCTGCCTGTGCTTGGCCCATATCCCTCCAAACATTTCTTATTCATGTCCTTATCTAAATTTTGTTTAAACATTATAACTATCCTGCATCCACTATTCCCTCAGGAAGTTCATTCCACACAAAAACTACTCTCTGTGTGAACAAAATTGCCCCTTATGTCTTTTTTTTATCTTTCTTTTCTCACCTTAAAATATGTCCCTTAATCTTGAAATCCCCCACCTTAGCGAAAAGACACCTGCCATTCACCTTATCTATACCCCTCATGATTTTATGAACCTCTATGAGGTAACCCCTTAACCTCCTACATTCCAATGAAAGACATCTCAGCTTATCCAGCCTCTTCCCCATGACTCAAACATTTGTGATAAACATTTCTGGGATGATTAACAGTGTTTGGAGGGTTTGAACATTATCAAAATGTGGGAATAAACATTGTTGGCAAAGGAAGTGAGTGTTAACAAGTGGGTGAATATTGTTAGGGAAGCAGTGAATATTATTGGAGAAGAGCAGTATTGCCAGGAGGGGTGTGAAAGTTGGTGAGTTTGCTCTGGGGCTGGTGTGCTTTGACGCTGGAGTTGATTTATTGTGAGCTGCTTTCCTCTGCAGGCTTTAAAGCTCCAAGTAAATCTCTCTCAAACCAGACTAAGTACTGGATAAATAGACCAAAACATTATAGAAACATAGAACATAGGTTCAGGAGTAAACTATTAAACCCTTTAAGCCTGCTGTTATAGCTGATATTCCAACACATTACCCTGTTACTGCTTTCTATCCATATCCTTTGAACCCTTTATCCCCAACAGCTATGGCCATCTGAACTCTCTGCCTCACTGATGCTTCCCATGAGGCCGCAATACTTTTGCTCTCAGAGGTCCTGGAAGGTATTTCTGGGGGAGCCAGGCATTTCTCTGTTAATGGTCATGAAGAAGTTTGCTATAAGTACAAAACACAGAAAGAGAGAGGGAGGGAGAGGGAGAGGGAGAGAGAGAGAGACGGTGTCGTGGGCAGTGGTTAGAAGTGGTGTGCAATGAATAGGAGCAACAGCACTGTTATTGGGAGAGTATGAGTGGCATGCAGAGAGGTACTTATTCATTTGGCTGAACATGGATGTTTCTGGAACTCTTCAGGAGCAGTCCCGGTCTTTTCTTGCAAGGGCAAGAATTGTCATCACATAGTGGGTGATTATCTGAATGTCAGATAAGCCTGCCTCCCCCAAACCTGTTCAGACTCCCTCTGCCCTGTTATGGGCTGTCTTCTCCTGTTATAATGAAAGGTGTAGAATCATTGAGGTAACAGGGTGGTATAGTGCTGGTGCATGTGGGGAAAAGGTGGTAAGGTGTTCCAAGGGACATTGCAGAGGGCATGCAGGATTCCTAATACGGGAGGTTGGGGCAGATCGAGAATGTGTGAAAGAAGATGTCACATGCAACAGTGAAGGTGACAGGTCATGAGTCTTGGTCAGCCAGTCCTCCATACCCTGGAGATGGCACTGACCCAGGTAATGATCTGTGACCAGGCTAGCAGGGTATGTTGGTGCAGTCTGCTCTGGAAACAGGATATCACTCCTATGGACCAATTAGACCTCCAGGTCCCCTATTGGAAAATCACGGTGTCATCTTCCCCTTTTCTGACATCTTCCAACTCTTTCAAACAATGAGCAGAGCAGCTTCAGAATGCCAATGTTCAACCAGGTGCATAGTGGTCTTTTAAAGATGGTGCAGCCACAAGGTGTGTTTGTCCTTTGGCAGATATCTGCTGAGTAGTTGGTTGTTGTGGATTTGGCACGTGGTATAATGGGGCACAAATTGGGCGTGAGAGATGCCATAGGGCAGGGTAGGTAGTCAATGAGGTGTATTTGGTAAGAAATGACAGGAAAACTTTTTCAACTTTGCAATGAAAAACCCTCAAAAAAAAAGTGCAACTTGAACAAAATGAGTGTAAGATTCAACCCTGAGTCTTTAATTTTTTAGATGGTTAAGTAAAGCCTCCAAAGTTACATCTCTCTGATGTGTGCTTCCCTCTTTGTATCTAATCAAATATATGGATAAAGTTAAGAATCACACAACACCAGGTTATAGTCCAACAGCGTTGTTCCTCCATCAAGTAACTAGTGGGGCAGGATCATAAACAGTTACCCGATGAAGGAGCAGCGCTCTGAAAGCTAATACTTCCAAATAAACCTGTTGGACTATAGCCTGGTGTTGTGTGATTTTTAAAAAATGTTTGTCCATCCCAGTCCAACACAGGCACCTCCACATCAAATATATGGAGCAACAGCACAAACCTGTGTCTCTATCCATGTAAAGATTTCATTCATATTCATAATCTCTCCGTGGTTAGCTTGATTGTCTGGATGGCTGGTTTATGATGCAGAATGATGCTAATAGTTTAGTTCAATTTCTACCCCAGCTAAGATTACTATAAATGTCCTGCCTTCTCAGCCTTGCCACTTATGTGAGGTGTGGTGACTCATGGTTAAATTACTATCACATTTCACTGTCTAATGAGAGAGCAGCCCTGGTGTCCTCTGGGACAATGGTGATCAATATTGGACTCTCAACAAACACAATCATTCTGTTGTCTTTTGCTGTCTGTGCTTGATGTACCCGTACATGAAATGTTGAGAGGCACTATGCATGGACTTTGTACAGACAGAAAATTTAGACTAAACATTGGTAATAAATTGCATATGATAATTCTACAGTCTTGGACAACTTGAAGGAGTTTTCTTCCCAATATATGGTAATCCTAGTGAGAGAACTTTGTGTGCCTAACTAATCAGCCATTGAAAGCGTTGCCATATTATCCAACATAAAAGCTGCAAAAGTGGACTGACAATATTCCCCTCAGTATCTCTGTCAATTTTTTGATTTCAAAAATTTCAGATTTTAATAAGAAACAAAATCCTGGATTTTCTCTTCTTCCCCGCTTGCAAAAAGTTGCATTTATTCAAATTAATTAGCAGAAGAATGGAGGTGGACTTGTCCCAGAGCTATCATGTTTCCAACTGTACAGTCTTGACAGGGAGTCTTACCGGCATGATTGTATATTAGATTCACTGAATGTGTAGAATTGGGGCTGGAAAATTAAGTTAAACCTGCTGGTTTGATTGTGGGCTGTAGTTTAAGGGGCTCCTGATCAACCACACAGTGACCAAACGAAGGAGGTCTTTGGGAATGCCCCCTTTCACTCACTAAGCCTCCCTCACTCCTCATTGGGACCTGGCTAATGGTTCACAGCATCTCCCAATGAGACATATGGACTGTTTAACATAAAGACTGTATTTCGATGGAAATACAAAGTATGAAAAATATTTTCATGATGATGTATCAGATCCCTGAAGTACTTAGGACATATTGTACTTTTAATTATGTGTATTATTTTTTGGTAAGAAATATAGCAAAAAGATGATCATGGATGTAAGTTCAGTGGCTGTTTAGAGAAAAACCCTGCAATGCCCGATATTAAAGTGCCATAGGAACTTCAAACAGCAACCGTTTAAAGAGAGAAATAGGCAAGTCAAAACAAATTGGACAATTATTTCCGGTGGCAAAAGAGATAATGACAGTCATCTCCGATACAGACATGTTAGTGTTCTCCTTTTCAAGAACAGGGATTGAAGGCCAGCTTTAACCTGGTCTGGGTACTCCAGTGGGCAGAGGGTGGTGGAGGGTTGTTTTTCGGACTGGAAGCCTGTGACTAACAGTGTTCCACGGGATTTGGTGCTGGGTCCACTGTTGTTTGTCATTTACACAAATGATTTAGATGGGAATTTAGGAGACATGGTTAGTAACTTTTGTGGATGACCCCAAAATTGGTGGAATTGTCGACAGTGAAGAAGGTTATCGAAGATTACAAAGGGATTTCGATCTATTAGGTCAATTGACTAAGGAATGGCAGATGGAGTTTAATTTGGATAAATACAAGATTTGAGAAACTTGGTCAGCATGGAGAGTTGGAATGAAGGATTTGTTTCTGTGCCAGATGACTCAATGGTTCTATATCCTTTTGTTGATAGTTGCAGTTCAGCAGTGGTCATCACTCCTGGTGGCACTGCAGAGCTTGAAGAGCTATTCACTCTACAATTGATTCTTCGAGGCGGCCTGCTGTATTTTAAAATAATGACAGCCTAGAGACAAATAAAATTACATTTTGAGCATCAGATAATGTGGCTGGGTGGCCCTTGAATGGCTGAGATGGGGCTGGCCCTGGCTTTCTGGCCCAGGTGTGAGTCTTCCAACCTGGCAGCAAAATGTTTCCCATTGTGTGCAAGCAAGCCTGAAATTTCCAATACCTAAGCAAGTGAAGCCAGCAAAATTGCAATTAGAAAGACTGTTTAGTAACCTTATCAACAAGCTCACTGTTATGTCTTGCTGGTTATTACTGCACACTGGGGCCAGCAATGAGACAGCACTAAAAGTAAGTATTTATTTATCAGGACGAAAGCAACCAAGTCTCATCAATCACACAGTTAAGTCAAAAACTCGAATTCCAATTCAAACTATGTGACCAACCCTCATGTTTGGCTATTTTCTCATCCATCACACCAAATTACTTGAACAGTATAAAGGATCAAAGAATGGAGTCATATTGCAATAAGTTTTGGTGATCTGCAAAGAATATTGTGTGCAGTGGCCAATTCTTCAAAAATGCTGATCAGCTCTTATTATTGAATTTTAAATACTATGTTTATACAAATTAGAGTAAGAAAATATAGTGAATTGTTTAATAAGATTCAAAGCCACAAATAATGGGACAGTGATATGTGGTTTCCTGCCATGACTTTCTATTGCATTGTTGAGCAACAGGTTTTTGAACCAAATACATTTCCTTTCTGCAGCTGATGTTAAATTTATTTTTGGGTGTTCATGGAGCTTTTCCTAATTAGGAATGTTTTATTCAGAGAAACAAGAGTATTTTGATGTTTGCAGTGGTGAATCTAGCTGATTGTGGAACATCATGCGGTTTCTTGAGCATAAACAATTAATTTTGCTTTGCCTGTTCTCTGATGATCTTTAACTCATAATGTGAGTACTTACTGGTGTCAGCCCAGTGACTTCAGTATTGCTTTATATCATGCTTGAGCTTCACAATACTCTGCTACTGCTTCACAATGATATTTGAAATGATGTAATGGTCAATATCATCCTTAATTGGGAACTGAGCAAATTGGAGAGATCTCAGTTCAGGTGCTGTATTATCTGAAGCATTTGCATGGCAATACCACTGGCTAGATGTGAGATGATTGCTTCTTAACAAATTTTTCAAAAATATACAGGTCTTTAGACATGCTGCTTCTTCTTATTTTCACCAATGCTCAGTGCATCACCCAATGTAATCCCCTTGTGTTTCATTTGCAACTTCCTCATGAATGGATACTTTTGGCCATTGCTGGAGTCGGTGAACTGTCATGAAGGAGCTCATGAGGGAGCAGCAGGAACTGTGCATCTGGAAGTGATAGTGTTTGTAGTTATGGAAATACAAAGGTTGTTATTGGAGTAGCCAAATCCCATTTACGACAGTTGCACATTCATCTATGATGTGGCATCTGATGACCATTGTTGTGTAAGCAGAAGCTGCCAATTCCTGGGTACAGTTCTGTAATGCAAGGTCACTGTGCTACCAAAGTTCAGACCGTTCTCATACAAATTCACATCCCTGCAGGTTTAGGATGCCATCACAGTTGCAGATATCAGAGCTCCAAGGAGCTTATGGTGTGCCATAGTATTCAAGCAATTTGTCCTCCAGCAGTTTCCAAGGATTGCTCAAGGTTAACCCCATGGACGTGGCAGTTGTTCTATGGTGCACAAACCTGCTGTTCCCCTTTAGAAAGCAAGTTCTGCAAGCACTACCTCTTATTTATTATGCTTGCTATTGCCTTTTTAAAAATTCATTCATAGGATGAGGGTGTCGCTGGCTAGGCAACATGTATTGTCCATCCCGAATTGCCCAGACAGCAGTTAATAGTCGACCACATTGCTGTAGATCTGGAGTCAATTCTAGGCCAGATGAGATGAGGATGGCAATTTCCTTCCCTAAAGGACATTAGTGAACTAGATATGCTTTTCCTGACAATCAACAATGGATTCACAGCTATCATCTCTTAATTCCAGACTTTTATTGAATTTAAATTCCATCATCTGCAGTGGCAGGATTTGAACCAGGGTCTCCAAGGCCCCAGGACATTACCTAGGTCTCTGGATTAATAGGTCAAGTGATAACAGCACTAGGCCATCGCCTCCCCTGGCTGGCACAAAACATAAATTGCAGAAGCAACTCAGCAAGTCTGGCTGTGGTCTGTGAAGGGTCACTAGACTTTTAACATCAGCACTGTTTCTCCCTACAGATGCTGCCAAATCTGTTGAGTTTCTCCAGCGATTTCTGTTTTTGTTTCAGATCGCCAGCAGCTGCAGTTCTTTGATTGATTTCAGTGCCATCTATGTTGAGATCGTGCAATCCAAAATTAAGCACACCAGGGCGAGAACTGCTCAAGGTAATCTGTACAAACATCAGGGATTTCTTCCAGTGAACGTCAACAGCCCTCATGCTGCAGCCATTGGAGTAGCATTTTGTTAGCATCAATATGAAAAGAACAAATATAAACATTACCAGGAACATGTTATTTTTTTGAAAAATGCTATAATCTACACATGGAGATATTCGATTGGTTTCAGTTGTCTGGTCTGGAGGTAACAAAGACACTAGAGGTAATAGTGCAGGGTTTGGAAAATAAACCTTTTCAAGAGGTCATCTGACTGTGATGAGATCAGTAAAAATGGAATGAGGTGCAAGCAGTCCCACAGTTGGATGACGTTGGTGAGGTATTGGAGAAGGCTGTTATGGTCAATTATATCAGAGACTGTATGCAAGACAGTAAAGGCAGAGGAGGAATTCTGTGCCATTATCAATTTCACACAGGAGGCCATTTGCAACAAAGTGCTGTTTCAGTACTTTAACCAGGTTTGGGGGTAAATGTTGATGGAGAAAATAAACATGGAGTCCCTAGACCATAAGATAGATCATGTGATATAAGAGCAGAATTAGGCCATTTGGCCCATCAAGTCTGCTTCAATCAAAATCTGGGAAAGACAGAAACAGATTTGGCAGATGACAATACTCTTCAGGACTTTGGAGAGATGGAGGATTTTCGGAGGTTGGATATGTGGTTGACATGTTGCAAGCATGGAGAGACTTAGAGTTGTTTGTGTTTTGAGATTATGACAGCAGATGTAAAGGATAGAGAGATATAATCCTAGTTGAGAGAGTTGTTGATAGTATTGGCTAATAAGGGGATCAAGAGTTGGAGTTAGGTGGTCAGCGGTTTCATGGCAATAGGGTTGAGGGAATAAGGCATGGATTTCATGGGCATGGTAATTCAGAAATGTCATGACAAGAGATACAAGACAAGGTGGAAAAATCTGTAATTCAAGGCTTGGACAGGGGGATAACGTCAGAGGAAGTTTGACTAGGTAGCCAATTGGAAGGGAGGGACAGGACAGAGTCAGTGACTGAATGGTCTTTAGTGACCAGCAAATTATGAAGGCCTGAAAGTTATTACTGGAGATTATGGTGAAGGAGTCAAAAAAGAGGGGATTGTTGCAGAGTAAAGGAGCAGGGGATTATCTTTCCATTTGAGATTGGATGAGTGAGCAGTTTTAGCATTTGAAGATGTTCATGTGTTCTGGCAGATTGGGCAGTGGATGGCTCAAACCAGATTGTTGTCATATCCTTTTAAACCTGCCCTCCTCGAACTTAAGGGAATAAGACTTAGCACCATACCACATGTCACCTCACCTCTAGAGTTCAGCTTTTGTGTTGATACCTGGGCCAAGGTCATAATGAGATCAGGAGTTGAGTGTCACAAGTAAAACTCAATTTCAGTTTCAATGAGTATGTTATTGCTGAGCAAGTGATAGTACCGTTAACAACACTGTCCATCAATTTACTGAAGATCAAGAATGGACTAATGTGGCAGCAATGGGCAAAGTTGGATTTGTCTACCTTTCTGAAGTTAGGAGAACTGGGGGAATATCAATAGCATAGAATAGCCTTTATTGTCACATACTCAATGAGTGTAATGAAAAGTTTATACGTTGCCAGTTACAGCGCCAACTTAGAGACAAAAGTATTTGGCCCATCTTCTTTAGTTACAAGATCTTAGACAATAGAGAAGTAAAATGGCCAGCATTACAGAACAAAAGAGGTTCAGACCACGCTGGCACCTAGCTTCCAGTCTGCACCGGGCCCTGGCTTCACACCACTCCAGGAGACCGCTGTACCAGGTTGGGAGTCATGGCTCACCAGAGTTCGGGAATCGTTGCTGAACAGAGGCTGGCAGTCGAAGAGAAAAAAAGGAAAAGAAGAGAAAACAAGCACTAGGGGGAGGAAAAAGAAATGGAAAAGAGAAGCGGAACAAATGGGGTGGACAAGGTCCGGCTGGAGTGTCTACTCTGCCACCATCGTGATATTGAATATTTAATGTTGCTGGGTAAGTGTAGTGGAAGAGTTTGGCTAGGGACACGGTTGGTTCTGGAGCAGAAGTCTTCAGTACTATGACTGAAATTTTGTCTGGATTCATGGAATTTATGGTAAAGCATTTTCAGGTGTCCTGATGATGAGAGAAGGTGCTTCTTAAACAAAAGATTTTCCCCCAAACTATGAGATTATGAAGGAAGGGTTCTTGATTCAATTATTAGTCAGGACACTCATTACAGGAGTAGTAATCAAATATTAACGATGCTTGAAACAAACTATTTGGTTTTGCATTTTCAGGCACATTGCTATAACTTACCTTTTAAATTGCTCTGTGGGGACTCTCCAGACAGAAATTGAAAATGGAGGTCTAAATAAAACAACTTAAGTGTAGAACTCAATTGAAGAAACCCTATTGCATTTTCTCTTATTACTTAGGGAAGTGTTTTGAACTCTTTCATGCTAAAACTTGTTTAGCAGAATGAGATTACATCTGTCAATAATTTGATGATATGTAAACACAGACATCATCAGGCACGTAGTATCGCGATTCTGAGTGGAAGGAATAACAAGCTGTAGGACAAAGGTCAGTATTAAGTAAAATTGTCTGTAAATAAGATAATTTATTGAAACTCCAGGGAATCAGACAGTGGTCACTCTTAGGTTAAAGACATACAGGCAGTCCTCCAAAACACTATAGTTGTGTTCCAGTAAAACCTCACTTAACAGAAAATCACAATAGAAATAATGGGGCCTAAGGGAAAAGTGGGGTTAGGGGCAAACCAGCAAAAAATATCACTCACAATTGCTCAAAAATCACCCAAAAGCTTAACACAAAGTATAATACAGCATGAATTAAACTGTAAATCATATTTATCAACAAAAAAAAAATAAATTTAACATTACAGTATTGTTAACACATTACAAAATATTGTTAATGCAGGGACTGGGGGAATCATGGTGCATACAGTAGACTCTCTCATTCCTGTTAAACGAGCTATATCACATATTATCTCCTTGTGCTTAAAATGCTTTATAATATCAAGCTTCTCTTTCAGTGTTATTGCCTTTCATTTGCATTCACCACTCACAACTTTATCACTAGGATGCTTCTTACTAACATTCTTGTCACTATGCCCCTCCATCTTTTCAAAAAAGTGATAATCTGGGAGTGGTGTCTCTTTCACAAGAAGCTGCTTAATGTATCTCTCTCAGAAAGCTGCTGTCTGTATAGTACCTCCCAAGGAGCTGCTCTATCGGCATCCGACACCAGCGCATGTGCAGAACAGCAGAAAGGCTTCAGTGCAGACATTGGCGCATGCGCAGAACGAAGGGTGAGATCTGATCACTGCTGAAATCGCATTATTGCAAACAGAGGTAAGCATTCTTGACACCCCTGTTCCTTAGTTCCTCAGCAACATTATGAGCAAATTGCACTGCTGGAGCGGTGTTATCCAAGAACTACGTGTACTGCATAGTCAGAGCAGGGACAGTAGAGTCTAAGAGAGTAGTCTCTCAGTAGAGCAGGACTGACCTCTGACGCCCAAATCCTGGTATCAGGCTAGACCATGGTGTCACCTCAACTTAATTACTTCTTGTATTAAAAGATTGATTCTGTAATTCTTACATTTTAAAAAGGAAACATTTTATTAGGACGAGTAGAGATTTCATTGTTTCGTTATAGACCTTTACAGACAGTTATTGTTTTTAATATACATATTTTTAAATGAACATTCAAGCAACCAATGTAGGTAACCGCTTCATGTCAAAGAGAAATGTACTGGGAATAGAGTCTTACAGACAAATGGTACAGAAAAGGCCATTCAGCCCAACTGAGTTTGTACTGAGCTATCTACAGTAATCCCAATTTCCAGAACTTTGCATATTGCTTTCAATGTTATGACTGTGCACCACCACATACCTTTATAAAGTTTATGAGCTTTCCCAATTCTACTACTCACCACACAGTCCATTCCAGATTCCCACCACCCTCTGGTAGAAAATCATTTCCTCAAATCTTTTCTAAACCTCCTGACCTTCACCTAAAGTGATGGACAATAGACAATAAGTGCAGGAGTAGGCCATTCTGCCCTTCGAGCCAGCACCATCATTCATTATGATCAAGGCTGATCATCCTCAATCAGTATCCTGTTCCTGCCTTATCCCCATATCCCTTGATTCCACTATCTTTAAGAGCTC
>NC_057721.1:35701710-35703339 GCF_004010195.1 Chiloscyllium plagiosum
TGGAAGGAGTGTCTTACGAGGAAAGGCTGAGGGCCTTGAGGCTGTTCTCGTTAGAGAGAAGAAGGTTGAGAGGTGACTTAATAGAGACATACAAGATAATCAGAGGGTTAGGTAGGGTGGACAGGGAGAGCCTTTTTCTAAGTACAGGGACGACAAACACGAGGGGACACAACTTTAAAGTGAGAGGAGATAGGTATAAGACAGATGTCAGAGGTAGTTTCTTTACTCAGAGAGTATCCTGTTCCTGCCTTATCCCCATATCCCTTGATTCCACTATCTTTAAGAGCTCTATCCAACTCTTTCTTGAAAGTATCCAGAGACTGGGCCTCCACAGCCTTCTGGGGCAAAGCATTCCATACACCCACCATTCTCTGGGTGAAGACATTTCTCCTTAACTCTGTTCTAAGTGGCCTACCCCTTATTTTTAAACTATGTCCTCTGGTTCGGGACTCACCCATCAGCGGAAATATGCTTCCTCCCTCCAAGTGTCCAATCCTTTAATAATCTTATATGTCTCAATCAGATCCCCTCTCAGCCTTCTAAACTCAAGCGTATACAAGCCCAGTCGCTCAAATCTTTCATCGTAAGATAATCCCACCATTCCGGGAATTAACCTCATGAACCTACGCTGCACTCCCTCAATAGCCAGAATGTCTTTCCTCAAATTTGGATACCAAAACTGTGTGCAATATTCCAGATGCGGTCTCACCAGGGCCCTGTACAGCTGCAGAAGGACCTCTTTGCTTCTATACTCAATTCCTCTTATTATGAAGGCCAGCATGCTATTAGCTTTCTTCACTGCTTGCTGTACCTGCATGCTTGCTTTCATTGACTGGTGTACAAGAACACATAGATCTCGTTGTACTGCCCCTTAACCTAACTTGACTCCATTTAGGTAGTAATCTCCTTCCTATTCTTGCCACCAAAGTGGATAACCACACATTTATCCACATTAAACTGCATCTGCCATACATCCGTCCACTCACCTAGCCTGTCCCGGTCACCCTGTATTCTCCTAACATCCTCTGGTAATTACAGACCAGTGAGTCTCACTTCAGTTGTTGGTAAAGTGTTGGAAAAGGTTATAAGAGATAGGATTTATAACTATCCAGAAAAGAATAATCTGATCAGGGACAGTCAGCATGGTTTTGTGAAGGGTAGATCGTGCCTAATGAATCTTATTGAGTTTTTTGACAAAGTGACCAAACAGGTAGATGAGAGTAAACCGGTTGATGTGGTGTATATGGATTTCAGCAAGGTGTTCGATAAGGTTTCCCACAGTAGGTTATTACACAAAATGCGGAGGAATGGGATTGTGGGAGACATAGCAGTTTGGATCAGTAATTGGCTTGCTGAAAGAAAACAGAAGGTTGTAGTTGATGGAACATGTTCATCTTGGTGTCCAGTTACTAATGGTGTACCGCAAGGGTCGGTGTTGGGTCCACTGCTGTTCGTCATTTTTATAAATGACCTCGATGAGGGCTTAGAAGGGTGGGTTAATAAATTTGCGGACGACACTAAGGTCGGTGGAGTTGTGGATAGTGACGAAGGATGTAGTAGATTGCAGAGAGACATAGATAGGATGCAGAGCTGGGCTAAGAGGTGGCAAATGGAGTTTAATGTGGACAA